>NC_052625.1:192875374-193176821 GCF_016161935.1 Mauremys reevesii
CGTTATTGAGGGTAAAAGTTGGCTCGAGCCACACTGGAGATCCAAGTCAATTAGCGAGAGAAAGTCATTTGCTCATACGTAGCAGGACTGGAGTTCTGCTGAAGACCACAGTGTTTGCATGCTGTGGCTACTGAACCAAAGGAGTCCCCGTGTATTGCAAGTCTGAGTCCTCCCTTCCACAATCTTTCTCTGAACGTGTATTGTATGCATTAGTTGCTTGCTGCCTGCATTCTGCAGGGGCTGCTTCTGGACGTTTTGCCTGAGAGCAAACTTGTAGTTTGAGAGCCAATATTTCAAAGTGCTTTAAAATCCACAGGCATACTCAGATTTTCCTTTAGAAGTATTGTCAAGGAAAAGAGTATTCAGATAGTGGGAAAATGAAAGACTCTAGTCAGCATCAGCATTAGGGCAATGTAATCATACCACATACTCTTCACCCCTTTCTTGAACAATTGAGTGAGGGTGATCCAAAAAAGCAAGTACTTGGGACTTCCATCAATTTCAGCACAATTGCTGAACAACAAGAAACATATTCATACTAGAGAGACCTACCCTAGGGATTGGCATACGGTTGACAGAGCTGACTGGAGGACGCCAAGTTCCTTTTTGTGGCAACTTTTGAGGTTTTGAAACTGGAATGAAAACAAACCTTTTACAACGTTTTCATGAAAGGGTGTGCTCATTTGTGTTCTCTCTGGGCTGGTGATTAGGGTACGTGCCTGGGATATGGGAGACCCAGTTTCAAGTCTCTCCTATGGAATGATCTGAATCAGGCAACACAGGGACTTGAATATTAGTGGTCTCTCTCATCCCACGCTAGTACGCTAACCACTCAGCCATTAAGAGTCTCTCAGTTTCAAAAACCTTCCTGGCAATATATACACCTCTGCAAAATGGGTAGGCATATTTTGCAAAGAAAAACATTCCAACTAGCTGACAAATGCGGTGTGAAGACACTCTTCTCAAAGCAGTACCTTGTATTTATCATGAACAATAAACACAGAAAACAACTTTCCATTTTATACAACAGTTCATCCAATCTACACAAACCAAGGGATCACACCTACAAGTTCCCCATCTCCAAGTGCTGTCGCTTCTGTGAAAAAGGAGTCCCCAAAGGAATGTCCTCCACTATACAAATTTTAGTCACATAGCCCTTTCTTGTTTTAAATAGACATGGAAAACCTCAAGCAATATTTTCCCTCCGCATGCGACTTTAGAAAAAAAAAATCAAGCCGTGCACAATTTCCAATAAACATTTAAAAATTATACTCGCATAGAATTTTGTAGACCTTTTCCACTGCTCTAAAAAATGGAAATCCTGGTGCAATATCTCCCCTATGTAATATTCAATGTATTTCAAGAAGGAACTGGAGGATGAGCTTGGCTTGGCTCTGTATTAAAGTACACTATATAAATGAATATATTACAATGTATTTGGAATCACTTGTATCATTTCCAAGGGGTGACACAGCTTCCATTTTGATCATTCAAAACTTATTTGGCTGAAGTGGAAACTTCAATCAGCCCACAGTAAGCCCTAGAACATGTCCGATGGACATCAAAGCAACATGGATAATAAGATAAAACTGCACTAATCTGGTCAGAATAAAAGCAAAGATTTTTCAAAAGGAGATCAGTCAGAATTGGATCAGAACTCCATCTGACCTCCCATCACTAACTGAATGCCTGTGCTGCACAGTCAGGCTTCGATACCGGGCAGCAGACCTCTGCCTATGCACTACCTCTCCAACCAACCCGTGAAACACGCCAAGTCATGTGTTTGTATTCAGCCATGCTTGCTGTAGAGTTTGCTTACTGAAATTAGTCGCGCAGCCAGTTTTTTTTTTTTTTGTTATGTAAAACTCCTTCACAAAGGTATGCAGTGAGGCAGTAGATGAAACCAAATGCCTCCTGGCTCATCATTATTACACACCCACAAAATGCGCATTCTGCTTTGGCTTGTATATACCCAGTGGGACTAGATAAGAGCAGAGTCCAAAAGGTCCTTTCCGCCTCTTTGTTATGGCACTGACCTATTTGGTATATCCCGGGCTCGTTTCCCCACCAGTGACACAAGTTTACATGCCGGAGAAGTTGCTGGAAGTTGCACTTGTGATGGCGAGCTTCCTGGCCAACACACTGGGATTGAACTGAGGTCCTCCAGAGCTAAAATCATGAGCCACAACAGCTTGTACTGAAGAGCCAAGGCTCACTACCTGGAAGCTGTAACAACTCATATCCTCTGTGGATTGGCACAGAGGGGGACTCGTAACACACACTCACCAATGGGTTACACACTCTCCTAGCTAAGGACAGAACTGAGCCCTTTTGATTCAACTATACCTTCAGTTTCATGTGTGTAACCCTTCTGCTGGGAATCAATGGCAGCAAAAAGAGCCGGGTTTAATAAGTTTATGGGACCCTTTCTAAAATAAATAAAACATACAACTCAAGCCCCCATCCAAGACCACCCTCTACCTTCTGGCTCTAAAACTACAATTTAATCTCCTTGGTCACCTTTCCTCTTTGGACCGATCCTCTAATCTCCCAGAGTCTTTCAGATGTCCTGCACCTCTCGCGTCTTGAGCACAGTGATCAGACACCTCTACCCTATAGCTCAGAGCAATTTACCTTCCCCAGGTTATACCTCTGCTAATTTCTCCCTCCCTCATGTAAATACACCTGCATTCACCATGTCATATAATTTCCAAAAGCAGAACATGGCCAGATTCCAAACAATGCAACATAAAACATTGGAGAGAAATGCTCAGCGGTGAAACAATATGTGAATTAAGCCTGCTGGAGCTAGCCTTCTCTCTTTCATCCATAGGGGAAAAAGTCTCATCCCTAAGCCTTCCAGCTCTGGTACTTAGATTAGGGTAATTCCAGAGCAACTCCCCTCCGAGTGCATTTTTAGGGGCACATTGTCAAAAGAACTTAGCAATAATTGAAAAGTTGATCCCAGACTAAACCTAAGTTACAGTGAACTAAAACCAGTTTACTCCTAAATTAGAGCATCCACTCTGGGGATTCTCCTTAACTTTCTCGAGTGTCCTCATGTGGGCACGCCTTAAGTGATAGTTGATTTATCTATGAAGTACAGAGGCACTAGTCTGTGTACAGCTTTAAAAGTAAGGAGGGTAGTTTTAAACTGGAATTTGGGATGAGCAGAATTATTTGAGAAAGGAGGGGGAGGAGGACGCTATCTGACTGAATGTATTTGCCTATTTGCATTGCATGTTCTCCACTTCAGAGTCGGGTCTAAGGGAACATTCACACTGATTGATTCATTGTCAGAAAGGATTTTCATGTGATGGGGTAATGTAGGGAAATTAGACCTTCAGGCCATTCTCAGAAGATTTAACGCCACTGTTGGATTCTTGGGTGCATTAAGATTCCAGAATGGTTTCAGACTATTTTTTAAGTAATACACACAGTTCCTTCAGACATTTCCTTTGACAAAAGCATCAGTTCTGAATTTGACATCATAACCCCTGCAGCAATTTTGACAACTATTTTGTCTTCTGATTGCCAGAAACTGCAGCAGCCTCTGGCTGTTTTTCATTTCCCTTGAAACACAAACAGCTTTCAAGTAAAGCTGTTGATGCCAAACTGTGAAACCCTTTGATGGCATTTTGAGGAAGAGGGAGAACTGCAAATTGCCCTGACTGTTCATTTTCCCCAGCTAGGGCTCTAGTGTGCTAGGTGCTGTATAAAAGAATAAAACAGAAAAAACAACCACCACCAAGGAGAGCTCAAAGTCTAGGATTAAACAATAAGAAGAGTCTTCTACTATTACAAAATAGCCATTTCCTTTCCATAATAAAAGGCAATTTGTTATATTTTGCCATGAGCTTGTTGGAATTTGATGTTTCTTTAGGCTGTTGTGATCCATACATTAGACACTCTCCACATTTCCAAACCATAACAGGAATCTGTGGGTACATTTACACTGCAAAAAACACCCTCGCAGCAGCGCGTCTCAGACCCCAGGTTAACTGACTCAGGCTTGCCAGGCTCACGCTATGGGGCTAAAAATAGCAGCACAGAAATTCCCATACTGGCAGTAACCTGGGCTCTGAGACCCTCCACCCTCACTGGATCTCAGAGCCTGGGCTCCAGCCAGTGTGGGAATGATGTTCTCATGGATGGTTATACCAGCTCCAGGGTCAAACTTTATACAGGTGGCCTGGTGTAAAACGGGGCAGGAGAGAATCTGAGCCAATATAAAAATGCCACACCACCAAGCAGTATATACGGAATGTGTGATCTTATCATCACTGACTTAGATATTAGCAAAAAGTAGCAAATAGCATTTAAATGATCCAGCAAGGGAGACCCCTGCCTCCATTTGATGGGATCTCATGTGATGATATTTAAAAAACCTGAATTCATTCACCAGCACTCTGACTTTAAGTGAGAGTGTCCATATTTTGAAGAGCCCACTTTGACTGTCAGCCCTGTCTTCATATTTAATGCATCCTGAAGAACATTCAAATTATTCTAGCCTCCAGCCACTATCAGAGGAGCGCCTGATGACTATTTAAAAGGCATTCCAAAGATAGCGCCTTTGGATACATTGTGTGTCTACAGAAGCTTTTTATTCCATGTTTGAGCAGAGTGTACAGTTGCCAAAGAGCGCAATCCTTGACACCACACAAAGTTAATTCTGTCTGCATAGCAGGCAAACAAAAAATTGCTGTCCTCCTTCACAGGCATACAGAGAAGCATCACCACCCCACATCTCCCACATCCTCATACAATCAGCCCTGGCTCCTATTCATTTCAAGATCAGCCCTGCTCATAAAAACATTGAGTGGTGGGGGCAGAAGTCCTGTTTAGATTTCAGCCCTCCCCACAACCCCAGCTCTCAGAAAGACACACAAGAGGAATTAGAATAAATCCGTGGAAATTATTGGGGCACGATATGGGTTGGCAATGGCTGGGAATAAGGATAACCGGGTGATTTCCATAGATCTTTGGGCTGGTTGAACTTAAGTCTTCAAGTGAACACCAAGGGGTTCAAATTCACAGCCAGACTTTCACAAACTGATATACATGATCATTCATTCTCCCTACTTGAATTTGCTGTCCACTTGCCACTGGAGATGGCATTTCCAGTCACTTCCTGGCCTTATCTATCTTAGGTGTTTAAAAAGCATCCCTCCTTCTGGTACCCAGACACACTTCAGTATAAACAAAGTGCCTTAGCATTTTTTCAAAATCAAATACACACTTTTGACGGATTATATTAGAGGAGTATAAAAATAAAACTCGGAGAAACTGCCACAGCCTAACTGTTGTCCTCTCACTGAAAAAGAGCAATGGCACTGGGGTCTACCCTCAGGCAGTTGTGTTCCTTCCCACTGCAAGGGGATGATATCTTGACATGACTTTGGGAGGATGTACAAAAAAAAAAAATACTAAGCCATATCCTGCAGTTTTAGCCTTCACTGAATTGGAGGGTCTTTTTGCCTGAGTAACAATTGCGGAATTGGCATTCGTTATGTAACATAACATTTGCGTAACAATGGAGATAGAGCATCTATACAGCACTTCACTATTCCAGGCCAATTTTTTCCAAACACAGCCATTGATTTCTGCCAAAAGCTGAGAAACGTGAGGCCTGATTTTCGTAAGTGCTGAGCGACCACAGTGCCATCTGAAGTCAGTGGGAGCCAGGGGTGGGCTTTCAGCATCTGAAAAGCAGGCTCCCCGTGTCTTAAACTGGGCACCCAAATTCAGCACCTGCTTTTCAAAGTTTTGACCAAACTAATGAACCTTCACAATTCCCCTCTCCCCCCATGAAGCACGTTGGCAGCTATTATCCACGTATTACAGATGGGGAAAGTGAAACACAGAGATGGAGTGACTCACCCAGAGCTGTACAGCCAGTCAGTGGCAGAGCCAAGAGCTCCTGACTCCTAACCCGCTGCTCATTTCTCAAGACCACTATGCCGTCTGGTGTAGTTTACATACCAAGAGTGGACTCACGTATAAACACCTATCAAGTGATTAAGTAAGGACATTAGGGCAATCTTCAAATGGATAAAAAGGCGAAAGCAATATAAGCAAAGGGTTTTATATTTAAAAGCCACTATTTGATTTATTTGCTCTTAATGCAAACTGAAACCCAGGCCAGTGCACAGTTATAGCAAGCTCCCAGAGAGAACTGCTGAGTGAGTGGGATGCCACCTTCTGTACCAGCTGGAGTTTCCAAATGGCCTTCAGGCGCAGCTTGGAGTGGTTCTGACATGCTGCAAATTGAATGTAACCTTGAGTACTTATCACCCTTGAGCCGGTTTCAAAACTCACAGCAGTCAATGCGATTCTTTCCAATGATTTCAATGGGCTTTGCATCAGTCCCTCAAATCAGATTGTAGCTTTTAATTATTATTGTTTGTACTAAATTAGCAGCTTCTGGCCCCCGCTGAGATTAGGGACCCAGTTTACTAAGTGTTGTACATACACACAACAAGACAGTCAGTTTTCCCCAGAGAGCTTAGAGTCCTAGCTAGACAAGACAACCAAAGGGTAGACCACAGGAGGTATTATCACCCCACTTTACAGGTAGGGAACTATTTAGCTGCTGTTCGCCAATCTCTAACGCTTTGTTGCATTTCCTTATTTCCGTTAAGGAGTCTGCGACTGAGAATCAGCTACTCTAGGGGTTATCAGTCTTTTCATAGTATGGATCACTTCTTAATAAAAGAGCGTGCATCTGGTCAATCACTTCCCATCTCATTCAACAGTGTGTCCTTGTTGCCAAAAAAGCCTAAGGGCACATTGGGCTGCATTAGTAGGAGCATTGCCAGCAGATCGAGGGAAGTGATTATTCCCTTCTATTCGGAACTGGTGAGGCCACATCTGGAGCATTGCGTCCAGTTTTGGGCCCCCTGCTACAGAAAGGATGTGGACAAATTGGAGAGAGTCCAGCGGAGGGCAATGAAAATGATTAGGGAGCTGGGGCACATGACTTATGAGGAGAGGCTGAGGGAATCGGGCTTATTTAGTCTGCAGAAGAGAAGAGTGAGGTGGGATTTGATAGCAGTCTTCAACTACCTGAAGAGGGGTTCCAAAGAGGATGAAGCTCAGCTGTTCTCAGTCGTGGCAGATGACTGAACAAGGAGCAATGGTCTCAAGTTGCAGTGGGGGAAGTCTAGGTTGGATATTAGGAAAGACTATTTCACTAGGAGGGTGATGAAGCACTGGACTGGGTTACCTAGAGAGGTGGTAGAATCTCCATCCTTTTTTAAGGCCCGACTTGACAAAGCCCTGGCTGGGATGATTTAGTTGGGGTTGGTCCTGCTTTGAGCAGGGGATTGGACTAGATGACCTCCTGAGGTCTCTTTCAACCCTAATCTTCTATGATAGTTGCTTGGACCATTTATGATAACATTCCATCTTATCCTTCTGGCAACTAGAGCAGTTGCTCACATAGAAAAGCAATTAGAAGAGTATTTAATGTATTTTACCTGACTTTTTGCAATTTAATAACTGAAAACAAGGAGTGACGGCACCATATGAGATGCCACCTCTCCAAAGATAACGGACCACAGTTTGGGAACCTCTATCTTTCCTTTGCTGTATCCATGTAGATCAACATCACAACTTGTTTGTACTCTGAGGTTTCAGTGAAACCCTGGTAATGTTTCTAAGAGTGGTTGATTTATTTGCATTCTTTCACAGTATGCTAAGACGTAGTTCAGATGGCTCATCGAAAATGTGATCTAAAAGGATTTACCAAATGCAATTGATTCTGATGACCTTGTGGCTCAGTCTCCTATTGAAGTCGCAGATTTGTTCACTTCAGCAGAAGGAATGTTTCAGTGTTGCCTGTTCAACACGAGCTCTAGTTTTCAGAAAACTAAAACAATTAGCTCAATCAGGCTTGGTCTATGCTTCATAGTTAGGTCAACGTAAGACTTATGGTGACTTAATTATGTCAGTGTACAAATTACAGCCTTGCTCCCACCGATATAAGTGCCCTTCTATGCCAACTAATAACTCTACCTCCATGAGAGACGTAGGGCTTATGTCAGTGTAGTTAAGGCAACGCCATGTCTACGTATCAGAGGGGTAGCCGTGTTAGTCTGGATCTGTAAGCAAAAAAAAGTCTCTGTGGCACACCTTAACAGACGCTATTTTTGCAGCATGAGCGAAGAAGTGGTATTCACCCACCTCATGCTGCAATGCAAAAACATAAGTATAGTCTGCCATCTTTGTTGCTTTTACATGTCTATGTAGACACTGCCTTACTTACATTGGCTGTTGGCTGTCATTCTTATCAATTTAATGGCTCCATGCTCTCAGCTCTCCCACTAGAGGTGGATTAAGATTTATTGGAGCCCTGGACACAAAGAATATTTGAGCCCCCCAGGCCTTGGGGACCTAAGGGTGCCAGAACCGGGAGTGCCAGGGGGGTCATGCCCCCCCACATACTTTTAAAAGTGGGGGGGCCATGCCTGCCCACTTTTTAATATGGGCAGAGTAGCCTTGGGCAGGTGTGGAGTGGTGGCGGTATAGGTATAGTTTCGGGGGGTGCAACAGGGGCATTGCCCCCCCAAACTGCAAACCTTGGGCCAGAGGCAACAGGAAGAGCGATGCTGCACATGGTTGCTGCTTCAGGCACAAAGCCCAGACAGCGGCAGTGGCAGCCTGTCACCGGCAGCGGGAGGGACCCGGTGGGGGCAGCCTGGCAGTGGGAGCCAGGCACAGGCACTGAGCGAATCCAGGTGGAGTGCAGCAGCTTCTGAGGCTGGGCCAGTACCCGGGGAAGCGGTGCCAGAGAAGCCCTCCCTGCCTTGCTCCTCGCTGCCTGTGCTTGGAAAAGAGACAACTAAGAAAAGGAAGTATTTCTTCACACAACGCACAGTCAACCTGTGGAACTCTTTGCCAAAGGATGTTGTGAAGGCAAGACTATAACAGGGTTCAAAAAAGAACTAGATAAGTCCATGGAGGTTAGGTCCATCAATGGCTATTAGACGGGATAGGCAAGGATGCAAAACCATGCCCTGAATTGTCCCTAGCCTCTGTTTGCCAGAAACTGGGAATGGGCAATAGGGCAGGATCACTTGATGACCACCTGTTCTGTTCATTTCCTCTGAAGCACTTGGCCATTTTCAGAAGACAGGATACTGGGCTAGATGGACCATTGGTCTGAAACTGTATGGCCGTTCTTATGTCCTTATCTTTTGTGTGTGTGCTCCCTCCCTACTTGTTGAGTAAAAGTACATGGAAAGAGCAGAAAAACCGCACGCAGAGGAAAGGGGTGAGGGAAGAACAGAGAAAGCAGAATAAAAAAAAAGGGTACATTTTTAAAAGGATAGAAACCATGAAGGAAAGGAATAAAAGGCAGATGAAGAATGCAGGGAAATGGATAGGAAGGAAACAAGAAAAAAGAAAAGAATGAAGGAGAGGAACGAATGTACTAAGAACAAGACTTTCATGAAAATAAATGGCTGAAACATGGTAGAGTGTTTTAATTTAGGGAAATTACTTCTAGACAGATGAGGTGAGGACAAGGGATGTGGGCTTTCCTTCTATGTTTCCTTTAGGGTAAGGATGAGCTTTTCTCCATTATGATTCGTTTATTGTGTCTCCAGCTGCTGATTTGATATTGCTTGTTTCTTGCTCTTTACACTTCCTTCGCCTGTTGGAGGTGCCAGGCAGTGAAGCTTCACAGTGCATATCACACATTTTAGTCTTTGGACCAAAATATCTGCCTCTCCCTAGTCCCATAGGAGTCAAATTGCAGTCTTTACTTTACTGAAAAAGAAAGAAAAAGGAACAACTTTTCTTCTCTTCTGCACTACAGAAATCACAGCAACATTGCAAGCACCCATGTGACAGCTAGAAGAATATCTGCCTGTAATAGAGAATGAAAAGTATATTCTACAGTTGTATGTTATAAAAAGGAACCAGGTTTCAGAGTGGTATTCTAGATTCAGATGGTATTGAACAAAAGGCTAATAAACTTTGAATGTGCTAATGTGATGACCACCATGTTGGCCAGCACATGGGGGAATTGAACCAGGAACCTCAAGAACTAAAAGGCTGAGCTACGGAGGTTTGAGCTGAAGAACCAAAACACCACAGGTGGTGCTATATGACATTCACACCCTATGTAAATCAGGCACAGAGGAGGACTTCAGAGTGGTAGCCATGTTAGTCTGTATCAGCAAAAAGAACAGGAGTACTTGTGGCAACATAGAGACTAACAAATTTATTTGGGCATAAGTTTTGTGGGCTAAAACCCACTTCATCGGATGCATGCAGTGGAAAATACAGTAGGAAGATCTATATACACAGAGAACATGAAAAGATGGGTGTTGCCATACTAACTATAATGAGAGTAATCAATTAAGGTGAGCTATTATCAGCAGAAGAAAAAAAGCTTTTGTAATTAATCAGGATAACTTTTTGATAATCAGGATGGCCCATTTCCAACAATTGACAAGAAGGTGTGAGTAACAGTAGGGGAAAAATTAGCATGGGGAAATAGTTTTTAGTTTGTATAATGACCCTTCCACGCCCCGTCTTTATTCAAGCCTAATTTAATGGTGTCCAGTTTGCAAATTAATTCCAATTCTGCAGTTGCTCATTGGAGTCTGTTTTTGAAGTTTTTTTGTTGGAGAATTGCAACTTTTAGGTCTGTAATCGAGTGACCAGGGAAGTTGAAGTGTTCTCCGACTGGTTTTAGAATGTTATAATTCTTGATGTCTGATTTGTGTCCATTTATTATTTTGCGTAGAGACTGTCCAGTTTGGCCAGTGTACATGGCAGAGGGGCATTGCTGGCACATGATGGCATATATTACATTGATAGATATGCAGGTGAACGAGCCTCTGAATGTGTGACTGATGTGATTAGGTCCTATGACCAGTAATTTCTCCAGAGCTACAGCAGGTAACAGGAAAGGGAAATGGCCTCAAGTTTCCAAGGTCAGCTGGAAGGTAATGTTTTAAATGGCACAAGCGGTCAGAGATGGACAAAGTTCCCTTGCTCTAATTTTGATATTGATGCATTTGTACTGGATTACTTACAAGCAAGAGGGATCCAATTTCTTTGCAAAGAAACAGAAAAAAAGATTTGTCTTCCAAAATAATAATTCTGTCCAGATTTTCAGACAATTGAGGTTGCATGAAAATGCTAATCTAATTTTTGTGAATAACTGTGCAAAATAAGTAATCACTTTTGCAAGTGCTTTATTCTGGTCAAATGATCAAAACTGGATTTATGCATGCGATTATAGGTAACCAACTGTGCACATTTTCATAGGCAATTTCAAACACTTCTTGTGAATGCATACGTAGGCTGGCTGAAAATCTAGCCTTTTCATCTAAACCGATGACTACAATGTTTACTTTTATGTATAAAAAAAACCAGTGCTCACTCCCATTCACCCATCTTGAAACACTCGAGACAATTCACAAATAAAATATAGAACCAGGAAATTATTTTGTTCTTCCTGAAACTGGGATTGATCCTGCCAACCAGGGCCAGTGCAAGGATGTGAAACTTCCACCTTGTGCCCCCCCCCGCGCCCTTGCCCTTGCCCTGAGGGCACCCCTCCTCCCCGCAGCAGCTCCCCCCCGCAGCAGCAGCTCCCCACCCCCACCCTCTGCCCTGTGGCACCCCCCCCCCAGCTCACCCCTGCTCTGTGCACGAGCACCCCGAGCACACCATCGCTGCTTCACTTCTCCCACCTCCCAGGCTTGCAGTGCCAATCAGCTTAGGCCACGGCGTGCTTGGGGAGGAGGCAGGGTAGGGGTGAGCTGGGGCGGGGAGTTCCCATGCGTGCCGCCCCCCCCCTTACTTGCTGCAGGCAGCCCTCCCCGTGCTCCCCGGCCCCAGCGCCCTCTGCCTAAATGCCGGGGGCGACTAGGGCGGCCGAAGATCTGGCTGCCGCAGTCACTGCTGAAGAAAATGGCACCCCCAAATCCCAGCGTCCTAGACGACTGCCTAGGTCACCTAAGTGGTTGCACCGGCCCTGCTGCCAACATTACTCACTTGAGTAGTCCCATTGAAGTCCATGGAACTACTCACTTGAGCAAACATTGCAGGACATCAGGTTCAAAACATGTCAGAATCCCACAAAGGCACACATGAATAATTTCACATATGAATAGTCCCATTGATCACAGCACCTTGGAAAACCAGAACATAAATCCAAATGACAATTTTGTTTAAGAAGTTTTGAAAATTGCAGGCACAATTTTGTACACACAAAACTCCATATTTGTACATGCATGTTAAGTACGTACACATTTCCCCAGTAAACCCGTTAAAAATGCAGGATTTGTGTAGTCAAATAATAAAATAATGCACAATTCAAGGGCCTTTGAAAATCTCTCTCAATATGTATCAGAGGGGTAGCCGTGTTTGCTGCTTTTACAGATCCAGACTAAGAGTCTTGTGGCACCTTATAGACTAACAGACGTATTGGAGCATGAGCTTTCATGGGGATTTTACAAACAGAAACTTTGCTAGAGGTTTAAAGTTTGGTGAAAGTCTATTTTCACATAACCTAAATTTCAAACCAAATTTGACTGGACAGTGTCCCTGGCAGCCCTCTGGTTCCTGTTGTAGCTAAAACCAGGCACAACTTTAAGGAAATCTTAAATCTTGAGGACAGTTCAAGGTTTGGGCAAAGGTGCAGATCTGTTCTTATTTTAACCAAACCAGTTCACCCATCACTAATTATTGCAGCCACATGCTACAGTCGGCCTCTTTCAAAACAGGAATAATTGGCTTTGGGGAAAATAATTCTTTTTTTACAGCAGATAAATCAGAATAAGTATTTTGTTTATCTAGCAACAGACTCCAAAAGCCAGGTGTTCTTCAGCTTGCTTTAGAAATCATTATTACTCATAGCCTTATTATTATTATTAATTATCTGTATTATTGTAATGCCTATGCACCCTAGCCCAGGACCCCATTGTGCTAGGAGAGGTACAAAAATTGAAGGTACAAGATGACAGTCCTTGCAACAAATATAATACATGTACAGAAATCTGTACTAAGTTACTCCTTTTTCAAGGTCCAGCCATTAATTAGATCACTTAATTGTTTGCACAAATGGACTGTTGTTGATTTAAGATTGGCTAGAAAGAACATTCCCATCCTTTTGGGGATCCTTAGTACCAGCTTGCAATCAGCTCTTTCTTCCAGACTCGGAACTGGTTTCTCATTCATACTGTTACGTGTCTCATCATAGCAGAGAAAGGTAGAAGAGCCAGTGGCTGGAAATCAAAGCCAAAGTCAAATTAGAAATAAGGTACTTTTTTTTTTTAAATGAGGATGATTAACCATTGGAACAAACTACCCAGGGAAGTGGCTTGATGTCTTCCCCTGAAGACTAGATGCCGTTCTGAAAGCTATGCTTCAGTGAAACATACGTTATTGGGCTTAATGCAGGGGTAACCTGGTGAAATTCTATGGCCTGTGTTATAGGAGACTTCAGACTAATTGATCTAATGATCCTTTTTTACTTTAAAATCCATGAAGTGTCCCCTACATTTTTTTTCCCGTAGCATTTTTTTTTTTCAATCATTAGCCAAATTTAAAGGCAGCTGTCTCTGGGCAAACCCCACTCCTCAGGTCTTTTGTTCATAGCATTTCAGTAGGGCTTTGTCTGCATTGCAGAAATATGCACTGGCATCACAACATCAGTTTAGTTACCCTGACGCACATTTCTTTGCACACCTTTATGTGCCAGGATGTGCCAATGTTTAAAAAAAGGAAATGAGGCCACCCTGGCTATTATAAGCCTGACATCAGTTCCAGTCAAATAATGGAGCCGTTGAATGGGGCATGATTAAAGCATTGAGAGAGTTGTATTACTGCCAATCAAAAGGGCTTTATGGAAAACAGAGCCTGTCAGACTAACCTGATATTGTTTTGATGAGATTACAAGTTTTGTTGATTAAATATCTTACAACACTATTACCTTTGACTTCTGCAAGGCTTTTGCCTTGGCACCGCCCAGCGCTTGGATTAAGAAGCAATAGAAAAGCAACCTGGCACACATTAAATGGATTAAAATCCAACAGGTCTCAAAATGTAATTGTAAATGGGGCCTCATGGGGCAGGTGTATTTCTAGTGGGGTCCTGCGGAGATTGGTTCTTGGCCCTACACTATTATCATCAATAACCCAGAAGAAAACAGGTCAAGTTTACAGATGACAAAGATTGGGGGAATGGTAAATAAAGAAGAGGCTAGGTCACTGGTACAGAGTGTTCTGAAGAGCTTGGTAGGCTTTGGCGCAAACTACCAATATGCATTTCAATACGATCAAATATAGAAGATCAGATATCTAGGAATAATGAATGTAGGCCATACTCACAAGATGAGGCACTCTATTCTGGGAAGCCATGACTCTGAAAAAGCTTTTGGGTCACAGTGGATAGTCAACTAAACATGAGCTTCCTGTGTAACACTGTGGCCAAGAGAGCTAATATGATCCTTGGATGTATAAATGCAGGAATATGGAGTTGGAGTAAAGAGGTTATTTTATCTCTGTATTTGGCACTGGTGAGACCACAACTAGAATACTGTGTCTAATTCTGGTGCTCACAATTTGATAAATTGGAGAGAGTTCAGAGTAGAGTCATCAGAATGATTAAAGAATTGGAAAATAAGCCTTATTGTGCTTGAGCTGGTTGAGTCTATCCATTGAGAGAAAGGTTATGGGGTGACTTGGTTCCAGTCTATAAGTACCTTCGTTGGGAACTGAAATTGTACAAGCAAGCATTCTTCATCAAGCAGATAAATGTATATAACGGGATCTAATGATGGGAGCTGAAGGTAGCCAAATTCAGCCTGGAAATAAGGTGTAATTTTTCGAGAGAGTAATTAACTACTGGAACAACCTACCAAAGATTGTGATGGATTCTCCATCACTAACAATGTGTACATCAAGATTAGATAGATTTCTTAGAGAGATGCTCTAGTTCAAACAGGAATTCAGTCAGGGAAGTCCTATGGGGCTTTTGTTATGCTATAAATTATATTTATTTATTATAGGTCAGACTGGATGATCATCATGATTCCTTTTGGCTTTAAAATCTATGAGAAAGTACCTTTGGCCCTCATCTTGCTCTTACACTGGTTTTATATCAGAATTACTTCGTTGCATTCAGTCATTAATCCTGATGTATATAGGTGTAACCAAGAGCAGAATCAAGCCTCTAGTGCAGAGGTGGGCAAACTATGGGCGGGGGCCACATCCAGCCCTTCAGATGTTTTAATCTGGCCTTCAAGTTCCCGCCAGGGAGCGGGGTGTGGGGCTTGCCCCGCTCTGGTGGTCCAGCTGGGGTTTTGCCCTGCTCCATGCATGCTGTGGCTCGGCATGGCTCCCAGAAGCAGTGGCGTATCCCCCCTCTGGCTCCTACACGTAGGGGCAGCCAAGGGGCTCCGCATGCTGCCCCCGCAGCTCCCATTGGAACCACAGGCAATGGAAGCTGCAGGGGCGGCACCTGAGGATTGGGCAGCATGCTGAGCCACCTGGCTGTACCTCTGTGTAGGATCTGGAGGGGGGACATGCTGCTGCTTCTGGGAGCTGCTTGAGGTAAGCGCTGCCTGGAGCCTGCATCCCTAATCCCCTCCCGAGCCCCAACCTCCTGCCCCAGCCCTGATCCTCCTCCCACCCTCCGAACCCCCTTGGTCCCAGCCCGGAACACCTTCCTGCACCCTCAACCCCTCATCTCCAGCCCTACCCCAGAGCCTGTACCCCCAGCCAGAGCCCTCACCCCCCTAGACCCGAACACCCTGCCCCAGCCCAGAGCCCCCATTCTCCCCCCGCACCCTGAACTCCTCATTTCTGGCCCCACCCCAGAGCCACACCCCCAGCCAGAGCCCTCTCCCCCTCCTGCACCCCAACCCCCAATTTCGTGAGCATTCATGGCCTGCCATACAATTTCCATACCCAGATGTAGCCCTCGGGCCAAAAAGTTTGCCCACCCCACTCTAGTGTCTATATGACATGTTCGTAGGACACACTAAATATATAATATTGTGTAAATATATAATATTTGCCTCTATAAAGTCACTTTTTCTGCAGTAAAGAAACAGATCTTCTATTAGGTAACATGACCTTTAAATGCAATCTGTAACTGTGGTGAAAGAGTCAGCAGTGGAGCTGACTAGACAGTTGGCTTGCGGGCTTTGATGCAGTAAGATTGGCTTTTTCCTTAGCCTCTGTGTTACAAAAAATTATCATCTTAATCTCTACTGACTCTCAGTTCCTGAGGCATCAATATTTCCAGTTACATAAGTATATCCTCATGGATAAAGTTCTCGCTGACTTAGACTGCATCTCTTGTAATTGCTGTTGTAAATACCATTGTGTGTAACAGGAATGGGGTCTCAGCGGATAATTTTGCCCTAATTAATCATCTTCCTTGCGTAAGTCCCATCATGAGTTGCCTCTGCAAAAATAGCATCTATTGTCAAACTTCTTGGCATGAAGCCATATTGATTTGCATTAATATATACTTCATTTCTTAGTCTCTTATTGATAACTCTCTTCCACGGTTTTATTGTATGACTCAGGGATTTATACCTCTAATTTGTGCAGTTGCTATAATCACCTTTCCCTTGTATATCAGCACAGAGATGCATTTGTTCCTTCTCCTTTGCCAGAGTAAACTTTTTTCTCTTATCACTTCTTGTACTTCTTTGCTCCAACACCAGGTTTCTTTTTCAATAAAGGCTTTCTATTTTGATTCATGCACAATTTGTGTAGCACTCTTCAATATATTTGTCACGACAAAACCCCCAAATGTATCCACTCCTTCCTCACGTGGTGCCGACTTCATCTTCTCCATAACCAACTCCCTAAAGTCCTTCTCAGCCTTACCCTGTTGTTTTTGCCACCTTATATTTGGCTTTACTGTTACCTGGGGTTTTCAGAACCCCCAACAGGGGCAACTTAACTATTTCACGCTAGGCGGTGTAAGGAATAAATCAACAGGAACCCAGCACTGCCGTCTGATAAGATTCATGCAAGTAAGCGTGCTCTGTCTAAAACTGCAGTGTATTAGATTTAAGCACACACAAACATAAGCAATAGGTTTAGAACATTACACTCTGATTTTCTCTGTACCTTCTAAAAAACATAACTAAGATGAGTGGTCTTAGAGACTATCCCGCAATCATCTTGCAGTTTTTTCTATCATTTATTTTCCACTGGAAAACAAGGAAATAGTCATCTGACCTCAAGTCCTTCCGCTCTTGTTAGTAATAATATGTTCATCTCTTCTCATAAAGAATTATGAGGTCATGAGCTTATGTCAATGGCAATAGTCTTTCTCCTTCATCATTTAAAATGCCATAGCCTTAGCCACCATGTGCTGTACTATATCCATGCCTGTCTCTTTCAACATGACCATTGAATTCAGAGCTGATAACTATTTCCTCATTTCCTGCAATTTGCTGCAGAACAGGGTCTAACATTTCCCGGTATATTATCTTCCCAACCTCACCACAGCTAGCCTGTGATGCATATGTTTAGCAAGCCACATTCAAAAGCCAGCTTGGTCATCATCAGGGCCAGCTCCAGCTTTTTTGCTGCCCCAAGCGGCGGAAAAAAAAGAAAAAAGAAAAACACGATCGAGCTGCCGCCGAAGTGCCACGGAAGACTGAAGTGGAGCGAGATTGAGCTGCCACCGAATTGCTGTGGAAGACTGAAGTGGAGTGATTGAGTTGCTGCGGAAGTGCCGCCAAAGAGGAAGAGAGGGACTGAAGGACCTGCCACCGAACTGCCGCCGCAGACTCGGACATGCCACCCCAATAACGGACGGAGTGCCGCCCCTTTCTATTGGCCACCCCAGGCACCTGCTTCCTTCACTGGTGCCTGGAGCTGGCCCTGATCATCATTAACCTGTCGCTGATTCAATTTACTGTCACCACTCTTTCCCTTATGTTACTATCAAGAGCAACATTTACTCCATTTCTCCCTGGGAGATCCCACCATCACTTATTTTGTATTCTTCCCCCATCTCTTTGGCCTTCTCTCCTTTCCATTTTGTTTCTGGATACTTTATCTGTATTTTCCTCCTCCTCAATCTCTCTGCAAGCTCCATGCTATGGCCAGTTAGTATGCCAACAATCCAACTTGCCAGTCTGATCTTAGTTCCTGGGCTACCTTCTTTAACTGCATGTATCCAAAGTCATACCATAGCCCTCATCTATTTCCCACAACATTCGGGTAGGGGCACTGTCTTAAGTCTTCACTTAAAAAGTGAAAGTGATGGAGACTCTACCACATATGGAGTAGTTCCAATGGTTAATTACCCTCACTGTTAAAAATGTGCACCTTATTTCATGTCCGGATTTGTCGAACTTCAGCTTCCAACTGCTAGATCTTGTTATATCTTTCTCTGCTAGATTAAAGAGCCACCTACTATCAGAAATCTCTTCCTCATGTAGACCGTGATCAAACCACCTCTTAACCTTCCCTTGGGGTTAAACTAAATAGATTGAGCTTCTTTAATCTCTGAACAAATCTGGTTTGTAATACCGAATTTGGGCTGCTTTCTATTTTCTGCTAACAGGCTAGAGAGGGAATTAGTACACTGCTGCATTCTTCAGGGTGCAGGTGCACGAAACGGAGTCTTTTTTTGCTTTGAAAAACCTATGTGAAAACCGAGCTAGAGAAGGCTGGAGTTAGTCTAGAGATTTGAACTGCAAACACCGTCTAACATCACAGAGAAAAACTCAAGTCACAAATAACTATGCAGCACTGAGATTTTTTTAAGAGCAGCAATTCATAAAGGAAATGGAGAAGAGACACGTTATCTGAGGGCATGGCTACACTTGCAGATGTAGAGCGCTGAGAGTTAAACCCACCTTCGTAGAGCTGAGTAGGGAAAGCACTGTAGTCTGTCCACACTGACAGCTGATAGCACACTGGTGTGGCCACATTTGCGACACTTGCAGCGGCATTGAGAGCAGTGCATTATGGGCAGCTATCCCAGCATGGAAGTGACTGCAACATGCTTTTCAAATAGGGGTGGGGTAGGGTGGAGTGTGACAGGGAGTGTGTTATGTGTATGTGGGGGAGAGAGTGAGTGGGTTTTTGGGGTGCTGAGAGTGGGGCAGCATGCTGTCTTGTGAGTTCAGACCCCCTGCTTCCCTCCCCCCCACTGCCTCTCTCTCATTCACTCGAAGCAAACAGTAAATGTTTGCTTTTTCTTGGAGCTGATAAGCAGCCAGCTTCTCCGAAACGGAGCTTTGAAAGGGCATTTCCACATTCCTGCAGCCGATTTCACAATGATGACAAGAGTGGCCACTTGACTTAAAGGGGTTATGGAATGTTTCCGGAGGCTGATCACAGTGCAGTAAGGCAACACCTCATTCACACTGGCACCATGGCACTCCAGTGGGTGCACAGCAAACGTTATTCCACTAGCCAAGGTGGAGTAGCAGCAGCGCTCTAGCTGCGGAGTCAGAGAGCTCTATATGCCTTGCAGTGTGGATGGGAAGTGAGCTGGGGTGGCCGGGGCTGCTGTATTGCGCTGTAACTCGCAAGTGTAGCCAAGGCCTGAGTGATAGAAAATAAGTTGCAGATAATCATAATTAGATTCCAGTGATACAAGCCAAGAAGCTTTTCTCTCCAACAATGAACATTTGAAATCTCACCTAGAGGTTGCTGTTAATCTCTCTCAGGAGTTGGGGGTGTATGTGGAATTATATATGTTGCTATGAGAGAGAAAAAAGAGATGCTTTTTATTTTTTATCAAAAACAAAGCATGCGTGAAGTAGCTATTGTATAAGATTTTGGAGGGTCAAACGATCACTTGCCCTAGTGGATGCATGGCTCTGTGACTGCTCAGCAGAGCAAAGAGCTGCAGAAAGTGGATAGGAGCGGGCTCTGCAGTGTAAGAGGTGTGCAAAGTAAATCAATATGAATGAATTTAACTGTTGAATATAAGACTACTTGCTTTACCAAGAATACGATGGGGTCTGACAATGATCTCAAAGTACATGGTGCTCAAACAAAAAGGTCAGGTATCAGCAAGCAGGTGTTTAATCTGAGTACTCTGAGCTCTTACAAGGTGCCAGAGAAAGGTAATAATGGGCTTTGTGGAAATGAAAGTTTAGCGCCTGGGGGAGGGGAGGAGGGTCTGAACAAATGAGTCAGTCACTGCTTTGAGTCTTTGCATGAATATTTGTTAATGGTGATGTTAGTCATTAAAGGAAACAGAGTAATGGGAAACTGTATCCATATTCTGAACTGGAGCGTGATGTCCTGCTATGGGTCAATACAAAACCTAAAATAGCAATTAACAAATAATAAAATAATTGCTTCTCTCCAGAGGTTAAGGTCAGACTGAACAAATCAGCCCATCGCAGCCTCTATTTTTTTTCTAAAAGGTTCCTGTATTTTTCTAGAGAGCTCCAAATTTTTCAGCTCTGCCCTTCTATAGACTGCATGGGTCTAAGAGTCCTTATGTCTAGTCAGTCCAGGTTATCATTAGATTTGTTGCCCCAATGCTGAGTGATGGTAGAGGAAGGGACCTTGCAGGTCAGCTTCCTGTTGGGGCAAAAATCCACCATGTGTGGTGTTTGGGTATATTCTTAGTGCCACTTGTTCATGTGATACTATGTACACCAGTCCTGGAACAGCAGTGGTTTCAAACAGCGTGCAGGGCAATCCCTTCTAGGGATCTAAGACCAACACCAATGTCAGTTTTAGGGAGCAACTGTGCAGCAAGAATTGACTGTAGTCAGAGAGATTAATGCTGAGAGTAAATGCCCTTGCAGCTTGCCATAACACCCCAAATAAACTACCTCAGAGCCAACACCACAGCTTTTTCTTCTAAAACTAAAAACTTGCTTGCACACTAAGAGGAGGAACTTGAAAATGGTTTAACAGCACCATCTAGTGATCACAACAGCCCTACTTGGTGCTTACTTTTCTGTCTATTACATTACTTATACCGAGATTCTCTGAACACTACCACCATTGTCCATCCCAAACAGAGACTTTTGTTTATTAAAAGGTCTATTGACGGAAGTGGGGTGCAGTTATCTGAGCACAGGTCACTGGAACCAGGTAGTCTCTGGGTGCTGTGATCCTAGAGCTAATACACACTGTCTAATGTCCAGTAAGCACTAGGTCGGAGGGAAAACAAAGCCTAATCTAATTGTTTATGCAGTTTTTAAAATGCTGAGTCTATTCAGAATTCTGAAAAAAAATCATGTTCAGAGGCTTAACAGAGCCATTAGCCTTGTCAGTCCTGTAGTAGTGTGGGTCAAAATTCATATATTTAGGCTCCTAAATCCATATTTATGCATCTGAGATTATGAGAACGCACAAATCCCATTAGGAAGCAAGGAGAGCTGGTGAGAGTGCAGAACCTCTGGAAATCAGGCCACTTATCTTTATGACCAAATTTGGATTTAGGAGCCTAATTTTTGAAAGTCTTGGACCTGGTAACTATCTTCTATGATCTTGGTCAAGCCACTTCCACATTCTTGCTTCACTTTTCCCATCTGTAACACATGCCTCCACTAGGTATTGAGCTTGGATTGAATGTTTGGGGCAGAGGTTGTCTTTTTGTTCTGTTTGTACAGTGCATAGCACAGTCAGGTCCAGGTCCAGTGCCGGGGCTCTCTAGGGCTATCACAATATAAACAACACTACAGACACTGAATACTTTCCTTTTGTATTTTCTATTTATATTTAATTAAATTATGTAATTTGATCAAGTTGACTGTGAGGTAGGATGAATATTAGGGCTATCAAGTGATTAAAAACATTAATCGTGATTAATCATGTGATAAAAAACTAATTGCGATTAATCGCGCTGTTAAAGAACAATAGAATACTATTTATTTAAAATATTTTGGATGTTTATTACATTTTCAAATATATTAATTTCAGATACAACACAGAATACAAAGTGTATAGTGCTCACTTTATATTTATTTTTATTACAAATATTTGCACTGTAAAATAAAAATTGTATTTTTCAATTCATCTTGTACAAGTACTGTAGTGCAATCTCTATCATGAAAGTTGAACTTTACAAATGTAGAATTATGTACAAAAAATGCACTCAAAAATAAAAACATAAAACTTAGGAGCCTACAAGTCCACTCAGTCCTACTTCTTGGTCAGCCAATAACGCAGACAATCACTGAGACAAACAAGGTCAATTACAATTTGCAGGAGATAATGCTATCTGCTTCTTGTTTACAATGTCACCTGAAAATGAGAACAGGTGTTCACATGGCACAGTTGTAGCTGGTGTTGCTAGATATTTACATGCCAGATGTGCTAAAGATTCATGTGTCCCTTCATACTTCAACCTCCATTCCAGAGGACATGCTTCCATGCTGATGATGGGTTCTGCTCGATAATGATCCAAAGCAGTGCAAACCAACGCTTGTTCATTTTCATCATATGAATCAGATGCCACCAGAAGATTGATTTTCTTTTTTGGTGGTTCAGTTCTGTAGTTTCTGCAGAGTGTTGCTCTTTTAAGACTTCTAAAAGCACACTCCACAGCTTGTCCCTCTCAGATTTTGGAAGGAACTTCAGATTCTTAAACCTTGGGTCGAGTGCTGTAGCTATTTTTAGAAATTTCACATTGGTACCTTCTTTGCGTTTTGTCAAATCTGCTGTGAAAGTGTTCTTAAAATGAACATGTGCTGGGTCATCATCCAAGATTGCTATAACATGAAATATATGACAGAATGCGCGTAAAACAGAGCAGGAGACATACAATTCTCCCCCCAAGGAGTACAGTCACAAATTTAATTGACACATTTTTTTTAATGAGCATCATCACCATGTCCTCTGGAATGGGGCTGAAGCATGAAGGGGCATATGAATGTTTAGCATATCTGGCACGTAAATACCTTGCAACGCTGCATACAAAGGTGCCATGTGAACATCTGTTCTCACTTTCAGGTGACATTGTAAATAAGAAGCAGGCAGCAGTATCTCCCATCAATGTAAATAAACTTGTTTGTCTTAGCGATTGGAAGAATAAAAAGTAGGACTGAGTGGACTTGTAGGCTCTAAAGTTTTTCATTGTTTTGTTTTTGAGTGCAGTTATGTAACAAAAAAATCTGCATTTGTAAGCTACACTTTCACAATAAAGTGATTGCACTTCAGTGCTTGTATGAGGTGAACTGAAAAATACTATTTCTTTTGTTTATCATTTTACAGTGCATATATTTGTAATCAAAATAATAATATAAAGTGAGCACTGTGCACTTTGTAGTCTGTGTTGTCATTGAAATCAATATTGAAAATGTAGAAAAACATCCAAAAATATTTAATAAATTTCAGTTGGTATTCTATTGTTATAAGTGCAATTAATCCTGATTAATTTTTTAATCGCAATCAATTGTTCTGAGTTAATCACATGAGTTAACAGTGATTGACAGCCCTAATGAATATTAATTCCAACAGCCTTCCCAATATGTCTTTTATTATAAAGATAAAGGTGTAATCTCCAGTGCTGTTCCTAAAATGAGTGATGTGATTTACAAAGCTCAATTTAGTAGCCTACTATGCAGTAACTTACTGCAAGCAGGAAAGCAGTGATTGAAGTCTTGCTGAGGGAAAAGAGCGCTGGTAGTTTCACTGTCAGTTTTACTGAGGCAGTGAAAAAGAATGTGTATTACAGGCAGTTTGTAAAACACATGACTCTAAAACTATCAAAGAGATATATCAACGGAAGTCAGATTATTCCTGTCTGGTGAATCCAGTGCATGAACAGAAGATGATTAATATGATTGAAATAATTAAATCATTGTTCCCTGGAAATGAAAATAACTAACATGGCTCAGTGACAGGTCTTATGACAGGACAAGTAAAAGCAAATATTTGGAGATAGCTTCTTAGGTTATTTTGGGTAATCCCATGATTTCTTCAATATGCACATATCCTCCAGAGGGACCTCAGTGTCAGTTCATGCATTGTAAACAACAACATTCAATACCCATTTGTTTATTCTTATCCACCACATCACATTCTTCCTCAGAAGCATTTGCACACTATTTTCTAAGGTTATCCATTATTTGAATGCCAGGAGATTAAAAACAAAGAGAGAAGGTTGACAGTCACCCCATTATAATCATTCCAAACAAACAATAGAACACCATGCATAAAGTTTATAAAAGGGACTAGTGATTTTGAGTCCCTTCATTTTTGGTTGCACAGTTTTGGACTCTGATTTTCAGGACAGGTGGCTAGGTACTTTCTGAAAATAGCGCTCCTTTAGAGTGTGTCAAGATGAATATCCAAAAACTAAGGCACGCAAAATCTCTAATCACTTCTGATAATCTTGGCCAAAGTTTGCTGAAGTGCACTCAGATATTTTCAGAAAAAGATTGTTAAGCTACGGCTCAGGGAAAAATTACTCAAGAGTAACAGTTAAACAGTAAACCTTACGAGAATGTTGTAGTTGTATTAAAGCAAGTTAAAAAAAAAACAAAAAAACTCAAGCTCCCCAACAATTAGAAATGAAAACAATTCCAATTTCTGGGTCATATTTAAAAGAAACCCAAAGCATGAAAGCACAGCTGAAGTACCCAGACAACCTTAACTCGGCCTTCTGTAGCGATGCCACGTGCCACTCTTGCTTTCTTTGTTCCTTTCAAACCTATTGTATGGATTGTGTTGTTTTTTCAATTAAAAATCCTTTTTCTAAGTGGTTTGAGAAGGACAAACTTCACTGCCATTGAACTTCTCTGGGGCTAGGAACCAGGGTCCACTGCTCCACAGCAGCCTCGCCAGGTTGGAGTTTCCAGGGTCAGTGCTGCAGATCTGGCAGCCTTGGGAACCCTGGTTTCCAAGGTCCATGGCTTCCAGTTCAGCTGTGGCTCATGGGGATCTATACTGCTTGCTCCCCATCAGCCCAAGCCCGGATAGAGAATGGGAAGCCTAGAAGCCCTGTTATCTGTGTCTGAACAAAGAGCCTCAGAGTCTGGGTTTTGATCATTTTGAAATACAATTTTTCAGATTCTCCCTTCTGCAGATATTTGAAACCATTGGTTTCCCTTCCATTGGTAATTCAGAAGGCACTTTGTGTTCCACACACTGCCGTTTGCACTTAAATACATCTGCTATATTATCTCAATTGAAATGTTTTATAGCTTGTGTCATTTTTTATGTGATGGGACAGAACGGCGTCAGGTAGAGGAAGGACCTTTATTGTACGATAATTTCATAATACGCTAAAATTACATGTTATAGGTAGTTATGTGTTCAAAACATGCATCTTTATGCTAGTAGGGCAGTACCAACCTCATTAGTTCTCTGTTCACATTGATTTACCAGTTCTGTATGTATTGTCTAGGAATTATATGTTCTCAGAGCTAATCAGTTGGAAATATTGATTTTTTTCTTTGAATATAGGTTGGTTTGTGACTACACACTTGGGGCTTACTTCTTTGGATGCAGTGCACACAATTCCCTCACTGAGATTCAGCGGGAGTTCTAGGCATAGATTCATAGATTTCAAGGACAAGAAGGCACCATTGTGACTATCTAGTCTGACCTGTTGTATAACAGAGGCCACAGAACTTTTCTAAAATAATTCCTACAGCATAACTATCTTAGAAACTGTCAGCGAAATGCACCATGACCCTTCGCAAATTGTTCCAGTGGTTAATTTCTCTCACTATTAACCATTTACACCTTATTTTCAATCTAAATTGCTCTAGCTTCAGCTTCCAGCCATTGGATGGTGTTATTCCTTTCTCTGCTAGACTGCAGAGCCCATTATTAAATATTTGTTCCCCATGTAGGTACTTATAGACTGTACTTAAATTACCTCTTAATCCGCTCTTTGTTAAAGGGAATAGATTGAGTTATTTGAGTGTCACTATAAGGCAGGTTTTCTAATCCTTTAATCATGCTCATCACTCTTGTCTGAACCCTCTCCAATTTACCAGTATCCTTCTTGAATTGTGGACATCAGAACTGGACACAGCATTCCAGCAATGGTCGGAGCAGTGCCAAATATAGAGGTAAAATAATCTCCTAGTCAAGATTGCCTTTTCTGCACATCAGGCTTGCATTAGCTTTTTTGGCAACAGCTTCGCACTGGGAGTTCATGTTCAGCTGATATCTGCCTCCCAAAATCTTTTTTCAGAGTTACTACTTCCCAGGATAGAATTCCTCATCCTGTAAGTATGGCCGACATCCTTTGTTCCTAATGGGTACATTTACATTTAGACATATTAAAATGTATATTTTTGCTTCACCTAGTTTACCAAGCAATCTAGATCACTCTGTATCAGGGACCTGTCCTCTTCATTATTTACTACTCCCCCAATTTTTGTGTTATCTACAAACTTTATCAGCAACAGGGGGAAGGGATGAGCACTGACCAGCTAAGCTCAGGGCTGTGAGCTCAATCCTTGAGGGGGCCATTTAGGGATGTGGGGCAAAAACCTGTCAGAGAGTGTACTTGGTCCTGCTGTGAAGGCAGGGGACTGGACTCAATGACCTTTCAAGGTCCCTTCCAGTTCTATGAGATAAGTACACATCTCCATATTACATTTTTTCCACCAACTAGGGGCAGAGCTCTTCTTGACCTACTGCTCACAAACAGAGAAGAGTTAGTAGGGGAAGCAAAAGTGGATGGGAACCTGAAAGGCAGTGACCAGGAGATGGTCGAGTTCAGGATCCTGACACAAGGAAGAAAGGAGCAATATACGGACCCTGGACTTCAGAAAAGCAGACTTTGACTCCCTCAGGGAGCTGATGGGCAGGACCCCCTGGGAGAATAACATGAGGGGCAAAGGAGGCCAGGAGAGCTGGCTGTATTTTAAAGAATCCTTATTGAGGTTGCAGGAAGAAACCATCCCAATGTGTAGAAAGAATAGTAAATATGGCAGGTGACCAGCTTGACTTAACAGTGAAATCCTTGCTGATCTTAAACACAAAAAAGAAGTTTACAAGAAGTGAAAGATTGGACAGATAACCAGGGAGGAGTATAAAAATATTGCTCAGGCATGCAGGAGTAAAATCTGAAAGGCCAAATCATACTTGGAGTTGCAGCTAGCAAGAGATGTTAAGAGTAACAAGAAGGGTTTCTTCAGGTATGTTAGCAACAAGAAGTCACAGAAAGTATGGGCACCTTACTGAATGAGGGAGGCAACCTAGTGACAGAGGATGTGGAAAAAGCTAATGTACTCAATGATTTTTTTGCCTCTGTCTTCACAAACAAGGTCAGGTCCCCAACTGCTACACTGGGCAGTACAGCATGGGGAGGAGGTGACCAGCCCTCTGTGGATAAAGAAGTGGTTCAGGACTATTTAGAAAAGCTGGACGAGCACAAGTCCATGGGGCCGGATGCGCTGCATCTGAGGGTGCTAAAGGAGTTGGCAGATGTGATTGCAGAGCCATTGGCCATTATCTTTGAAAAGTCATGGCGATTGGAGGAGGTCCCAGATGACTGGAAAAAGGCTAATGTAGTGCTCATCTTTAAAAAAAGGAAAGGAGGAGGATCCGGGGAACTACAGGCCAGTCAGCCTCACCTCACTTCCTGGAAAAATTATGGAGCAGGTCCTCAAGGAATCAATTCTGACGCACTTAGAGGAAAGTGATCAGGAACAGCCAGCATGGATTCACCAAGTGCAAGTCATGCCTGACTAACCTAATTGCCTTCTGTGAGGAAATAACTGGCTCTGTGGATGAGGGGAACTCAGTGGATGTGTTATTCCTTGACTTTAGCAAAGTTTTTTATATGGTCTCACACAGTATTCTTGCTGGCAAGTTAAAGAAATATGGGTTGGATGAATGGACAATAAGGTGGATAGAAAGCTGGCTAGATCGTTGGGCTCAACAGGGTAGTGATCAATGGCTCCATGTATAGTTGGCAGTGGATCAAGCGGACAGTGGTGAGCTGGAGCCGGTTCCCACCGGTTCCCAAGAACCGGTTGCTAAAATTAGACCTCCGTGGAGAACCGGTTGTTAAAGGGCCAGGAAGTGGGCAAAGAACTCCGGTCCACGGGCTGGACCATCCTGTTGCTCCCAGGATTCCCAGCTGGGGAGGCTGAGGCTCCCCGGGCCCCTCCCCCGCTTCCTCCCAGCTGCAGCGTGGCCAGCCACCGGCACCAGCTGGGCAGCTCAGCTGAGCTCGGGAGGAGTCCTGCTGCCACTTTTTGAGCAGCCCAGCAAGGTGTGGGGGGGCTGCTGCAAGCTCCAGGGCTGGCCAGAGGGGAGGGTGCAATTGGCGCAGGCCCTGCAGGGGCCCCCGGCCCCACGAGGATGTCTCCCCCGAGGTCTCTTCCACTTCCCCCACCCCACAGAGCCACAGCATGGCCAGCAGCTGGGCAGCTCAGCTGAGCTCCTGAGTCGTCCTGCTGCTTTGACTGCCGGCAAGGTAAGGGGGTGGGGGGGCTGCGAGCTCCAGGGCCAGGGGGGAGGGCAAGTGGGGCAATTTGCCTCAGGCCCTGCAGGGGCCCCTGGCCCCACGAGTATGTCTCCCCCCCCGCCACGGCTCCTACCCTGCCCCCCCTTAAATCAGAACTTTTTATAGGGAACCGGTTGTTAAGATTTTGGCAGCTCATCACTGGAAGCGGAGTGCCCCAAGGGTCAGCTCTGGGGCCGGTTTTGTTCAATATCTTCATTAATGATCTGGAGGATGGTGTGGACTGCACTCTCAGCAAGTTTGCAGATGACACTAAACTGGGAGGAGTGGTAGATACATTAGAGGGTAGGGATAGGATACAGAGAGACCTAGACAAATTAGAGGATTGGGCCAAAAGAAATCTGATGAGGTTCAACAAGGACAAGTGCAGAGTCCTGCACTTAGGATGAAAGAATCCCATGCACTGCTACAGACTAGGGACCGAATGGCTAGGCAGCAGTTCAGCAGAAAAGGACCTAGGAGTTACAGTGGACGAGAAGCTGGATATGAGTCAACAGTGTGCCCTTGTTGCCAGGAAGGCTAACAGCATTTTGGCCTATATAAGTAGGAGCATTGCCAACAGATTGAGGGATGTGGTCATTCCCCTCTATTCGGCACTGGTGAGGCCTCATCTGGAGTACTGTGTCCAGTTTTGGGCCCCACACTACAAGAAGGATGTGGAAATATTGGAAAGAGTCCAGCAGAGGGCAACAAAAAAGATTAGGGTGCTGGAGCACATGACTTATGAGGAAAGGCTGAGGGAAATGGGATTATTTAATCTGTAGAAGAGGATCGATCTAGACTGTTTTCAGTGGTACCTGATGACAGAACAAGGAGTAATGGTCTCAGTTTGCAGTTGGGGAGGTTTAGGTTGCATATTAGGAAAAACTTGTTCACTCGGAGAGTGGTGAAGCACTGGAATGGGTTACCTAGGGAAGTGGTGGAACCTCCTTCCTTAGAGGTTTTTAAGGTCAGGCTTGACAAAGCCCTGGCTGGGATGATTTAGTTAGTTGGGAATTGGTCCTGCTTTGAGCAGGGGGTTGGACTAGATGACCTCCTGAGGTCCCTTCCAACCCTGATATTCTATGATTCCAGGTCATTGATAAGAATGTTAAATACAGTAGAGCCAACGACCAGTCCCTGTGGAACCCCAGCTGCTCAATGATGATTCCAGTTTGCAATTACATTTTGAGACCTCTCAGTTAGCCAGCTTTTAATCCATTTCATGTGTGTTCTAGTTTGTTTTTATCAATATGTTGTGAGATATCAGGTGAAACACCATATAGATGTCTCCGTATATATTATGTCAATGCCTTTATCCACCAAACTTCTTTTTTTTTAATGAGATGACAAAAGGTTAGTTTGACAGCATATATTTTCCATAAATACATTTTGATTTGTATGAATTACATTACCCTACTTTAGTTCTTAATTAATCAAGTCCCATATTGATTTCTCCGTTATCTTGCCCAGGATCAATGTCAGGCTGACAGGCCTATAATTACCCAGGCCATCCTGTTCACCCTTTTAAAAAATTGGCACAACAACATTACCTTTCTTCTTGTCCTCAAGAACTTCCCCAGTGCTCCAAGACTTATTTAAAATCAATATTAACAGTCCAGTGAGCTCCTCAGCCAGCCATTCTAAAACTCTTAGGTGCAAGTTACCTGGACCTGCTGATTAAAAATGTCTGACGTTAGTAGCTTCTATTTATCATCGTCCAGAGTTACTAGTGGAATGGAAATCATGTTATCATCACCACATTATCTATGTTTTCCCCAAATACAGAAAATAAATATTTAGGAATACTTCTACCTTTTCTGCGTATTATTTGTAACCCAGCCCTGGGATGTGGCTACAGCCTTCTCCAGTTTCCCTTCTGGAGGATGGTCCTGATTCCCCTAGAAAGGCACTTGGTGCCGCCAACCAAGGAAATCCCGCCTAGTGCAGAGAACACAGAGGGCCTGTCCCTTGGGAAAATATTCAACACCCAATCTCATTCAGAGGTGTGCCAGACAGAGCACACAAAACTAAAGTAGTGATCACAATTCCCAGAGTAATAAAACAGTAACTGGGGCTTTTTCAGGACTGGGGACAATGGAAAACAGGATCAGGATAATAAAAGACAAAACAACAATACAAAAGCTCTACCCCCTCCCAACATTTATAACCAAAACTAACCACCGTAAGGTAATCGTGTGCTAAGATTCAGTCTCTGATGGGTGGTGCAGCGCTGACTGGCTTAAAACAAAATATCAGAATAAGCAAAGAGGGGTAATTCTTGCAAAGTCTCCACTCCAAAGATGGTAAGATGCCCTTGTGGCTCTCCGGTCTGGATTCCAGTGTGCTGTTAGGCTGGCTCTTGGTAGCCTGGCCATGACTCTTCTCAACCTCCTGAGTTTCTGGTCTCTGCTGAGATGACACTGTTCAATCACAGAAGTCTGCAAAGGACTCTGTCTTCCCCTGGGTAGGAATATGGAGGGTAGAAGGGTCCTCCCTTGCTGTGATACTTCACGCTCTTCTCCACTTCAGAGACAGCAAAAAACAAACCGTTTGTCTCTGAGTTTGGCTTATGATTGGTTCTGTTTGTGTTGCTAGCAAGTTATATCTCCGCCCTGGAGACTAGACAATGTGGGAAATGGAGTTCTGAACCTCTGGAGCTATTGCTGTTGTAGTCCTGGGATGAGTTCCCTAGAGTCTCAGTGTGATATTTCAGGAGCATCCACTCTTAAAGGGTTACATATGGATAATTCTACCATTTCCATCTAGGAATGAACCAATACCATTGCCAGGATTCTTTTTGTTCCTAACGTACTTTTAATCTCCTTCTTATTGTCCTTAACTCTGCTGGCCATAGATTTCTCCTTGTGTCCCTTGGCTTCCTTTATCAATTTTCTATCATTCCTAACTTCTGATTTATATTCACTACTATCAACTTCCCCTTTCTTCCATTTATTATTTATTTTATTTTTTAAAGCTGCCTTCACTTCCCCTCAAAGCCAGGTTGGTTTTTTAACCAGTATGGCCTTCTTCCTCAATTGGGGCTTTAGGAGCATCTAGTAAAGTGTTCTTAAATTATTCCCAATTATCATTCATACTCTTCTAATTAAATTTTTCCTCCCACCTAATTTTACTCTTAATCACCTATGTGAAATTGGCCCTTTTAAAGTATCAAGTACATATACTGCCAGGCGGGCATTATTCTGTTTGCTCATTATACATGTTATCAAGTTATGATCACTGGTATCTAAGCTACCATTAATTTTTAGTTCTGTGATCAGTTCCTCCTTATCTGTTAAGACAAGGTCTAATAAAGAATTCCCCCATGTTGGATGCAACACTTTTTAAGTTAGGAAATTGTCATCTATAATGAAACAGCTCCAGGGTATTCACAGATTCACAGGATGACTGTGATTGTTTAGTCTGACCTCATGCATAGCACAGGCCATAAGACTTCCCTGAATTAATTTCTGCTTCAAGCCCAATAGCTGTGGTTGAACGGACATACATCTTTTAGAAAAACATCCAATCTTGATTTAAAATGTCTAGTGATGGAGAATCTACCACAGTCCCCGGTAAATTGTTCCAATTGTTAATCATCATCTCTGTTTAAAATTTGTGCTTTATTTCTAGATTGAACTTGTCTATTACCTTTAACTTTCAGCCATAGGATCTTGTTCTACTTTTCTCTGCTAAATTGACAAGCCCTCATCAAATTTGTGTTCCTCATATAGACTATGATAGAGTTACCCCTTAACCTTCCCATTGTTTCAGGATCAAGCTCCCTGGAATCTTGCATTATTGTATTTCCAGGATCTGGCCAACAGTGCCCTAAATAGGTGAGGCTGTGCTGTCCTGGACACGCAACGATTCAGCTCTGTTCGTATCCTAGGCAGCTTTCAGTAATCAGAGTTTCTGTGAAGTGTTCCAAGTATTTTCAAGTTTCCCTCATGGGCCATGTGAATCTGGATCTATGGAAATAGTACTGTACTGGACCTTGATAGCATCATTATTTCTCCTCTCCAGCAGGGGATTGAGCTGCAGGAGCAGTTTTGGGACTGACCAGAGACTAACACTTCAGTAGACAGCTGAGTACCTACATGTCCGCCAATCAAATCACCTCAGGGGTGAAACTAGTCAGGAGTTACTGTAGAAGGCAGAAGAGTGAAGCACAGTCTCTCTGGCCCTGAGAGACAAGGGGAAGGTCCTTGAATTTGGCCTGAAAGCACATCTCATTGTGCCTGAGAAGAGAGAGGGAGGGTCCAGGGATCCAGCTTGGGGAAGGTGGGGCCTGAGATAGTTCTGGGAGCCTCTTGTCTTGAAAGGAGGGAGCCAGGAAAAGCCTGTGAAGGAAACTTCTAGGGAACCCAGTTAATGGCCAGCGGTAGCCAGGGTGGGATGGAGAGGCTAGAGCTCAGGAAGTCTTGGGGGCCTGTAGAGGGGACTCTCAGCCAGGGAACTAGCAGGTGCAGAGCTCAAACCTGCAGGGGAGACACCAAACCTGGTGAGTCAGAGGGACAAGGATCAGAGTGGAAAGTCACTTACCCGGTATGGATAGACTCTAGAGACTTTAAAATAGAGCTGACTGGAAACAGGAATATTTTTCAGGAAAACTCACCATCTGAAAATTTCCTATTGGATAAGAATGATTTTCCTTCAGGAAAACTTAACTGTGGAAAAACCCTACTGTGCACCTCTTTCTGACTGTTTCCTAACTTTTGCCAGATGGGGAGTGTTCCGTTTGAGGCGGGAGGGGGGACAGAATACTTCAGCTTTGAAACGTAATGCCTGACACACCTAACAGTGAAAAAGCTGCTTTTCAAAGTGAAACGTAACATTTTTAAACAATCAAAGTGTTATTTTTCTCACGTCTTACCTTTTGGGTTTCCTTTTACTTTCCTCACGGTTTTTAGGGTGGGAAATTAGAGAATGTGGTTTCAGAGTAGCAGCCTTGTTAGTCTGTATCCGCAAAAAGAACAGGAGCACTTGTGGCACCTTAAAGACTAACAAATTTATTTGAGCATGAGCTTTCGTGAGCTACAGCTCACTTCTTCACTTCAAAAAGTTTTTTTTCCTCCTGCTGATGATAGCTCATCTCAATTGATTAGACTTTTCCTGTTGTTATGCATACTTCCACCTTTTCATGTTCTCTGTATGTATAAATATCTCTTGTCTGTGTGTTCCATTCTACGCATCCGAAGAAGTGAGCTGCAGCTCACGAAAGCTCATGCTAAAATAAATTTGTTAGTCTTTAAGGTGCCACAAGTACTCCTGTTCTTTTTTTAGAGAATGTGAGTCTTTCCCCAAAAATTCTAGGTGAAACATTTTCAAAAATACAAAAACAAAATCCTGATTTTTTTCATTTGGAATGGTTTTGAAATATGAAATATATAATCAGGCATGAGAGATGCCCATAATTAATTGTTGAATTGAAATTAATTTGTCAATGAAAGGTTATCAACTCTTTTTTAGCCAGCTTTACTTTATAGTCCCTATAAAGGAAGGGCTCCAGAAGGAAGGACTCTGGTGCACCCAGAGGAGTCTGTGGACTCTGGGAATCAGACCCTAACCAGGCCAAAAGGGTCTATTAGATTTATTAACTGTGATTCTCTATTCACTATTGTTTACTTTTATTTGGCATGACTCCTTGATAGCAGAAGTGGGCCAAAGGCACAATACTTTCCCCACACATCCAGTCACCAACATCCACGACCTGTTCACATGATCCTGAAGGAAGAGATAAACAGGAAAAGTTTAGCACATAAACTATCAACTTATCCTTCCCAGTGGGGGTCTCCATACTTGTGTACGTATTAGGATGCCACCTAGCATAAATCACTAACCCATGCTTTCCCTTTTCTCTTCCAGACTGGGAGCGAATTCCATGTTGATCTGAGTGTTATTAGACAAAGTATAGATGACCATGAGGCTCTAATACTGTAGCTGGAACACCCACAATGGTAGCTTCCAAGGATGTAGTAAGTTTGCCACAGCTGACAAAGCTAGGCGACCTTTGTGCACCACTGCTTGCTATGGCTTAGGTCTATCTGGGAGAAGGGGAATGATGGCCAGTACTAACTATTAAACCACCACATGCCCATTGCAGAGGAGGTGTGGTGCTGCGGAAGTAAAGGAACATCCCTGCCATGCTGTCTCTCAGAAGCAACCCACTGGAGACCAGGTAGCTACTGGGTGAGGTTATACCAAATGTCAGACAGGATGATCACACCAACAGAGGGGCTAAAACAGCACACAATTAAAAGTTGCAGCAGTCTATAGTTTTGAAGCATTAAACTAGCAAGTGGAGAATGTGCCTCTGTAGCTTAGTTACGACGAGTTGGCTCAGTTTTCCTGACAGGGCAAAAAGTTACCCAGACTGCCAGGAAACTGCCGAGAGGGACTGAGTAAGACAAGCAGAAGTGTGCAAAAAGCAGATTAACAGACAATAACTGATGAAGGTTGCCATAAGCCAAGGAAATCAGGTTGGCATAGAGAGAGATCTTGGAGTAATTAAATGGGACTCTGACATTTAATCTTCCTGCTGTTCATTTTACAAACTGCAAATCCTTCCCATCCTAAGAGATCAGCTCCTCCAATTTAAAACCTGATGCAAACACTGATGCTTAGGGAGTGCAAATAAAGATGTGCCATTTTTTTCCTCTGGTGCCTTCCTCACATCTGCTGGATACATAATTTATTTGGCTCTTGCAGTTCTTATGTTCAAAAATAGTTGTCTTCTAGGGGAGGAAATGAGCGGTGAAAGTATGTAAATACTTCAGAGGGCCCAGATTCCTCAGCTGCAGGAACAGCTATTACAGTTAATGCTGAGAAAAAATAAGAGCAGGTGCCATCTTCATAACTTTCCAAGGCTTGATATAGTGGGTACTTTTGGTGCGTGAAATGGCAAACGTAAGTCACTAATGCTGTACTAATTATTATTTGTGTTATGGAAGCACTTAGCAGCCCTGACTAAGATCATGGCTCCATTATGGTAATAACTGTACAAAAGCATAGTGAGAGACAGTCCCAGTCCTAAAGACTTTATCAGCTAAGTAGAATAGATTGGCAATGGGTGGGAGGGGAAACAGAGGCACAAAGAGTTGAAGTGATTTGACTGAGGTCATACAGCAGGTCAAGGGAAGAGTGAGGAAAGAATCCAAGCCTCCTGAGTCCCAGTCTGATGCCCAAGCCTCTGAATCATGCTGCTTTCTAATCTTATGAAGTTTTGTTACGTGTGGTCAACTCTGAAGAGCAACTGTAAAAACAGTGCCTCCTTAGACAACAGAACTGCTGTGCATTTGTAACCCACACTGGGTGTGGTGTTCTGCCCCATCTAGTGGCACCGAGACCATTTCGAGAGAGATAAATGAGTCTGCTCTACTGCCTTAGGAGAGAGCTAGTTGGCTTTTAGCTCATGCGGTAGAGGACCAAGCTCCAGAGGTTTCCCGGTTCGATCCTGCCCGCCGACAACTGGGGTCTGTCGGCATTACACATTCAGGGTCCCATCTCCTGAATTTCTTGACAAAAATGTTGTGACTGCTTTTTATGCTTATTAACACTGCAGAGCCAACGAAGCTATGGGAGAGGGAGTTGGATTCCTGTTAGTGGAAAACATGCCTGTCACAGTTCAGGGCACTGCACCTGTATTCCCCTTCTGTAGTCAAGCAAGAGCACCCACTGTAGGCTCCCGGCTCCTCAGCTGTAGGCTCTCTTGGACAAAGACCAACATCTCTCCCTCTTCTGAATGGAGTTTTTTCACAGTTCCGTGACTACAGTGTGTTATTCCCAGCAAGCCACACTGCCTAATCAGGCCAGAATCTGTACTTTGCTTACACTTTGAAGGCTTATGAACAGCAGTTAGGAGTTACCACACAGCTCTTTCTAAACTAGCACATTTATTCTTAAGGTGAAAGCATTTCAGAGGAAACAATAAAACCAGTAAAAGAACCTACTCAAACGCTAATATGCTTACCAGAGATCACCCCACCACCATCTCTAGCGGGTGCTCTGGCAGGAGTCAGTCCTTCAAATCACACCCAGGGGGTTTTCTGTCATTACAAGTTCATAGCAAAACAAGCACACACATGCATAGGTTAGTCTTTCCTTTATACAGCCTTGGACTTTGATCTTCAGATTCCAGGAACAGGTAATCAGTATCCAATGGTCCCTTCTCACAGTGTAGCTGGATTTTTCAGGAACCAAGTGAGGAATTTCCATTCACCTCCCACTAGATATTTCACAGGAAATCCACTTCACACACATTGTCCCAATGAACCATTTTTTTCTGCCACATTGCTCAACAGTGTCCTTTGATCACCCAGGCTCGCAATAACACACGACCTTTAGCAGTAGTTCAAAGTAGTCCAAAGATACTTAAAACTTAATCAATGAGTTTTTTTCAAGGACATTTGCAGGAAATTGCCGCATCTGTCACAACACCCCAGTGAGGAGTCTGGTTTTGTGGAAGCCTCTTCGTTGGGTTTGTAATTGTGATTGATTAGTTGTATAAACACATCCTGTTTAAGGACTGTTGCTCCATTTATCATGATGTGCCTCTTCAACCACTTTGAAGGTAATAACTAGGAATACACCGTTTTCACCAAGGGCATTATTTGGCCTGCAGAATCTCTATAACTAATGTATGTTGCTTAAGTGCCCAATTAAAAGTTTGAGCTATTTGTATGACCTTGATAAAACAGTTTTTTATAAATCAAAGTCAATTTGCTCAGCATATTCACACATTCTAGTTCTTGACCAGACAGCCACTGAAGGTGCAAATGTAATGAAAGCTGTCCTTTTACTGTAATGGATTTTTTTCTCTCACCACAGAGTTTGGACTGACCCAGAGGGAATTTGAGGCGTAACCTTGGAGACCTTTTTTCATGACAGAGTTCTCACTTCATTTCAGCTGCCAAAACCATCTCCACATACAAAGTCCAAAAATTATATATATATTTTTTACAAGGGTTGCATATTAAAGGAAATAGAAATTTCAAGAAAATCCAATTTCCTTTATTGCCTATTCATTGATCATAGCTATTATCTGGAGCAGAATTAAGAATCTACCCAAAATCCAAAACCAATAAATCTGTCACCAGAGTAAGATAAAGGGGAATATGCATTTTTCTCAGGAAATCAATTGCACATGGATAGGTGGGAACACTTGCTTTGGAGCACCTCATATGTGGAATAAAGCAGCATGTCCATGGGAAACAATTCAAAACATAGTTCAAAAAGATCTACATAATATTGTAGTCCTTATCTGTGTCTTCTGTCTCTATTAACATAATCTATCTAGTTATTTTTTGAACCCTGTTATGGTCTTGGCCTTCACAACATCTTCTGACAAGGAATTCCACAGGTTGACTGTGCATTGTGTAAAGAAATACTTCCTTTTATTTATTTTAAACCTGCTGCCTATTCATTTCACTTGGTGACCCCCTAGTTCTTGTGTTATGAGAAGTAAACAAACACTTCCTTATCTACTTTCATAGACCTCAATCATATTTCCCCTTAGCCGTCTCTTTTCCAAGCTGAAAAGTTCCAGTCTTATTAATCTCTCCTCATACGGAAGCCGTTCTATGCCCCTAATCATTTTTGTTACCCTTTTCTGAACCTTTTCCAACCAATATAACTTTTTTGAGATGGGGCAACCTCATCTGCATGCAGTATTCAAGATGTGGGTGTACCATGGATTTAGAGAGGCAACATATTTTCTGTCCTATTGTCTATCCTTTTCTTCCCAGCATTCTGTTCACTTTTTTGACTGCCACTGCACACTGAGTGGATGTTTTCAGAGAACTATCCACGACTCCAAGATCTCATTCTTGAATGGTAACAGCTAATTTAGACCCCAACATTTTATATGTATAATTGGGATTATGTTTTCCAATGTGCATTACTTTGCATTTATCAACATTAAATAATCTGCCATTTTGTTGCCCAGTCACCCAGCTTTGAGAGATCTTTTTGTAGCTCTTCACAGTCTGCGTGGCCTTACAAAATTAGAAGATAGTTATCATCTGCAAAATTTTCCACCTCACTGTTTACCCCTTTTTCCAGATCATCTATGAATATGTTGAATAGAACAGGTCTCAGACAGACCCTAACTAATCATTCTAACTAATAAGCCACGCACACCGCTATGGCTCAGCCAGACCCCCAGACACATCATGAGTTGCACTTGTAAATACAATTTCCTACTTCATGCAACTATTAATGATAAGTACTATTCGCACATACAGCTCTCGTTGCCTGATCAGTGAACAGAAAATATTTTCCTTTGGTATGTGTCTCCTCTGGCATGTTAGAAGGTACCAAGTATAGATCTCAAGCCATGTCTCCATCTAGTAAATGCAGTTTTATTTATAGGTACAGAGCTGTCAAACGGGATTCACAACTTACAAATGGGACCACAAAGTGCACAGAATGGAAAGACTTACAAGGAGCATCCTTATGTTGTAAAACAGACCTCTCCAGGTGGGAAAATCAGTTACCTGTCAAAGTGCCATGCAATTTTATAAAAGTATCAACCTAACCAAAGTTATTAGAAGCTACTTACCAGAAGACATGTGAAGTTTGAGTTTTCAATAGCCACCTGACCAGTGTATCTAATTCTTCCCAACACCATCGACGTCTTCTCAAAGTTTAGCTGTTTTAAAGTATCTATAATATCTCTATAATGAATTTAAACCCATTTTGGCAAGGAATGTTTGCAAAATAATCCTGATTTCTGTTAATGTTATTTGATATTATAAGTATCCACCTAATTGTTTAGAATGATTAATTTTCAGCTGAGGGGTCGTTCAAAAACTATTTGGCTAGATAGTGACTGGGGCACAAACATTGTTCCTGCACCCTGATTGGATGACAAACTTTTCAATGAGGAGCACAAATAATAATAAATAATGAACTTCTATTATGAATTGGTAGGTGATCAGGCTTTTGTGTTAAAATTTATTAAATTTTCATGAATTGTGAAAATTTTCATAAAAACATGTTTGCCATCCAAATACTCATCAGTAAAAAAACAGTATGCCCATGAGTGAGAGGGAGGTATTTGGCTTTCACTAGTGAGAGTCCAGCATCAGTCCCTAAGGCCAAATTCTGTCCATACTTTGATCCATTGATTTAAGTAGGGTTGCTGATAGTGTATGTCCACCTGTGAACATATTGCGACCTGACCAATGTTACTTCTAGTTCTTGTTTTCCATGTTCCTGGGATTTGTTTCATTTTCTGGCTTACTTTGAATGTTGGAAATCCATGTCAATTCATATCTGGTGGTTTTGAACCTAGGACCACTTATGTTTAAACGCAGCCCATCTAATCTAAATAAGCTCTTGCCACAAAAGGCATTCTAATGTAGCTGATGCATAATCTTTCCCTCTACAACACTGGTTCATCTATCAGTGCTTCTCTAGTATCATTCTTCTGTTTTTCTCTTTGAAACAGAAGGACCTCCAGGAAGATCATCCTGTCTTAAATTATCTTTCCAGTTCCCTGAAATTATAGAAGAGGGATTTTTCAAAACACCCGAGTGAAAGAAGTTTTAATATGATCTTAAATAAGTTACTAAGGCTGATGACTGATTATATCCTATGTAGAAACAAGACAGAGGCTAACTAAAACGTCTGTCTTTTTAGTAAGTTAAAGCACAGTTTCATGTTTGTATATGTCTATAATGGCTGATGGGACAGCTAAATGTATTAGGCTCTTGGTGTTACACAGCCATGCAATTCAAACTAAAATGCATTTGGAATTGTCATCTGTTGTCTTTAAAACACAAGATGATGTGACTTTTCCTTTATTAGTAGTATCTTCTACCTCTTTAGGCGACAATGTCACTGTGATTCAATTACATTAACATTCTCAATGCAATATCTTTGCCTGTGAACTTTTGTCAGAATAATTGCCCACATGTAGTGATCATCTTGAACTTTAGCATGAATTTAGCAAGCACTAATATTACTGGCACTTGGAAGTTATCAATTAAATAAGCCTAATTATGTTTAACAAGATCCTGAAAATGATGTAGTCATGGAAAATCACAACAGAGAAATCCTTCATTGGACAAGACAACTGTTCCCTTATAGTATAGCAAAAGAGAGAACTTTTACAGAAGCCTTGGAAATTCATTAGATCTTTAGCTCTGTGACATATCGGGGTGCAATCCAGATCAATGAGTGGCTGTGTCACCCCTGCCCTGCAACCTTGGCTCATACAATACTTTGCTGGTAGTAACTCCCACTTAGGCTGCTCACAAACAGACTTCCAGCATGCAAATCACACTGTGTGTGTGTGTGTGTGTGTGTGTGCGCACGCGCGCGCATGCGTATATAGCTGCAACCTGCCAACCATACTTGGGTTACACTCTGGCTCTCACCAGCCTCGGCTATGTTGCAGGGTCACCCCAACACACCCCATCCTGGATTTTTCCCCAAAATGTAGGTCTTCTATTGCCCAACCCTCTCCTGAACAGTTCAAAATATATTAAATTCATTAATCCTTTAAGGGAACAATATACACCAGCTTATTTTGTAGTTGAGGTGAAATTCAGGCAAACAGGGAATGGTGATCTGGTTCCAGACGCCAACATTTCTGGGATGCATGAATAATGCAGGAAAAGCAGAGAGTTCAGAGACATGCAATAAATATCAATTAAGGTTTTGATTCTGCAACTGAGAGCACATGCGCAGACTGCTGGGTCAGTGGGGCTGTGTGTGTGGCTGCAGTATCCCAACTGCCAACTAGGAATTGCAGGATCAGGGCCTCAGAGTGGAGGGATTTATATACCAAGGTAGTGTAAATGAAGCCATTGGTCCCAATTCAGCAAAGCATTTAACTTTAAGTATGTGACTAATCTCATCCACATTCAGCCACATACAAATGCCATTAAAGTCAATCAGACTCAAGCATGTGTTTAAGTTCCTGCACAAGTGCTTTGCTGAATCAAACCCCTAGACGCTATGGTGATGGGTGCTATAGCAGGACCCTTAAATAGATTGGTCTTGGATGAGCACTGATCAAAGTAGAAATGCTAACTCTCCACAATGGATTTGAACTAACAACTAAGAACATAAAAATGTCCATACTGGGTCAGACCAATGGCCCATCTAGCCTAGTATCCTGTCTTGCAACAGTGGCCCGTGCCAAATACTTCAAGAGGAATGAACAGACAAGGGCAATCATCAAGTGATCCATCCCCTGTCATCCAATCCCAGTCTCTGGCAGTCAGAGGCCTAGGAACACCCAGAGCATGGGGTAGCAACCCTTACCATCTTGGCAAGTTATAGGTTTGGTCATCACAAAATCCCTGGCAACAAGTTCCGCCGGTTTTACAACATCCCCCGTCAACGAGTGCCAAGGCGGAAAAGGAGTTGTTTAAGGTGATATGGAGGGGGATAAGTAGAAGCAATGGGATTAAAGGAAATGTTATTATGAGAATCACTCAATGATTACCAGTTCTGTTCATTCCCTCAGGGGAACCTGGCACTGGCCAATGTCAGAAGACAGGATACTGGGCTAGATGGACCTTCGGTCTGACCCAGTATGGCCATTCTTATATTCTTAATCAGGAAAAAAATCTTAAATGAGACCCATTAGATTATGGATAGAGTCTTGAAAGAAGCGTCATTCCTCTATTATTTAAAACCATACTGGATAAAGCCTTACCCTAGACTGTTTTCCTGCAGGATTGACAGGAGGATTTTTTTTTAAAATAAATAATCTAGGTACATATTCACATATACACACTAATATAGAGAGAGATGGTCAGGAATTTTTCAATAAAACTCTTTTTACATCAGAAAATGCCTATCGTCAAAATGAAAACTTTTGGAGAATCTTTTCTGTTTCGATGAAGGTCTCATTGGGAAGACATCTCAAATCCAGGATGAAATTTCTATTCAAAATGAGAGAGAGAAGGCTCCTCCTCCGCCAACACTAGAATAGCCAATTGGTTGGCATCAGAATGAAAACAAATGTCAAAACCTCAAATTGTTCCAAAAGAGAATTCTTGTTTTCCAGCCAGCCCTAATTTACATATATATGTAATGCGCACACACACAAACACATGCCAAGAACTTAAATGATTTTTTAAATTCTTTAAATAAATGACCATTCAACAATAGTTCCTCTTTTGCAAGGTTTAAAAATGCATTTTATTCTATTTAATTCAGAGGCAAGAAATCTGCTCTCAATTGAGATAGTGTGCAGTAGCACTAGTATCCCAGGCTGGTCTCCTGTTTTCCTGAAGATATTCCTCAAGTGCATTGGGTCCACTGGTCACCCTCCTAATGGAATACAGAAAATGGAAGGAGGGGAAAGCACTACGCCCCCCCCCCCCCCCCCCGATACATATGAGGTATGACCTTGGAAATATAATGCCTCTATTAATATGAGAGAAACAAGGTAGGTAATTTTTTTTACTGCACCAACTTCTATTGGTGTAAGGCAGGGGTCGGCAACCTTTACTATCAAAAGAGCCATTTTGCCCCCTCTTCCACTAAAGAAAAATAGTCTGGAGCTGCAAAACATAACACTGCTTATAAACTTTTAAAAAAGTTTTAATCTTTTTTTAATTTTACCTGTTACAACAACAGAATACAACAAACAGAAGTGCAGTGTGCATGTGTAGGCCTACTTTGAAATAAATTAAACACTGAACTATGCAGGCCTTTTTGAGTCCTTCCTGTATTTGCGTAAAATTAAAATAAAACGTAGCCCACTTTAATATAAAAAAACATAGTTGCAGCTTAGCCGTTTTAAAAAAGTAAACAAAATTAGGAACGTTTTTTGACAAGTCCATTTCAGTGTGCTCTCATCCTCTTCGGGTTTCTTTCTCGGCCAGCAATCAACCGAAGCACCTGAACATACAATAAAAAACTACATCAGCTCCGGGTCTGAAATAAATGTTTTTTTCTGAATAATAATAGCCTATTAAATACTAGTGTTCTCACCTGTTTAATGTGACTTCTGTTTCTGAAGCTCGATGCTGATCTTCCCTATGTCGGGGCTGTAAGATGTGACTTTGATCTTCACACAGGACTGTAGGCTCTCATTTGTGAGGCGGGAGCGATATTTGGACTTTATGAAGTTCATGCTCGAGAAAACTTGCTCGCATAAGTATGTTGAGCCAAAGATGGACAGGACTCCAAATGCATACTTTTTCATGTTCATATACATGTCAGGAATGGCACTCCATGTTTCAAAAACAAGTTTGTCGGGTTTGGGGAGGTTTTCAATATCATTCCATTTGTGCTCTTTAGCGAGAGTGGCCTTCTGACGGGCGACTTCTTCGAGATCCGCTGTCAGGCTTTTGAACTTGGACACCCATAAGTCTTTATCCGCTATGTCGGCCAGTTCAATTTCAAGATCGGGCTGACTTATCCCTGTGAATGTGGATATGTTCAGCAGGGATGGGTCGATGTCCAGCGGTGTGACAGGGAAGGACAGAGTGTTTTTTTCCTTTCTGAACTCGCTGAATCTTTCTCCAAATGCAGCTTGCATTGCCATAATTGCATGGTGTAAATAATCACAATTTATGTGATTGTTCTCTTCTTTGAACTCTCTCAGGAGGAAGTGAGAGCGTACCTCTCTGTACATCTCTGGCAAACACTGTCATCTTGCGCTCAAACGCCAGAACATCCTCCAGCAACTGCAGGGCCGTGCTTCCCTTTCCCTGGAGATTTTTATTCAGCGTGTTTAAGTGACTTGTCATATCCACCATGAAATAAAACTTTTCCAGCCAATTGAGGTCTCCCAGTTCGGGATAGCTGAGGCCTTTGCTTTCAAGAAGGTTTTCACATGTTCCAGACAAGCAGCGAAGCTTTTCAGCACCTCTCCCTTGACAGCCACGAACTCTGTTGTGCAGCAGGAGATCCAAATATGTGCTCGACTTCATCTAACCATGAACAAAACTGTTGGTGGTTTAACCCGTTTGCAATTATTTTGTTCACTATCTTAATAACGAGGTTCATCACTTCCACACATTCAGGGGGGAATGTTTGAGCGCATAGTGCTTCTTGGTGCAAGATGCAGTGAAACGTCATCAGCTCTCGATCCAGCGACTTTTGAAGTAAATTCACAAAGCCCTTCTGTGCTCCTCTCATACTGGGTGCACCATCAGTAGACACTGACACCAGGTGAGTGGTGTTTATTCCTTTGGCTTTTAGACAACTCAAAACAGCCTCACAAATGTCCTGTCCCCGCGTTTGGCCCTTTAGCAGTATGAGTTCAATCAGTTCTTCCTGCGGCCCATCAGAGTTCACATATCTGCATAACAGTGCTGTCTGCTCAATATCGTTTACATCACTTGACTCATCACAGGCAATTGAATATGCTTGAGCTGAATTGATGTCATCGATTTGCTTACTGGTGATGTTTGTTGCCATTTTAATGGTCCTATCCTTGACGGTATTTGCAGAGAGAGGCATTTCTTTAATTTTCTGAATAATTTCCTGTTTGTTTTTGAATTCAGAGAATAGATGCTCTGATATTTTTATGAACGATTCTTTCATGTATTCTCCGTCTGTGAACGGCTTCCCCCTCCTTACGATCTCATGAGCTGTCACAAAACTAGCAGCTGTTGTTGAGTTTGGAGAGTTGATCCACTTCTTGAAAGTATGTTTGCTCTGCTCAACTTTCCGTAGTAGTTCCGAAATCGCTCTCTTTCGCCCATCTTCAGTTGGGTACTTTTCAGAAAATGCTGAGTGCTTGTTTTGAAAATGTCTTTCAACATTACATTTTTTGTTGTTTGCTAATTTCTCGCCACATATCAAGCACACAGGTAAGCCAGCGTCGTTGGCAGTGAAGGCAAAGGAATCTGTCCATGCAGAATTAAACCCTCTATTTTCTTCTGAGATTTTTCTTTTTTGGCATGTATTCATGGTTAGCTTACCGCGGGGGTCGCACACTCAAGAAGCCGCCTGCAGGTAAAGGCGAGGGCTATAGACGTGGATGTGACGCATATTTTAATTGACAAATTATAAAAACTTTTTAAAAATTCGATGTTAAAGTATTATCTCAATCTCCAAGATAACTGTGCAACAAAATAAACAAAAATAAAATATATAAATAAAAATTAAATTAATAAATAACCGTTATTCGTTTTCTTTTCTTTTTTTCTTTTGTCAAGGCCGAAGGGAGCCACAACAAGGAGGCTGAAGAGCCGCATGTGGCTCCGGAGCCGCGGGTTGCAGACCCCTGCCCCAGATCCATACCCTGACTAAGAAAAAGTTTTTAAAAGCTTTTCCCTATGTTTTTAAGTCAGAACAACTTGAAACCGTCTTTTTTGAAGGTAGTGGATTCGAAAAAAAAAGTCCACTTTGAATGGTTATTTTGAATACTTGAAGCTGAAAGTCTAACCACTAGGTGGCACCTGAATACTTCATTGCTAAAGGATATACTACCATGCTTATCAAGGTAATGAGAACTTTCTAGTGACTAAAGAAACATGCTCCGGCTAATCTGAATGGGAGGATCATATATTTTGTTTTTGGAAAAAAAAAGGTGCAAAAACCCATTACTTCACTATGCATAGATAGCCATTTGGATTTGTTTTTCTGATTAACAACTTTGATAAATAATTTCCCCCCCTTCTACCTTTATTCTTCCAGATCTTGTTCATATATGTATGTTATGTTGTAGTTCAACCACAAGTTATGTAGGAATCACTGGATGAAATTCTGACCTCCTGCCTAACACACGACTATAGACTACATGATCACAACTGTCCCTTCTGAGCTTAAGAATCTATGAACCTGTACATCTATGAAAGTATGAACTAAATCCTCTTCTTGTGTCCAGAGAGAAGTTTATTTCACCCTGGTTAGAAATAAATGTATATAGTGGTGAAATAAGCCTGGATCTAGTTCTTTTAAAAGTTTCTTTGCAGAATGAAGTAATTCACAATGAGTTTAATGTAGTCTACACCTGTGAATTGGGACTATTTTTCAGCTATTGCACATTTAACCCTTTAACTCAGATGTTGCTTTATGGACTGAAATCCTGGAGTTTTGGCATTAACTTGTATAGAGCTAGAATTTCACCACATAAAAATGTCAAGACTGGCAGATTATGATCATCAAATGACGAAAAATTTTGTCTTGCTTGAAGAAATTTGGTTTTGAAAAAAAAAAGTTACCGTACTGGTCTTTTTTCATTTAATTTTATTTTGAGTTTAAAAAATTTTCATTAGCTTTGAAAAGTTTTTTACTTCAAAGTTTTCACCTACAAATCCAACCTGAATTAAGTCTGTTTTGCACTGGCATCACCACCCACCAGCACAAACATTCCATGATTGGAACTTTGGCCTGTTCGACACTTAAAATGTAGGTCAACATAGCTACATCGCTGAGGGTGACCTAACCACCAGTGTAGACACAGCTAGGTCAATGGAAGAATGTTTTCATTAACCTAGCTACCACAGCTTGGGGAGGTGGGGTTCCTACACTAATGGGAAAATCCCTTCCATTGATGCAGGCTGTGTCTATATTTTGTCATTATGCTAGCATAGCTATGGCACTGTAGCTGTGCCACTATAGTTCCTGTAGTGTAGATATGGCCTTCATGGTTGTGTTGATGAAGCTCAGTGGTTCTCAACCAGGGGGACACAAGCAGGTTTCAGGGGGTCCTCCAAGCATGGCCAGTGTTAGACTCACTGGAGTCCAGGGCAGAAGGCCAAAGCCCCATCGCATGGGGCTGAAGTCCAGGGCCCTTCCACCCAGGGCTGAAGCCAAAGCCTGAGCAACTTAGCTTTGCAGGGAGGCCCTGTGGTATGGGGCCACAGGCAATTGCCCTGCTTGTTACCCCCAACACCGGCGCTGGCTTTTATATGCAAAAAACCAGTTGTGGCACAGGTGGTCTGTGGGGTTTTTATAGAATGTTGGGAGGCCTCAGAAAGAGAAAGGTTGAGAACCCCTGATCCAGTTCACTTGTCCCCAGCTGCATTTGCCATCCAGTGTTGTTATAATGGGATACAGAGTGCTAGTATAAGAACAGGAACATAGAGTGATACTCCTCTCTTCTGTATCATTATTCATTCAGCAAGTAGGATGTTTTTGGATGGTGTCCTTTTATTAAAACTTGCTGTTTCATTTTATTCGGAAGAAAACCAGTTTGATTGCAAGCAAAGTGGATACTGAATGATTCAAAGCTACACAGGTGTATTTGGGCTCTGACTGAATGCCATTGGATTCAGTGTAAAGACTCCTATTGATTTCACTGGGCTTTGAATTAGATGCATATTGATTTTAAAAAGTGCCAGTGGAGAGTCAAACTGAAGAGCCATAACTACAGAGTATGCATATATGAGTGTTTAAAGCTGGCATCTAAGTTCAACACAGTTGTGAGAAGAATAGAAAGATCCTTCTTAAGTATCTTGCAGTAGGTCCGTATGCCCTCTACTCCAGCCTGACAACCTCCTCCTTCAATAGCATCCCTCTAACTTTTCAGCTGGCCACCTTTGCCACAGTTAGCACCAGCTAATAATATAACCACCCCCAAATTATGATAAAACAGGTGGATATGAGCATCTGGAAATGAATAATAATATGCATATCTACTACTGCCCTAAGGATAATCCATTTTACCTACTGAAATGCACAAGGGCAATCAGGGCTTCTGTGTGAGAAGGCTAAATTCTCTATGCGACCAGAGTTCAATGCCTAATGTTCTCTGTGGACATTTATAGCTGACCAGGCAGCTGCAGGCTCATTTTCAAATTCCAGTATCTCCACATTGCACTTTCTGTAATGGAAAATTTATTACAATAACCCCAAACCTGCTACTTAGATGCTTCCCATTACATTAGACATAAAAGCAAAGAATAATGCCTCTAAGCAGCAGCATGACAGCAAGGCCAGCCTCTAGGCAGCAACTTCAACAAAGGTGTGAAACAACCTCCATGTAGCACCGTCTGTTTCACCCTGGAGTTACTGCAGCATTGACTCAAAATGGCTCCATTTCCCACCCTGACACTGGATGCAGGGCATGTTATCTCCTGCCTCTTATGAAACTTCTTCTGGGACAATGCTGTCTGTGCTCCAAGCTGGGTTACTGCTGGGGTTCTCTCTGTTCAAACTTGTTTGCTCAATGCTTGTGCCTTCAGCTGTTCTTTTCCTCTCTTTTCGTCCTCCACTGGAGACATTTGTCCATGGTTAGGACACAGGAACTGTCATACCAGCTCAGATGCATAGTTCATCTAATCCAATACCCCATCTCCAGCAGCAACCAGCATCTGATGCTTCTGTGGAAAGCACAAGAAACAATGCAATAGGCAGTCATAGGATAGCCTGCCCCCAGAGAAACCTCAGTAGTAGAGATTGACTTAAATCCATGAGCATCGATATCCCATCCAGTTATTTTTAAAAGTATTTACCAATATAATGCTGGATATTTGTCCCAACCTTTGACTAAGCAGGCTCTGTATTTATATCAAAGATTTCAAGTGGACGACAACATTTTGCCTCTTGGTTGGACAACAAAAATAAGTTACAAATGAACTGTTTCATTTGCTGGTGAGCAATGCCATCCTCCCAAGCCTTTGTGAAAACACACACACCTAGCCCCTCATTTTGTTCTGCATTAGACCACTTATTGCATGCCTTTAGCAGTTCTTAATTCACAGCATTAGTGTCCCACATCCATCTCTTGTTTGTACAAGAGCTGTTATGGTAAAATGGATGTGCAAATCCAGCTTTCCTGGTGATCTTTGCCTCTCCCATGAAGCATTCAACCTGGGATCTTATCAGCTGATTTTGCTTTCAAGTTGAGTCACACCCTTTTCTCCCAGTGTTCCTGAGCCCACATACTTAAGGTTGGAGGGCAACAAAGGCAACCTTAAACTGTTAATAACTACATATTAGATTTGATTATGGAGGAGTATCTTCCGTTGGACAGCATGTGGGACCAGGAGTCAGTGCAATTATTCCCAGCAATAATAAAAATTCACTTCTGTGAACCTGGGCCAGTCATTTAACCTTCTTATGCCTAATTTTGCACACCTGTAAATCAAGGCTAATAATCTGTCTCTCTGGGGTGAAGTGAGACTTAGTTTTTGTAACATGCTAGGCTTACATTATAGTCATGCATCTGGTGTTTCTTTTAAAACACCCCTCCTGAAAGCGGCCTAGGTCCCCTCTGTGCTTGGTGCAGATCACATCAGTCTATCATCAATGCAAAGACATGCTTGGCTCTTTATATTCAGCTCTCTTCCACACTTCATGTTGCTTGAAGTTTCCTTCATATTCTTGGGGCATGTGGCAAAATAGCCATTTAAGCCCTTGATTTACCAGAAAGACCCTCTGGAAAAGGAAGAACGCATTATTACGCGAAGTGTACCCAACAAATGATGTTTTGTTATAAAATAAAGTTGACCTTTATGATTTTGGGTTTTTTTATTTTACATAAAATATCCTCAGTTTATTAAGACTAGAAATGGGCCCAATGATTGTCTAGATGAAAAAGGGGCTGCACAAACTGATTTATAAAAGATAATTTTAGTCTGTCTCTACTTCTGCAACCTTCACGTTCCACACTTCCACTGACCTGCAGGGATGGAGCGTCTAACTGAAAAAGAAAGCCACGAGCTCCGTGTTATTCACACTGTAGGGGGAATTTAAAGCACCCCAGAAGTGCATCTTGACTAAACAATGGCTAAGAGAATCATTTACAAGAGCTGCTGTAACTATCCACAAGAGAGGGACTAGTTAGGGCTGTACATAGTGAACGTAATTTGGGGTAAATGAAGTAAAATGTAGAGTGAACAACAGTTACTAACCGCGTGCAAAATTAGACTGGAATAATATCCCAAAGGAGGATGTGAAAGTCCCCTCACATGAGTTATTTAAAACTAAATGAGACAAAGTGCAGGTATCACAAAGAGCAATAGTCAACATGGTTTCTGTAAAGGGAAATCGTGTCTTACTAATCTATTAGAGTTCTTTGAAGGGGTCAACAAACATGTGGACAAGGGGATCAGATGGACATAGTGAGTGTTTTTAAGTATCACACACTGTAAAGAACAATCTGCATTGGATGTTAGCAAGATGGATTCAAGGCCTCAATGGATCTTTTCCATCTCTAATTCCTAAGATTTCTATGGCTAACAATGAACAAGGGCATTGGTTAATTGCCCAGTTTTCTTCCCCCCCCAATTAACACTAGAGTGTCAATATTGCAGCCATGTCCAGCCTTCTTTGCTCTTAATCTTCTCGTCCAGCAAGAGACTTTTCTTTTGCTTTAAAAAAAAATTGCCCAATCCTTTGCATTCTGTGTTGTGCAGTATTTACTATTTGCAAGTTCTGCTTGGACACACGATTTGTCACACAACTGTTGAAAAAGGAGTCTTTCAAGCCGTCAGAAAAGGCTCATGCTTCATTGCATACATTTTCCTCACGCTCACTTGAATGCTGCACATGTAGCGAATGGATTATGCAAGTGGACCACATGTAGGATCAGATGATAGGCTCTAAGTTGGTGAAGAAAATTGGAGAGAGCAATATCAGTTTTTTACAGCGAGATCCAAAATGAGCATTTAAACTTAGCACACAACTGAGCTTCCAAGAGGCTAAGAATAGACAAAACCCACTATATCATCAAGTATACAATCTTTGAAATCGGGCATGATTTGATATCTGGGCTGAGAAAGCAGAAGTTCTAGTCTCAATTATACATGGGACAGCCTTAAATAATGTTCCTTTTCACCCATATGTTAGATATTTACAATTTTAACAGAACTCCTCATTCTAAGTATAAGATGCATCACAAATGCCCTCAGTGTATTTCCTGTGGGGTACTGCAGTCGGTTGGAATTGCAACACAGAACATTAAGAGCGTGGGAATTTCCTGGATCTGCTTGCAGGATTAGGGGCTTAGAGCAGAGCGAGTCTCCAAAGAGACTCAAGGTGGGGCGATGTTCCCCAATTTATTGATCTTTTCAAAAGTGAGTGAAATATGCCTGAGCTCCTCCTACCAGGCTATGTATAAAATCCACCTGTTCACAAGGAGCCTCCAACAGGGTTGTTTCTATAATGGCTCCGAGCATTGGAAAAGCAATACTGATGGCCAGGCAGGCAGTGGCCAGCTTCAGAAGTTCTTGCTTTGGAATGAATGTGCTCCCAGCGACATTGCTGTTTGAGTTGTTAAACTCCATAGAAAAAGCAAAGCTCTTCCCTGCAGGATTTTTTTCAATGTTGGAGCCTTCAGTATAAATGAAGCATTCTGGTGTGTGTTCAGCGCTATAGGTTATAAGCAGTTGCCAGCATATAAATTCACCGACTCCAGTAATATGAAACCGGGTTTGGGTATTTTTTGGTCCCTTACCAAAGCCCAATTTGGAATGGGGGAGCTGTTGAGTATGTGGTTTGCCATTCTGCTGTAGCTGCAACAGGGAAAAAAACTTTCCATTACTCCTCCTGTTGAAAGCCCAATGCATGCTGAACTGACCTCCAAATCTCTGTACGGGCCCAGCTAATTGAACGGAAGAGCAGTACATTCATCTTTCATGTGCTTTAACCATTTTGCAGGCAGCATACTATGCACGCTCATTAGTGAGGCCTATGTTTATGGAAGAAGCAGACTCTAGTGTTATCAGAGCAGTTATTGGAGAATATGGCACTATTACCGTTGCACTGATTTAGTAAAACATTGAGCACCCGGTATATTCGGGTTCTGTACAGATGATAAAAAGGGTAACTCGCTCACACAGTTAGTTTGCTCCACTGTCATCTTTATTTTTGCAACTACCAGATCTGATGGTAGTAGAGGAGGAGGGGGCTTATTTGCAACAACTATAAAGGGAATACGCACGCCGTAATTCTCTCTGGCACCTAGACTGCCACAGCCACCTCCAAGCCCCTCAGAGAGAGAGTCTCATCGTAGGGGTAGATCTACTGGTGCAGCAGCATGTACAGTACACTGCACGCCCAGCTAGTATGGGTACAAATAGCTGTGTAGACCAGTGGTCCCCAAACTTTTTCACTCGCACCCCCCTTACCCCTGCCCACGCCCTGGAGCTGAGACCAGGAGCAGGGCCACAGCTCCAGGAGGGGGAGATGCGGACAGGGGTAAGGGGTCAAGGCTGGGGCCACAGCTGGGGGCAGAGACTCGGTCAGGGCTGAGATTGAGAGTGGAGCCACCGGTGCAGGGGTGGGAGCCAGGAGCAGGGCTGGGTGGTGCTACCTCCCCACAACCCTGTGGGGGCTGGCCCAGACCCCAGCAGTTTGGGGACCTGTGGTGTAGACAGTGAGGCACTGCTTAGGAGAGAAGCCACACCTGACCTCTAGGGTATATACCCTGCACGCTCTTTACACCCACACGCAGCGTCTCCCATGTCTACACTGCTAGTTTTAGAAGCGTGGTGTCCCACTACCGGAGCCTTTCGCTGCTGCAGTGAAAGGCTCTGGCAACAGGGAAAGGCTCCCTCCTGCCTCCCCCCCCAGCCAGAGCCTTTCACTGCTTCATGTAGCTACATAGCACAGTGAGTGTGGATGCAGCTGGCCTTTCGCTGTGCTGTGTAGCTACAGGTACTCTGCACGCCACTGCAAGGGTAGATAAAGCCTAAGGGAGTTTCCTTCTCTGTCTTGTCCCATCTCAAGAGACAGCATGGTGCAGTGGGTAGAGCACTGGACTCAGGAGTCAGGCCAAGCTAGGCCATGGACCACCGAGCTCGCTGACCTTGAACACGTCATTCACCCCCCACCCGTGTGTGTGTGCGCACACACACACACACACACACACACACTTAGTCTTGTTGTCAGGGCAGCGGCTGTCTCTCCCTTTGTTTGTGTCGCAACCAGAGCACAACAGGCTCTGCCTGTGGTCGGGGCCTGGGCACTCTCTCAACAGAAAGATCAGGGCAGACATTTCCGAGATTGGCCTGCACAGCCCTGTCCCTGAATGCTATGTCTCCAAATACCTCCTCCTCATTCCACGCCTGCAGTTCAGTCCCTCTGGCCTCGTGTTGATATTTTTTAATGAACTCAATTCACCCCCTCTGCACTCTGTCAGCTGGAGCAAAGGACTTCTATCCAGTGCAGGAGAAAGACACACAGCTTGCTGACAAATCTAGGGCTCTCTCTCCAAATCTAGGTGACCTCAATGGACACTGGTAGGCAGCATCCCATGAAGCCAGTGCGGTACATCTTCCTAAGGCAGGGGTGGACAAACTACAGCCTGAGGGCCAGATCCAGCCCACCAGCCATTTTAATCCAGCCTTTGTGGGGCCTTCCCCGCTCTGGCGCTCCAGCTGGGGATCAGGGTCGGGGGTCACTCCATGCAGCTCCCGGAAGCAGTGGCATAGCCCCCCCTTTGGCTCCTACGCATAGGGATAGCCAGGGGGCTCCACTCTGCATGCTGCCCCCACCCCAAGTGCTGCCCCCGCAGCTCCCATTAGCTGGGAACTGCAGCCAATGGGAGCTGCAGGGGTGGCACCCGTGGACAGGGCAGTGTGCAGAGACACCTGGCTGTGTTTCCACATAGGAGCTGGAGAAGGGACTACTGCTGCTTCTGGGAGTTGCTTGAGGTAAGCGCTGCCTGGAGTCTGCATCCCTGAACCTCCCACCGTGCCCCAACCCCCTGTCCCAGCCCTGATCCCCCTCCTGCCATCTGAGCCCCTCGATCCCAGCCTGGAGCACCGTCCTGCACCCCAAACTCATCCCCAGCCCAGAGTTCCCTCTCGCACCCTGAACTCCTCATTTCTGGCCCCACTCCAGAGCCCGCACCCCCAACCACAGCCCTTACATCCTCCCACACCCCAACCCCAATTTTGTTAGTAGTCATGGCCTGCCATACAATTTCTATTCCCAAATATGGCCCTCAGGCCACAAAGTTTGCCCACCCCTGCCCTAAAGGAACATTCAGAGGGGTGCGGCGGGGCCTGAACCAGCCCCCACAAGGGGTGTGGAAGGAGTGCCACTCAGCCCGCCCTGGCTCCAGTCCCCAGCTGAGGTCTCAGCTTCAGCTCCCAGCTATGAACCCAGGCTCAGCTCCGCAACCGCGACCCGGCTTCTGGCCCTGCTCCCAGCTGCAGCTCTGGTCCTGGCCATAACCACAGCTCCACTCCCAGCCCTGGCCAGGCATGGATGGATTACATTATGGGCAAGGGGATGTCACATAAAAAGTTTGGGGATCACTGCATTATAAGGCATGTAAAAGGCAGCATTATAACCATGCTTCAGTGTGACTAGCAATAATGTGTTGCTTCTCAAGTCCATGAAGCTGAATTCCTGCATGGTTGCTCTACTGACATCTTCAGATAACTTCAGGGGAATGGTTTTAGCAGTTCTGCTATCTCAGCATTGCATCCTGTAGTGGCTGGGGAGGTGAGGATGTCTGGGATTATGTAAGAAATAGCAGCCAGGCAGTTCCTGTGCCTGTCTTCTGTAGCACTGAGAACGTTCATCTCATGATCCTGCTGGACACGCATCGTATTCTCTCTTCTGTTAGGAACAAAGGCTCCTCCTGCAACGGTAATAGCTCCTCCTCCTCCTTCAGGGTCAACAAAAGGCCTGTCCCCAGAGATCCTCTATGGCAGGGATCATCAACCTTTGCCATGCGGCCTGTCAGGGTAAGCACACTGGCGGGCCGGGCTGCTTTGTTTACCTAACCCTGCAGCTCCCACTGGCCACGCTGCTTCCTGCAGCCCCCATTGGCCTGGAGCTGCAAACTGCAGCCAGTGGGAGCTGCAATCGGCCAAACCTGCAGATGGGGCAGGCAAACAAACCGGCCCATCCCGTCAGGGTGCTTCCCTTGGTGGGCCGCGTGCCAAAGGTTGCCGATCCCTGCTCTAGGGAAAAATATAAACACACATCAGTAAAGAGGGGTGGGCACAGGGCTTGGTATTAGAGCCATGACCACACACAACAGGACATTGACAGACCACCATGGTTTGTCTTGAATGCGAAGAGGCACAATTGTCCTGTCAAGAAAAAAAAAAGTTTTAAATGTGTTTTTGGAAAAAGGGAAATAGGGAATTTTATTAATATAGGGAAATTTTATTAAATTAAATCTTTATTAAATTAAAATGTGAATAGTAATTATTACAGGTGGCCACTCCCGATCTTGCTGAGAAATGTTGTCTTGTTTCCTTGGGCTCCCCAGTTGGTCTGGATCCAGCTGCTGTCTCATTTTATGCTTAGACTGTAAGCTGTCTTGTTCTGTGTTTGTACAGTGCCTAGCACAATCGGCCCTGGTCCATGACTAAGGCTACTAGGCACTACTGCGATACTGCTAACAAAAGGAGAAGAGAGTAAAGAGCCTGAAAGGATAAAATGTGTAGAAAAACGCTTACCTACCTTTTCATAACTGTTGTTCTTCGAGATGTGTCGTTGAAGGCCACGGCGGCGCTGTCGATCTGTGCCGGCAGGAGGTCAACGAGCAGCTTCTTGCCTATCGGGAATGAGACCAGTACTGCTGTTCACGGGACCGGTGCTCCCGAGACCTGGACCAGGACCAGTGACTTCTGGAAGCCTTCGGCGATGACCAGCTCGCCTTCTCCTGGTGCCGGTCTTTGTGGGGTGCCGGAAAGCATCGGGTCCCTTGCACTAAACCTGTGCACTGACTCACCTCTGGTATCGAGACTTCCCTGTGCATCAGGGGTAACAAAGTCCACAGACTGGAAGCTCAACTGGGACCAACGCCGGGACCGATGCCGGGATGGTGTCCTCGAATGGCGCACCATTGTCAGCTTTCCCCTCAACACAACCCCAGGCCCGGGTGCCGGAGGCTTCTCCCTGGTCAGGAGGGTGCTCACCGCCGATAACCCAATGAGGTCCTTCGCTGCCTCAAAGGTGTCAGGCGTGGAGGGTTGATCTATTACTCCCTCGAGCCCGTCATCCTCACTGAGTTCACTTGGGGCTGGACTCAGTGGGACTTGTGACGCCGGCGCCACTGGTGCCAGTGCCAGTACAGTGTCCATCATGCTCTTCTCGGTGTCTGGGCCATTAGATAGCGCCAGTCTCCTTTGTGGGGAAATGTCCGCGCCCTTGCTTTGGTTTAGTCTTGGACTGCACCGGGGAGGATGAGCGGTGCTGGGGCCTACTTCGCTCCGAGGCCGATGGCTTGCAGTGCTTATCTGGCACTGGGTCTCTTGCCAACTCCAGGGCACTCCGCACCGAGGAGGCTGGAGCCGGCGTCAGGGTCTCCGGCCCTGATGGCTGCAGCTCGGCCTCCATCAACAACTGCTTCAAATGGAAGTCTCTCTCTTTCTTTGTTCTAGGCTTAAACGCCTTGCAAATTTTTCATCTCTCTGTTTGGTGTGCTTCCCCATGCAACGTAGACAAGAGTTGTAGGGTCACTAACCAACACAGGCTTGTGGCGCAAGCCTTAAACCCGTAGGCCTGCGGCCAGGGGTGGGTGGTGGGAGCCTCCAAGCACCTAATCTATTAAGTGTCCACAAGAAGGGAAGGCTAACGAACTGATAGCAGTTAAGTACTCTAAAGCTAAGGGACTGCTTCTCACACGAGAGCAGGAGGTTTTTTCCAACGCCGCTACGGACAGTAAGAAGGAACTAGAGGGGGTCAGGCCAGTGGGGATATAGATGCACAGCGCAGTGGCACCACTCAGGCAGGGGCCCTGCCGGGTCAATGGGTGCCGCTAAGGGAAAAGTTTCCAACGCTCGTGCACGTGGCATGCGCACACCTAATGTGGAATGGACGTGAACAAGGACTTGAAGAAGAACCATTGCTCAGCCCCACAGGAGGCACCTGTCAGGGCCTCACCCCCACGGATCATGTGTGTCAGGGCTCAGGGCCTCAGCAGGAGCAGAGCTGAAATCCCAAGCCCAGGCAGGTGCTTCCTTACGAGGCCGAAGCTCCGAGCCCTGGCAGGCTCGCCCCAGCTCTCAAACTTCTGAAGATTATTGTATGCGGGTCAGTTAGTTTGGCCACCCCTGTACTACTGGACGCTGCTCAGATACCATAGTGATGGGCACATAAGAAGGGCCTGCTGGGTCAGACTAATGGGCCATCTAGCCCAGTGTCCTGTCTTCTCACAATGGCCAATACCAGATGCCTCAGAGGGAAAGAGCAGAACAAGCCATCATCAAGTGATCCATCCCGCACCTACTCCCAGTTTCTGGCAGTCAGAGGCAAGAGACACTCAGAACATAGATGACTAAGAGCACCAATGTGATATGGCTGTGAAAAAAGCTAATGTGGTCTTGGGATACATCAGGCAAGGTATTTCTAGTAGAGATAAGGAGGTGTTAGTACCGTTATACAAGGCACTGGTGAGACCTCATCTGGAATACTGTGTGCAGTTCTGCTCTCCCATGTTTAAGAAGGATGAATTCAAACTGGAACAGGTACAGAGAAGGGCTACTAGGATGATTCGAGTAATGGAAAACCTGTCTTATGAAAGGAGACTCAAAGAGCTTGGCTTGTTTAGCCTAACCAAAAGAAGGCTGAGGGGAGATATGATTGCTCTCTATAAATATATCAGAGGGATAAATACAAGGAAGGGAGAGGAATTATTTAAGCTCTGTACCAATGTGGACACAAGAACAAATGGATATAAACTGGCCATCAGGAAGTTTAGACTTGAAATTAGACAAAGGTTTCTAACCATCAGAGGACTGAAATTCTGAAATAGCCTTCCAAGGGGAGCGGTGGGGGCAAAGACATTTAGCTTCAAGACTAAGCTTGATAAGTTTATGGAGGGGATGGTGTGATGGGACAGCCTAATTTTGGCAATTGATCTTTGACGATTAGCAGTAAATATGCCCAATGGCCTGGGATGGGATGTTAGATGGGGTGGGATCTGAGTTACTACAGAAAATTCTTTCCTGGGTGTCTGGCTGGTGAGTCTTGCCCCCAAGCTCAGGGTTTAGCTGATCGCCATATTTGGGGTCGCGAAGGAATTTTCCTCCAGGACAGATTGGCAGAGGTCCTGGGGGGGTTTCGCCTTCCTCTGCAGCATGGGGCACTGGAGGATTTGCTGGAGGATTCTCTGCACCTTGAAGTCTTTAAACCACAAGCCGAGGACTTCAATAGCTCAGACATAGGTCAGGGGTTTGTTACAGGAGTGGGTGGGTGAGATTCTGTGGCCTGCATTGTCCAGGAAGTCAGACTAGAAGATCATAATGGTCCCTTCTGACCTTAAAGTCTAAGAGACCTATTCTCCATGAACTTATCTAGTTCTTTTTTGAACTTCACAACCTTTCACGACAATGAGTTCCACAGGCTGACTGTGCTTTTGTTACCCAGAGTCTCTCAACCCAAATCTACGGGTAACTGTACTCTCTGTAAGGTGGTGTCAGGAACAAATCAAAGGTGTACACAGAACACCCGTCTGATTGAAGACTGGCACAAACCCAAAGGGCTTTCATCCCAACTTACTATTTTATGATATTTCAAGCATGCACAAATATGCAAAAAAGAGTTAGCGCATCCCCAACAATAGTTACCCACAGTCTGGAAGGGTCTCAAGTGGTCAAACACCAAGGGTCAAGTGGGCAGCTATCTGCCTGTTGCTGGGGATTCCAAGAGATGTACAGAAGGTCAAATCCAAATCAGTCAAACCTCTTTCCCTTTTTATGCTCAAAAAATCACAGCTTGTTAATCATCAATAATCGCTGAGCAAGCAATGTCAAGCTGTTAATTATACAGATGTGTTTTGCAGAGTCTGCTGTTTCACATATACACAAATTCAAATATAGACAGACTTCCTGTCTTTCCAAAATTGCATACTTCAGCCGTTTGAAAGAAGCATGACAGGGTGGCACAGGATCATGCTCTATTCTCGTGGCCCCGCTCCAGGCCTACCTTCTTATGCTAAGGCTGTTACAAAGGCCTTATGCTTGCTTTACACAGTAGCCACAATAATAGATATTCTAGTACTAGCAGGGGCCTAGGCATTCTGCTGCACTGCCAATATCTATGCCCAGGGTGATTCTGCACCCATACAGTGCTGCAGAATTTATATGGCCCGCATTTTTCTGTGCCCCCCACACAGAAAAATGCAAAAAAACTTTGAAGGCAAATGAAACATTTACCAAGCAGTCAATAAAATGTCAGGACAATCAGAACCAAGCACTTCCCAAAGTACCCAGCCAGGTCCAGCACAACGATTAGCAAAACTCTACGACTGTCATGTGTGATGGTCTGAGCAATTTAAAATTACATTCGACTTTCTTTTTCTCCTGTTTGGTGTTCTGTAATGAAAATCCAGGATTATAATTGGAATGCAGGGTATTAGTTACCAAGTGTTTGTAACTCAACTTTCATGTATTTAGGAAATGCTATATAGTTAGAGACTTTTTTCTGTATTGTAGTTTCAATTGTTTTGGTAATTTATTTAAACTGGTGTGATTATATTGCATTATTTTGACAAATAAAATATGCAGAATTTTGATTTTTTTGGCGTACAATTCCCCCAGGAGTACAATGTCTCCTCTAACACTTTGTATGTAGAACTACTTCCTTTCATTGTAAACCTGCTGCTTATTAATTTCACTGGGTGACCCCTGGTATCTGTGTTACGAGAAGGAGTAAATAACACTTCCTCATTCACTTTCTTCACAACATTCATCATTTTATAGATCCCTATCATATCCCCACCCCTTTATAGTCTCTTTTCCAAGATGAAAAAGTCCCAGGCCTGGTCTACACTACAAGTTTATATCGAATTTAGCAGCATTAAATTGCATTAATATCGATATCTGTACTTCTCCCCGAAGGGTGTAGTGCTGAAATCGGTATTGCCATTTTGGATTAGGGTTAGTGTGGCTGCAATTCGACGGTATTGGCCTCTGGGTGCTATCCCACAGTGCACCATTGTGATTGCTCTGGACAGCAATCTGAACTTGGATGCACTGGCCAGGTAGAAAGGAAAAGCCCCGTGAACTTTTGAATTTCATTTCCTGTTTGCCCAGCATGGAGCACCGATCAGCACAGGTGACCATGCAGTCCCAGAATCAAAAAGGAAGAGCTCCAGCATGGACCGTACGGGAGATACTGAAGCTGATCTCTGTATGGGGAGATGAATCTGTTCTATCAGAACTCTGTTCCAAAAGACTAAATGCCAAAGCATTTGAAAAAATCTCCAAGGCTATGATAGACAGAGGCCACAACAGGGACTCAACACAGTGCTGTGTGAAACTTAAGGAGCTGAGACAAGCGTAACGGAAAGCCAAAGAATCAAATGGATGCTCACGGAGGGAGGGAGGGGGGACTGAGGACTCCAGCTATCCCACAGTTCCCGCACTCTCCGAAAACCATTTGCATTCTTGGCTGAGCTCCCAAAGCCTGAAGAGTCAAAAACATTGTTGTGGGTGGTTCAGGGTATATGTCGTCAGCCCCTCCCCACGAAAGAAAAGGGGAAAAAAATAGTTTCTCGTCTTTTTTCAATGTCGCCGTATGTCTACTGGATGCTGCTGGCAGACGCGGTGCTGCAGCAATACACAGCAGCATTCCCTTCCCTTCCCTTCCCGATGGCAGATGGTACAATATGATTGATATCCGTCATTATCATCCCATGAGTGTTCCTGGCTGGCCTCGGTGAGGTCAGCCGGGGACACCTGGGCAAAAATGGGAATGACTCCCAGTCATTCTCTTCTTTAAGCTTTGTCTCCTGGAGATTCAATCCTGCCTGGAATATCATAGCAGCTGGAGGCTGCCTCCCCCCACCCCCTTTTATCTCTGCTTGCAGAGGCAATAAAGTCAGAGTTGTTTCTTATTCCTGCATTCTTTATCACACAAAAGGGGGGATAACTGCCATGGTAGCCCAGGAGGGGTTGGGGAGGAGGGAAGCAACGGGTGAAGTTGTTGCAGGGGCACCCCCTAGAATGGCATGCAGCTCATCATTTCTGCGGGATCTCTGGGGCTCTGACCCAGAGCAGCTGTTTGCCTCTCTGGTTCTTTAGTAGACTTGCCTGATATTCTAGGCAGGACTGAATCTCCAGGACACAAAACTTAAAGAAGGGAATGACCTGGGGAGTCATTCCCATTTTTGTTCATGCGCCCCCGGCTGACTTCACCGAGGCCGGCCAGGAGCACCTGTGACAGCAGCAGATGGTACAATATGACTGGTAACCGTCATTATCAACTTGCAAGGCAGCAGATGGTACAGTAGGGCTGGTAACTGTCTCTGCTAACTTGCAAAGGCAAGGGGATGCTGCTGTGTAGCACTGCAGTACCGCGTCTGTCAGTTGCATCCAGTAGACATACGGTGACAATAAAAAAAGGCTAAACGGGCTCCATGGTTGCCATGCTATGGCGTCTGCCAGGGCAATCCAGGGAAAAGGGTGCAAAATGATTGCCTGCCGTTGCTTTCACAGAGGGAGGATTGACTGACATTTACCCAGTATCACCTGTGACACTGTTTTTACCCCATCATGCATTGTGATCTCAACCCAGAATTCCAATGGGCGGGGGAGACTGTGGGAACTATGGGATAGCTACCCACAGTGCAACGCTCTGGAAATCGAAGCTAGTCTCGGTACATGGATGCACACCGCCGAATTAATGTGCTTAGTGTGGCCGCATGCACTCGACTTTATACAATCTGTCTCCAAAAACTGGCTTCTGTAAAATCGGAATAATCCTGTAGTGTAGACACAGCCCTAGTCTTTTTAATCTCTCCTCATATGGAAGCTGTTCAATACCCCTAATCCATACCCCTAATCATTTTTGTTGCCTCTGTATCTTTCCCAAGTCTAATATTTATTTTTTGAGATGGGGCAACCAGAACTGTGCACAGTATTCAAGGTGTGGGCGTACCATGGACTTATAGCGTCATTATGATATTTTCTTATTATCTAGCCCTTTCCTAATGGCTCCTAACATTTTTTTTTGACTGCTGCTGAACATAAAAGCAGCTGAACAGAATGAGAGATTTTATGAGAGGCACTGTGTTTAATGGACTGGGTATGCATTTTACATTCAGGAGCCCTAGGTTCTAATCCTAATAATGCGTTGGCAACCTTTCAGAAGTGGTGTGCCGAGTGTTCATTTATTCACTCTAATTTAAGGTTTTGCATGCCAGTAATATATTTTAACATTTTTAGAAGGTCTCTTTCTATAAGTCTATAATATATAACTAAGCTATTGTTGTATGTAAAGTAAATAAGGTTTTTAAAATGTTTAAGCAGCTTAATTTAAAATTAAATTAAAATGCAGAGTTCCCCGGACCGGTAACCAGGACCCAGGCAGTGTGAGTGCCACTGAAAATCAGCTCGCGTGCCGCCTCTGCCATGCGTGCTATAGGTTGCCTACCCTGGATCTAGGACAAGTCACACATTTCTCTCTTTCTTCATCTGTAAAAAAGAGGTAATCAAGCTTCTAGAGCCAGTCGGAAAGTGTTTATTTTACCACCATGGAAAAAAAAATCAACTTTTTTTGGCAGAAAATCAAAAGCTGAAAATTTCAGTTCTTAAATGCAAGAAAAATACAACAGACAGCCGTATCTAGGGAAATACAACTACAACCTAGATGGAGCTAATAAAGGTGGGTGCATAATTGGTTGGAAAACCGCTCCCAGAGAGTAGTTATCAGTGGTTCACAGTCAAGCTGGAAGGGCATATTGAGGGGCGTCCCGCATGGATACATTCTTGGTCTGGTTCTGTTCAATATCTTCATCAATGATTTAGATAATGGCATAGAGAGTGCACTTCTAGTTTGTGAACAATACCAAGCTGGAAGGGGTTGCAAGTCCTTTGGAAAAGAAGATTAAAATTCAAAATGATCTGGACAAACTGGAGAAATGGTCTGAAGCAAATAGGATGAAATTCACTAAGGATAAAAGCAAAGTACTCCACTTAGGAAGGAACATTCTGTTGCACGCATATAAAATTGGAAATGACAGTCTAGAAATGAGTACTGCAGAAAGGGATCTGAGATCATAGTGGATCACAAGCTAAATAAGAGTTAACAGTGTAACTGTTGCAAAAAAAAGCAAAGAGAAGGATTCAGAAGGTAATTTCCTTATTTGATGTCTCTTTTCCAAACTTGTGTTGTAATACATTTAAGACACAATTCAAAACTTCCCTGAACAAAAAAGCAAACATACCAACCGTACTTTGGTTTTTTTTATTTGCTGGAGTTTTGATAGCATGCATGATTTTTACAGCACCTGTAAACAAGTCAGTGAAGCATTATGCTTTAAAGAACTTGTATTTTGTGGAACGTCTGTATAAACATTACCCTTCCCACCTCCATTGTATTACACAACACTAATCATAGATAAGACAGACATGTATTAGGCCGACTTCTTTATGGCTAAAAATACTCATAGCAGCGACTTTTAAAAGATGATTTTTATTAAATCAAGTCATTGCACTTGTTCATTTATTGCTACAGCGAAAAAGGCCATTAACTTCTTATAACACCTTTCAATTTTTGATTTAACTGATTGTCTTGTTCCGTTCGTCTGCTACAAGCTTAAGTGCAGACGTGATAATCATGAGAGCAACCTATCATAAGACTTGTTTTATGCTCTGGTCACAGTGAAGAGCTTATAAAATAGAGAATCTTCTATTTCATTAGGCTCATTTCTTGCTTTACATTATCAAACTTAGTAAGTAAAGAGGTAAAAGTTCTAAATGCAAGGTTTAGTGTCTGAGAAGCACTAATGCTACCCATTATTCCTGGATATAAAGTTGTGGCTTAAGTCTTCATTTGTGATGCGTCAAGGCAATTAAGAGTTGATACTGAACCAGCTGGTTAGCAATGTTTCTCAGAAATATAACCTAAAACTTGTAGAATATATTTACTATTCAGATTTCATGAAAAATGCTATCAGCAACTGCAGACCAACATCATGCAATTCACTCTTTAGATGTTTGCCACTCCTTGTGCACCACGTATGGAAAAGTGTTCTCATGATTTATTAAAAACTTTCACTTTACTTCATGAATCTACATTATTACCCCTACTGTACTCACATGAATAGAAATCTAAATGGTGTTTTACAAGCCAAGACTATTTATTGGTGAGCGTGTCAAACTAGGGGGCATGCTATATTCCGCTAGGTCAATCAGAGATGAGGAGGTTGTTGCTTAATTGAAGCAATGCATTTTAATTAGGGTTTCTGTTTAAAAAGCTGGAAATATTGTAGATTTGTATCAGCTGTGGAGAGCATTAATAAAATATGAATTAAGGGGGAGGAAGAGAGCAGGGAATAGTTTTTCAGTATTTATTACTTGGATATTTGCATTGCTCCTGGGGGGGTTAGGTACAATGTGACCTGCAAGTTTTCAACTTTTTCCATGGGGAATACATGAAAGACATTGTGTCAGATCAGCACAATGATTCATCACAAGCTGTTCCAATCTATCGTGTGAAAATATACATTTCTTTAAAATGTGATTACATTTGGATTTACATAACATACTGATACGCTTTTTAAAAAGTCTCAATATTTACATAAGAGCCCAAAGTGATTTGTTTGGAACCATCCGTGTCCGTTGGGTAATACTACCCAATTTTAAAGACTGTATGAGTATATGCACATGGCTGACTGAAGACTCTGAAAATTGCAATTCATATGAGGGATGCTTTTAAATTGTTCTTTTTTACTACTACTATTACTGCTGAAGACTGATGAGCTAGATTTAAATTCAGAAAAGCAAAAAAAATCCAGAATTAAGGCTGATTTTGCATGTCGTATGTGCTATGATACCTAGGCACAACAGGATTTAGCATTAGCTCTGGATTTCTTTTTTCCTTTTTTTGTGGTTTTAAGAATTAACTTTGTCCTACTATAGTTTTATGGTTCAATCATAAATCCCTTTTATGAATCCTATAGTGCAAGTGACAAAATGTTTGCTGTTTAAGAAACTATTTTGATTAGATCACTAATTACTACTATGCATAGGTGATTAATCTGCCACATAGGACCACCAAATTCTTGTCTCATCACCCAAATTATAAAACAGCTTATTAGGAATACTCTCACTGCAGACAGGCACAACAGTGTAATCCCGGGAAAGAATGCTAAAATTAAAAAATAATATACAAATATCATATTCCCTTTTGTGTGTCTGGGAAAAGTAAACTACAATTACTATTAGGTTACTCTGTCCTTCCCAATTGACTATTTTACAGATTACTTGTAAAGATATATCACCCTATTTATAGTATAGATCTCTTTAAAAATTACACTACAAGTATTCAATAAAAATCTAGTAAGAACTCCCTCTTCTTTTTATACAGATTCAGTAGTATTTTCAAGCAAACCAGAAAATAAAGGTCTGCAATTCCAGCACAGTAAGAAATAAGGCCTCTTTTATATTGGCAAAAAAATTACATCAATTTTTTTTTTAATCTTATCTCTCTGAATACAAGACTATATTCCTCTTTACTCTTTTTTCCCCCCCTCTAAGCCCATGGAACACCAGCTTTCATTTACTGAACTAAAAAAAAAAAAAGTCAGTTCTATTTGTATTATGTGTCTGAATTCCTGGCAAGTTAAGGACACTGAGTCTGTGGCTGACTCATGTAGACATGACTGCTTTCTTCAGCTTTTCTATTTCAGCCTGGAAAAGAAAGACATCATGAGAATAATGAACTACCCAATATCAGTATCTTTAATTTACATGATTTTTACCAAAATCTTAATCTTTCCATCAATTTCTCTTTGCAATTCATGCTAAGCAACTTAACAGTAACATATAACTAAGTAGCCATGGCTTATGAGATTCATTTTAAAATACATATTGTCTATTTGTATGGTAAATTTTATTGAATTAGTTGGTTCTGATTGAAATGTACCACTGAACAAGTTTGTTCTCTGAATTCAATTGTTTAATGACTTCTCCTGCATTATGATTGTATAGGTCGGGGCATCATCTCAGACTTTCTTCCTAAAATGGCTCATGTACAAAATTTCACACCAAGCCTACCATACTACATGATAATGTGAAATATATTTGTCTTAGTTACACCACTGCAAATCTGAAAGAACTCCACTGATTACTATGGAGGTACACTAGTAAAAATCTGTTAGGACAGAATATGGTCCATGGTCTTTTCAAATGTGTGAAATTGCACCTTTTGCTGAGTTGAAGGATACTTTCAAATAGGGTCCCTTTTGTATCTGTCTAAAAATAAGATTGTGTATAAATGTTCACCTAGGATGAACCCATATCGACTATTCCATACATGCAGTATTCATAAGTGATATGTACTCAGAATTATTCCCTGTAAAACAGACTGTTTTTCCACACAGCTTGAAGAGAGAAAAAACAAGTCTGCAAAGCTTACTGTACAGTATATGTACCTACATGTACCTAGGCAATCATTCAGATTCATACTAATGATACAGAGATCAAACAAGACTGTTAAAGGTTTTCATTAGCCCTCTGGTGTCAGAGTACTGTATACAAGTCTATACACTGTCCTCATCGCTAAAATTACCTCTAGAAGACCTCGCATCATCTTCTCTTCCTCCAAATCTTTTTTTAGTTTTTCCAGTTCGTTGCTATAAATTATAAACAAAATTAAAATATTATTGCAACTGAAAAAAAACAAAACAAAACATGGTCTTCTATCTTATGGTGTTGAGAACTGAAATTGCCACTGATAGGGAAATTAATTCACATAACAGGTTCTTGGTAACACTGTATCACATATATGCTACACATATTTAAGTATTTCTTAGGAATATTTTCCATGCAATATTACTCTTATAAAACAATTTACGTAAAACATTGGGACAGGACAGACCCTTTAGAGGATTGGTCTTATTTACAAACATCTTGAGATGAATTTTGAAAGAGTATTGCTGATCACTACCTCTTTGTTACAAGAATTTTTATTTTTGCTTGAAGAGTAGCCACTTACGGAACATTGGTAACAGTGATAAAAAAAAGTAGAAAAACACAAAAGGAGGGAGAATGCAACCTCAGCAATACAGTAATTCCTCGCTTAACGGTGTAGTTATGGTCCTGAAAAATGCAACTTTAAGCGAAACTATGTTCATAGAATCATAGAATCTCAGGATTGGAAGGGACCTCAGGAGGTCATCTAGTCCAACCCCCTGCTCAAAGCAGGACCAAACCCAACTAAATCATCCCAGCCAGGGCTTTGTCAAGCCTGACCTTAAAAACCTCTAAGGAAGGAGATTCCACCACCTCCCTAGGTAACTCATTCCAGTTCTTCACCACCCTACTAGTGAAAAAGTTTTTCCTAATATCCAACCTAAACCTCCCCCTCTGCAACTTGAGAACATTACTCCTTGTTCTGTCATCTTCTACCACTGAGAACAGTCTAGATCCATCCTCTTTGGAACCCCCTTTCAGGTAGTTGAAAGCAGCTATCAAATCCCCCCTCATTCTTCTCTTTTGCAGACTAAATAATCCCAGTTCCCTCAGCCTCTCCTCATAAGTCATGTGCTCCAGCCCCCTAATCATTTTTGTTGCCCTCCGCTGGACTCTCTCCAATTTATCCACATCCTTCTTGTAGTGTGGGGCCCAAAACTGGACACAGTACTCCAAATGAGGCCTCACCAGTGCTGAGTAGAGGGGAATGATCACATCCCTCGATCTGCTGGAAATGCCCCTACTTATACAACCCAAAATGCCATTAGCCTTCTTGGCAACAAGGGCACACTGTTGACTCATATTCAGCTTTTCGTCCACCGTAACCCCTAGGTCCTTTTCTGCAGAACTGCTGCCCAGCCATTCGGTCCCTAGTCTGCAGCAGTGCTAAGCGAATCCAATTTCCCATAACAATTAATGTAAATGGGGGGGTTGGGTTCCAGGGAAACTTTTTTCACCAGACAAAAAACTATTTTATATAGACATACACACAAGATACATTCTAAACAAACAATTTAAAACTGTTCACAGCTATGATGATTGTGAAGCTTGGTTGAGGTGGTGAAGTCAGAGGGTAGAAAAGGGAGGGATATTTCCCAGAGAATGCCTTGCTGCTAAATGATAAACTAGCACTCGGCTGAGCCCTCAAGGGTTAACACATTGTTGTTAATGTAGCCTCTCATCAAGGCAGCACGAACAGGAGGGAGGGGAGACAGCACTGCAGAGACAGACACACACCTTGTGTGTTGGGGGGAGGGAGGGAGGGGGGGGGAGAGAGAGAGAGAGAGAGAGAGAGAGAGATGCACACTGCCCCTTTAAGTAAGCTGACCCACTCTTAAGTGCATTGTCTTTTTAAGTGGATCAGGAAGTTGAGACAGCAGCTGCTCTCTCGGTCTCACTTTGTCCCTCCCTGTCCTGTCCCTGCTCTATATGGAGAAGGGGTAAGCGGGGTGCAGGAGCAGGTGGGAGGGGAACACCCTGACATTAGCCTCACCCCTTCCCCCCTGCACAGCAAGCAGGAGTCTCTGGGAGCAGTTCCAAGGCAGAGGGCAGGAGCAGCACATGGCAGTGGGGGGAGGGACTGCTGCAATTGCTAGCCTGCTGGGTGGCTGCAGCAGAGGGAACTTCGGGGAGGGGGGAGCGGATAGGGGGAGCTGATAGGGGGGCTGCCGGTCCACCCTGGTTACAAGCCCTCACCAGTTAGCTGCAATGGGCTGTTCTTCCTGCAAGCAGTGGACAAAGCAGGCGGCTGCTAAACGATGTTAGAAGGGAGCATTGCACATCTTTAAATGAGCATGTTCCCTAATTGATCAGCAATGTAACAACAAAACAATGTTAACTGGGACAGCTTTAAGTGAGGAGTTACTGTATTTCTGAACAAAAATTAATATATATTAATTATATAAACTTGTTGGGTGAACTTCTAAAGCAAGGTGCCTAATGCAGAGTGATCAATATGGAAAGCTTACCTTTGAAAAGAAATTTTCCAGTATACCATAATATTTAGAACGGAATTTGTTAAATATATTCAATTGAGGGGTAAGAGGAATTAAATAATATTTACCTATGATCTTTTTTCAGTGCTTCTACAATACTCAACAACTCATTAATCTGAATCCTGAGATCGTCCACAGAATTTTCCCCCACATCTGTTTGGTCTTTAACTGTGGTTTCTCCAGGAGCAGAACTGAGTACAATAGAATTTGGTCTTGGAGATGAAGATAGAGGTGTTGAAGTGAACACAGGTGACTGAAAGAAATCAATAAAAAGGTAACAATGAATTCACTATAAATTGGGGAGAATACACCACACAAATTGTGTGTTTTTTCTTTCAAGTATTATTTCAACCCAATGTGTTACACTATAAAAATGGTACACAGAACTATCCAACTTGTTACACTGGTTTTTGTAGTGTACACAGCACATTTATGTACTCCGGGCATTTCAATCGTGGCAGGAAGCATACTCCATTTTACAAGGCAGTACATACTTGTGCCAGATAATGTTCTGACAGTAATCGATGTATAAGGCCAAAGAGCCTATCTGGCGTGTCTCCCATTAGCTGGAACTACTACCTTGAGAAAAGACTGTTACCTTTTCTGTAACTGCTGTTGTTTGAGATATGTTGCTCATGTCCATTCCATATCAGCTGAGCATGCTCGCCACATGCACCGGTGCTGGAAGTTTTCCCCTCAGCAGTGTCCATAGGGGACTGGCTCTGGCGCCCTCTGGAGTGGCGCCCGGATAGCATGGTATAAGGGGTGCCACTGGCTCCCCCCACCCTCAGTTCCTTCTTGACAGAAACTCCAACAGTGGGGAAGGAGGGCGGCTATGAAATGGACATGAGCAACACATCTCAAAGAACACCAGTTATGGAAAAGGTAACTGTCTTTTCTTCGAGTGCTTCTCATGTCCATTCCATATTGGGTGACTCCAAAACAGTACCCTTGGAGTGGGTAGGAGCTCACGGACGTGTAGATCGCAACACAGCTCTGCCAAACACAGCGTCGTCTCTGGCCTGCTGAGCCATAGCATAATGAGTGGTAAATGTGTGAACAGAGGACCATGTTGCAGCTCTACAGATGTCCTGGATAGGGATGTGTGCCAAGAAGGCCGCCAAAGACGCCTGTGCTCTCGTTGAATTTGGCCCCCTGCTTATTACGGGTCAGGCCCGGCTGGGCAGAGGGTGGAGGCAGGTGGTGCTTGTAGCCCTTGGCTCATTTATGGGGCTGGTCCTGCCAAGGCTGGCTCCCCTGGCCCTGCGGCTGCTGCAGTTTGAACTGCTAATGCGCCAGGGCTGGGACATAGAGACCCAGGATTTTTAGGGTGGTGTGGGAGTCATTGAGGCCATGCAATTTGCTGTCTGTCCGCTCTGCAAATAGAGCCTGGCCGTCAAAGGGCAGGTGGCTGCATTGACTGCTGACCCTTGGCGGACAACCCAGAGAGGAACAGCCCAGAGGCTCGCCACATGGAGATAGTGAAAGCCATGGTGTGGGCAGCAGTGTCCGCAGCATCCACCGCCGCCTGGAGGTCCACCCTGGCCGCGGTTGTGCCCTCATCAAGGATCGCTCGAAACTCCTTCTTGGAAGCTTCGGGGAGTGACCCTTCGAACTTGGCCATGGCTTGCCACATATTGGTTCTGAGGTCAAGGCTTTAATTTCAGAGACCTGTCTTGCCGACATCACTGCCCCCAGGAAAGTGACCTTCCATGACAGGTGTGAAAGGGAGCAAGAACCCAGCAGCTCAAAGGCTGGGCTGGTGAGACTAGAAAGGACCAAGTTAAGATCCCACTGTGGGACAGGAGTCCGTACCTGTGGGAAAACACCGCCTTGTCCTTGGATCGGCGGATGAAAAGCGGAGATGGCGGCTAGATGTACTCTAATGGAAGAGTATCAGAGGGGTAGCCGTGTTAGTCTGGCTCTGTAAAAAGCGACAGAGTCCTGTGGCACTTTATAGACTAACAGAAGTATTGGAGCATAAGCTTTCGTGGGTATTCACCCACTTTGTCAGACACATGTGGTGGAAATTTCCAGAGGCAGGTATAAATATGCAGGCAAGAATCAGTCTAGAGATAATGAGGTTAGTTCAATCAGGGAGGATGAGGCCCTCTTCTAGCAGCTAAGGTGTGAACACCTAGGGAGGAAAAACTGCTTTTGTAGTTGGCTAGCCATTCAGTCTTTGTTTAATCTTGAGCTGATGGTGTCAAATTTGCAAATGAACTCAAGTTCAGCAGTTTCTCTTTGGAGTCTAATGGAAGAGTGTGCCAGGCCCTGGTTCCTCAAATGGAGCAGGTACGCCAGGACAGCCTGTATGGAAGAACGCGAGGGAAAGATGCCGTGCACAGATGCTCAGTGGGAAAACCTCATCCAATTGTCCCAGTAAGTCAGTCTGGTTGAGGGCTTCCTACTCCTCAGGAGGACCTGTTGGATTCTTTCCAAACAGGTCTGTTCCTCCAGGTTCAGCCATACAGCATCCATGCCAAGAGGTGGAGGAACTCTAGGTTGGGGTGTAGGAGCCAACCGTGGTCCTATGACAGCAAGTACAGGCAGTTGGGCAGGGAGAGGCTGCTGACAAGCTCATGAGCATGCCTAACCAATGTTGGTGAGGCCACGCAGGAGGAATGACAACAACCTGCGCTTTGTCTCTTGATCTTTGCCAGGACCCTGCCGATGAGTGGAATTGGAGGAAATGTGTACATCAGGTTCCCTGGCCAACACAGGAGGAAGGCATCAGAGAGGGAGCCCTTGCTCAGACCTTGCCGAGAGCAAAACCGGTGGCATTTCCTGTTCTGTCTGGTAGCAAACAGGTTCCCCACCTTTAGAAGATCAAGCAGGCTACCTCTGGATGGAGCGACCACTCATGGTGAGAAGAAAAGTCCCTGCTGAGCTGGTCCACCAGCATATTCTTGACACCGGGAAGGTGACAAGCTTCCAGGTGGATTTCGTGGCTGATGCAGAAGTCCCACAGATGGAGTGCCTCTTGACAGAGCGCCGACAAGCGCACTCCCCCTTGCCTGTTGATGTAGACAGTGTGCATCCCAGCCGAGGCATCTGACACCAACTCAATGGCGTGAGGGGGGGTTGTCAAATGTAACTTCCTCCAGGACTGTCCTGCGGTCGGTCCACCATCACAGCGAGGTAAGTATCACCTGGGGAATGGTAAGATCTTTTCCGGCAGTTTCTGGACTAGGACTGGACCATCCCCAGTCGTTGCAGGGGCCGCATTCAGAGCCCGGCACAGCGGACCACGTAAGTGCACGCTGCCATGCGACCCAAGAGGCGCAGACAGACCCTGGCTGTAGTCAGAGGGAACATGGAGACTTCCACGATGAGGTTCATCAACATGTGGAACCTTTCCAGTGGCAGGAACGCCCTGGCACAGGTCGAGTCGAGGACCACTCCGATGAACTCTATCCTCTGCACTGGCACTAACGTCGACTTTTTGTCATTTACCAGTAGGCTCAGAGAGCAGCACGTGGTCTGAAGCACTGCAACATCCCTTTGGACTTGAGACCTGGGGGAACTGCCCTTGATAAGCCAGCCGTTGAAGTATGGGTAGATCTGAATACCCTAGTGCCTGAGGTAAGCGGCTACAATTGACATGCACTTGGTAAACACTCTTGGTGCTGTCATCAGGCCGAAAGGGAGGACCGCAAACTGGTAGTGGTGGGGCCCCACCGCAAACCGGAGGAAGCGTCTGTGCCCTTGAAGATCGCCATGTGGAAGTATGCATCCTTCAAGTTGAGGCCAGCATACCAGTCTCCCAGATCCAGGGAGGGGATAATAGAAGTCAGGGAAACCATGTGGAACTTTAACTTCTTTATGTACTTGTTGAGGTCTTGCAAGTTCAGGATGGGCCATAGACCACCCTTGGACTTTGGGATTAAGAAGTACTGTGACTAGAATCCCTTGTTCCTGTACTCGAGAGGAACTTCTTCCACCGCACCCAGCTGTAGTAACCCCTTTACCTCCTGTGCGAGGAGACTCTTGTGAGAGGGGTCCCTGAAGAGGGACAGGGAAGGTGAGTGGGAAGGGGGGGTAGAAAGGAACTAGAGGGTATAACCTGTTTCACAGTGCTGAAGACCCATTGGCACGGTAGGAGAACAATGTACCAGAACCTTAGTAACTGAGGCAGTTTTACCCAAGAGGAGCAGCCCACTTAAGATTAGGAGTTGTCCTTTGCGGACAGCACTTTTCGTAATGTTGTCCCAGGAGAGAGGTGGGACTCTGCTAGGAATCATACAAGTTGTCCCTGGAGTGAGGGGAGGTGTTCGCCTCCCTCTTCACATTGGGTTTCCCACTCTCAACACGCTCCCCAACCTTTCTGTAACTGCTTGCTGGCAATCCTGGCCTCCTGCCATCAGATTTACTTTGGAAGTAAAATTCACAGAAGTTTTGACCAACTATCCAGAAAATCCAGGATGACACCAGCTCTCTTATCTTTCAAGAACGGTAATGTAATGGGGCTCCCTAAAATCAGTTATTAAGCAAGTTTCCAGGGTGGTAACTGAGGTCAAGCTATGCCATTCTGCATGCCTCTTCTGCTCAAACCTGTTTTTCTTTGTCCAGGAGATAGGTGGCGGAGCAGACATCCAACTTACTGCTGGAACTGGAAGCGTAGTTCTGTGCTACCCAATATAAAACTAGTCATTCCTCTATCAATGCAATCTGTATGGAGGCATTAATCAGCATGTGCATATACAATCAAAATGAATGACACTGCTACTAGTCTGATATGTGTATCTGATCATTTCAGCTTCGTACCTTTTTAACTTCAGATGGCTTTGGTTTGGCACTTTCTTCCTCCTCTTTATGATCCTTCACAATTTTTTCTGTACTCTCATTTTGAATTGGCTGGTAAATAAAAACATGCATACTAAATAGAATGTGTGCAGAATAGATAAAACAGTAACTTACAATATAATTACTAAGTGGGATGGAGTAAAACAGGGCAGTCAATAGGGGGACCCCAGGCTAAATCCAGACTCCCAGACACTTTTGAATGGACCCAAAAATCTTTGTATTTACTTATTATTACCATTGTTATTTTTTATTATTGTTTTCTCTGAAGTCTGGACCTTGACTTTACCTTGATAAAAAAAAATAATTGACTAGCCCTGGAGTAAAGTAAGAACAGTAACTGAAGCATATTGTCAGAAATACCACTGATGATCTTAACTTGATTTCTAAAATATTGTTAACCTCTTCTGTCTTTCACACTCTTTCCCGCCCCTTGCCCCTGAATGTTTATTAAATTAGCTGTCAGCTCCTTGGAGCAGGAATTATGTATGTTTCCGCAATGCTTAGCAAAATGAGACCCTGATGTTGATTGGGGTCTTTGGACACAACTGCAATTCAATCACATTAAAAAGAGTTGTAACAGACTGAGGACGTGGACAATCAAACACCTCAAGGGAAAAAAAGGTTAAGACCCCACCCAAATAAGCAGTTAAACCAACTGATAGCGTACTGTGATATTTTGCTATAAGAATAAAATGGGTAAGGATCTTTTATGAAAGCCTGTAATGCAATGAACTTATTAATCATTATGAGATATGCATACAGGTTATAGTTTTGAAAGTGTATGATTGTATATATAAAAATTTTAATTGTAACTGTGGTGCCACAACAGGGCAGTGAAGCAATCAGGCAGGCTGAGACCACCTCTCCACCCAGGTGAGACTGCCTTCAAGGAAAAAAACAATGAGGAACCATCAACGCAAAATGAGAACAGCCTGAAACTGAAAAGGGGGAAGGGGGCTGGACTCGATGACCTTTCAAGGTCCCTTCCAGCTCTAGGAGATAGGTATATCTCCAATTATTAAATTAAAAGAAAACCGCAGTCTTTGAAAAATGAAGAGCTTGCAGAACTTGGGGACAGTCTCAAGGTGGGGGCTGTCCATGAACACTGGATCCCTCCTATAGCTAGGGGATATAGTAAGAAGCTGTTTTAAGGCAAGAGGTAACTCTTATTAGAAGAGAGATGTTTATCTAATACAAAAGTGTAAAGCCTAAAGTTGCGTCTTTAGGTTTATTTTCTGTGTGCTTTCCCTTATTATTTCTTCGAGTCTGTGCTTTTTCTATTAAACAAACTTTTTATTTTTATCCAAACAAGGGCTCTGGTGTGCAAACTGTATGGAGAGTGTGTGCCAAAGTGCACTGATAACTTGGGGGGGGGGGCCTGCTTTCACACCTTCGGGGATGAGAAGTGAGAGGGGAACAATCTGAGTGTCTGGTAATTAAGAACTCGGGGATACCTGGGATTGGAAATGCTGTTGATGTTACTCTGCAACTAGAGAGAGCCTGTGCTTGTGGGCAGGCTACAGCTGCACAGCACAAAGGACCCCAAAGCTACATGAGAGGTGGTAACAGAACCCACTGCTGGTCTGTGTGGACCCCACAATGTCACATGACTCCATTACAGCTTCAATTGACAAAACTGCATAAAGATAGAATATTTAATGTATTTGTTTATCTCCAAGATGTACTCATCCTGGCATTTGATATCTTGCATGTCTGAACAGTAATCTACGCTAAACTGTAAATTCCCTGGGCAGGGACTATGGGTTCTTACTCTTGTAAAACAGAGGACACTGGTGGAGTTGAAATATCAAAAGTCCACAATGAGAAATTTCTTTTATTGATGCAACTGGAGCACTATTTGAGTAGTCAGGGAAATAGGAAACAGTGTCAAACCCAATGGAATAGATAGGAAAATCTAATTTTTTTTTTAACTGCAGTCGTGATGCTGCTATATTCAGTTATACTCATTTTCATCTTTACTTTTCCATTTGTGGATACATGTTCCTATCAACTCTCTCTCAGGCATTTGCTAATGAAATGACTTCCCTAGAGTGATGTTGTCCAATAAAATCTCTCTTGTGGGAAGCAGATATCCTAAATTTATCTTTGGAATAATATAGTCAATGTACTCACAGAATGATTGCCGTTGAAACGAGTAGGCAGCCTCCTGCCAGGCATCTTCGGTCTGTTTGCAGTAGGGTGTGACAGATTATCTGAGGTAGCTATTACATCAAAACTTAAAAGATCTAAAAGAAGGTGAGAACACAGACCCCCTTTAAGTTCAAAAGGTCCTCAGGAAGTAGAAACAATTTAAAAAAAAATCATTACAGAGAAGAGAACTGATTAGAACAGTACATTCAAAAGACTTTCAGCACACTATGCTCTTAGGATATGCAAGAAATAACTGTCATATGCTTTTAGTAAGTCTGAAAAACAACACTTTCATTAAAGAAACTAGAGATAATTGGCATCTATTAGCTAATAAAACAGTTTAAAACCAAGGAATTCAGATTCATATTCCCACCAGAACAAGAGAAGCTCAAGAGAGAAGGTGGCATGAAGCAGATTTCAAACTCAAGTGTTGAGGAAAATACATAATTGTTTCTTGAAACAAATTTTTGAAGGAAATTCAGAATAGCGTAATAATTTTAAGCCATGTCAGTTTAGATCCATTTAAGAGTTTTACGAATAGTGTATTTTCTTATCTTGATGCTCTTGAAATTAAACATGTGAATCAAAATTTAATGGAACCCTAACAGAAGAACCAATGTACAAAGTTTTAAGTCACTACTAAGGGTCTCAAGAGGAATGATAAAATAGGTAGCATACATTCACTCATGTTAAACCTGCTTAAATGTGTACATTGAGTTGTAAAAATGGCTCCTATTAGCTCTCACCTTCAATTTCAGCAGGCTTTATAATGTACAATAAATAACTTGTCTACAGAGAAGCTGCAAGCGTCCGAGAGATTTGTAGTCAAACATTCTAAATGTTTCATTTATTTTCACTTTCTGCTAGTTTAGACCTCTTTTCATGTTAGGTGTGAATCTGCCTGTGCTTGCGACATTACATAAAGAATCTGGTAATTTAAGTATTGTTTCCCTGCATTCTTTGACTCCTCCTTGCTCCTTGAGATAAGTGTCAACTATTTACACCCCAGGGACACAAATATCCATTAGGACAAAAACACCATTTAACAGTAAGAGTAAATGATTTTAGAGTGTTAAAACTGAAGTAGTTAAAGCTAGTTTATCCACTGTGTGGCTACGGGTTAATTAACCTCTCAGTGCCTCCATTTACCCATTTGTAAAAGCATTCGTAAAGCACTTAAACATAATTATCACAATATTATATGTCATGTATTACGAAAGAGTATTTTAATTTGTAAGATATCTGCATAATACATACTGACTTCCATTTTGGTTAAAATTTACCATCTGTTAATGTTTATCTTTACAGTCAAATCTTGATAGGGTCTTGAATGCAAGTCAATACACACTTTGTGTTTTTGGTTCTGCATCATATAACTTCTGCCAAATCTATTATGATTTATCGATCAGCAGCTAATATTTAATTTAATTCCCCATTTATTACATTATCCTTCCAGATTCCCTCATCAATCTTCAAGCTCTAAGTATTGTAGAAATCATAGATGGAAAAGACCTTTTGGAGTCATCTGGTCAGTCTTTCCATAGTACTTTAGTGTTTTATCCAGGAGAATTTCAAATGGCTCAAGTGATGGGACATTCATAGACTTGAGATCTCACTATTAGAAGTTTTCCCTGAATATTTAAACCAACTCAAGTGTCTTTCCATTACTTTTAGCTACACATCTTTGTATATCCTTAAGAAATTTTGCTTCCTCCTTGGTGATTACACCTTTCAGATATCTCGACTTGCCTATCCCTCCTTTTAGTTGTTGCTTAGCTAAACTGGACAAATTCTACTAAGGGATTTTTGAAGGGCACCTATCACCCTTTGTAAATGTACATTAATGCTGGCAACAGAAGGGAAAAGTAGATGTAAAGGGAACGGAGATGAGTGGAGAGAAATGGAAGGAGAAATTTGAGAGGTGAGGAAAGGACAGAGTAACGGGTATAAGGAGACTGATGCAGAGGGCAGTTTGAAAAGAAAAGGATAGCCACAAGATAAAAAGGTCAGGTACAAGACAGTATACAATTTACTAAATGTCCTGAAGTAGCTATCAAGGAGACACCTTCATATTCTTAATGGCCCACCTAATCTCAGAGCAGAAACCTGTGTTAAAAAGTAAACCTGGGCCTCCATTAGTTATGTATTAGAGTAACAACGAGGATGAGAAAAGGAAGACTAAAATATGGTATTTATATATTCTGTCTGTCTCAGGAAGTTTCCTTTTGCCTGTGGTAGCAGCAGGAAGGAGGAACCATGTTGCAGTAAGCTTAAAGAGGTGCACAAACTGAATTACTTCACATACTGTGAAGGATGCCAGCCTGTCTCCCATGGTCGAGTCACATGCTAGGTACTGAAGTTTAAGAGACCCATCTGTATCCAGAGAGAGCAATATTTCATCAAGACTTGGGAGAAACAGAGCCCAAGGCTGCACCTGTTGCTTGTGGTACATTATGGAAGTACTGGGATGATCCATAGAACTGTTTCTTTGCTTTAAGACTGTTAACTCTTTGGGACAGACTGTTGTTACACCTCAGTAAAGTGCAAAGTGTAATATAGTGCTATCACAATACAAATAACAAAGGGAGCTCTCTCCATTTCTTCCTTACATCTTTTCTTTCTTGTTGGCTTAATATTGGGACTAGAGTGTGGTTACTTGATGCAAGCCTGTAGGAATGGCTACAGGTATTGACAACATCCTAGCCAAATTGATGAAATTCAGATGAGAAATAGTGTACTCATCAAGATGTACTCACCAAGATCTGCAACAAGATCTGGCAGACTGGTGAGTGGCCCTCAACGCAGACACAGTCACTAATCATCACTGTGCCAAAGAAAGGTAACCTGCAATTGTACCACAGAACAGATTTTCAACCTCCATGTTCTACGTGAGAAGTACTTACTACACCAGCAGGACATCTGACACGTCTTTATTGACTTCAAGAAGGCGTTTGACAGACTATGGCATGAAGCTCTTGGACAACCATGAAGAAGTACAATGTTGGTCGTAAGCTTATGCTTACCATTAAACAAACGTATGCCAAGGTCAGCAGTGCAGTTCTCGTCAATGGCACAATAGGAGAGTGGTTTTGCACCGCTCCTGGAGTCTGGCAAGGTTGCCTTCTTTTGCCCACACTGTTCAACATCTACTTGGAGTGCATAATACTGATGCCCTTGGAGATCATATATGCACAGTCGGCATTAGGGGGTGAACAATCTCAAATCTTCAGTTTGCTGATGACATTGACAGGCTGGCAGGCAGTGAAGATGAACTTGCCAACATTGTGAAATGATTGGATGAAACCCCCGCAAAATACAGCATGGAAATCAGTGCACAGAAAACCAAGCTGATGACAAACAAATGTGACAGGATCAGCTCACATATCACTGTCAGTGGACAAGAGCTAGAGACAGTGAAACAGTTCAAGTATTGGGGGCAATCATCACTGATGAAGGATCCAAGGCAGAAATTCTGGCAAGAACTGCACAAACAACAGTAGCAGTGGCAAAGTTAAAACCAATTTGGAGAAATAAGAACATCTCCTTGGAATCCAAACAAACTGCTGCACGCATTGGTCATCTCCATTTTTCTGTGTGCGTACAAGACATAGACCCTTATGGCAGAACTTGAACGGAAAATACAGGTAGTAGAGATGAGATACTTCCGTAAAATCCTGGGCATCTCCTGCTTCGACCACGTCACTAATGAAGAGGTCTGCAACATCATCACCCAATGTGCTGGGTCATATGAAGACCTCCTGACGACCGTGAAGAAGCGCAAGCTTAAGTGGTACGGCCATGTAAAAAGATGTTCTGGCCTATCCAAGATCATCCTCCAAGGGACAGTACGGGGGAAGAGAAGAAGAGGTAGACAGAAGAAGAGATGGATTGACAACATAAAACATAAAAGAGTCGACTGGAATGGACTTCACGGAGATTCAAGCACTGACACACAATCATCAGGGGTGGGGACAATTGGCTGATTGCTCATCAGTGATGGTGCCCCAATGACCAATGCAGTTATGGGAGTGATGATGACGACGACGACTTGATGCAAGAGGTTTTATTTACCTTTGTATAATATTACCTATAATGGGTGAATCCTGACCCCATGGAAGTCAATGGGCGTTTGATGGGCTTCAAGGCAGTCAAAATTTCACCTATTCTTTACCAGTTTTAATTGTAAATGAATTGTTTATCAAGGACCTGTTTTCCAGTTATGTGGGCTTTTAAGACTTCATCTAGCAAAAAGAGTACTACAGTGCCAAAAAAGAGCTCTAATTTTCATACATCTGATGGATCAAAGAAAAGGTTGAAGGCTGTGACATTTTGCCAAAGAGACCAGAAGGTTCAATTAACCTCAGGTGGTTGTGATAGAGAAAGCAGGCTACTGAGAACACCTATCACCTACCTAAATCTGGAGCTTTACATTATAGCAGGGTCATGAGCAAGTTGGGACAAAGCATATAATAAAATAGAAAACAATTGTCAGTCAGAAAAATGGCAGTCAGCAATGTATCTAGCAATAGTTGGTGAATTTTGGTAGTGAAAGTGTCCAGTGGTCTGGCATATACTATTTCCGTTTGTCTGAAGAACCACACGGCACAGCAAAAAAAAGAGAGGTGAATGAAGAAGTGAATTCATCTCCTGAAGTTGCCAGTGTTTAGCAGTTCAAAGTATTAGCTACACTGTAATTATATGAAATGAGGAAATCCAACATTCATACCATAGCAAGAAGCGATAGACAGCTGTTTGCACAGTCTTTCACCCTGTTAAGACTAAACTTCATCCCCACAAAAGATTAGAAGGCAATCATCATAAAACCCAGAATATTAAGACTTCAACCACGAAAATATACGAGTTTAAAGTATGGAGAAACAAATGGTACACTGCAAATCACTGGAAATGAAATCAGAGGAAGGTTTACATCTTATGGGAGGTAATTACACTCAATTTTTAAAACACAATATATTATAGTTTTATAGTACAAGAAGCCAAGAGGGTAAATTATAAAGACTTGTTTCCAAGACTTAACATACAAAAATTAAAAAATACAAAACAAAAAACCATCAGTGTGCATAGCAGACTTGAAAATCAGATGATATTTTGTGTGCGCAAAGATGCAGTAAAGCCATCCACCCCAGCCACATCAGAAATGTGATCAATATTAAATGTAATCCCATTGCAAAAAAACTGTATTTGGGGCCTCACCTGACAGGTTAAATAATTGTGTGTAAATATCTGTACACTTTATGAAATCCCATAATTTTTTAAAAATGCATTTAAAGGTAAATACTTCTTGTCTGCTAGCTAAGGAAAATCTGTATCCAAAACAAACAGAAAAGCATTTTAAAATAAAAACCAAATTTTAGTATATACAACTTCAAATGAAAATTAACTCTGAGCTGCTAAAAAGAAAAGGCTACGTGCATGTACTGGTATGACACACAGTGCTTGGATTTCCTTATATAATGTTATCTTACCAAAATGGAGAAGGGTAGGGTAATTTCCTGACACGTAAGAAGGGAAACATGGCAAACAGGATAGGAAACAAAATCTGGAAAGAAAAGTCAAGGAGAGGAATGTCTAGAAAAAAGATTTTGAACCAAAAAAAAAATTATTTTACAAAGCAGGAAAAAGAAACATTTGTAGAAGGAACAGAATTGTTTCACATGTTCAGCATATTAGCATTACCTATATTATTATACCTTCAGGTCTCAAACACACAGCATCACTCTTTGTTTTCAGTCTGTTGCATTCTTGGTTTAACTCTCTCTAATCAAAGGGGGAAACTTTTACTGTCCTTTTCAAATAAATCATCAACAAGTGGTGTTCAGAAGTCTTCACAAATATGATAGCTGAAGTATTTATTGGTGAGCTAATAGCAACCGGCATGATTTTCAGGGGTGTTGAACAGCAGCATACCATTGAGGCCAGTACCTCTGAAAAATCGGGCCCAACAAATATTGATCATTTAAGTAATTATTCTGAGACCCTAAACTACCAGAAACAAGACTGGTTAAAATGGCTACAAACCAGTTAGAGAGAGAGAAGGAAGATTAGTGATAAAACTTCATCCTCTGTGCATTCACTTCAGTGAAATCACACCAATAAGTTGTGATAACGCACTAACTAGAAAAGCAAAGCTTGGGTCATCTGACCTCAAGACAGGACATCACTTAGGGCTGTGAAGGCATATGTTGCATTTTCTATTTACCATGACTTTTATAAGATTAACAAAATAATCTAAAAATTGCCACAGACAAGTGAAGTGTTTGACATTACACAGCCCCAGTTTTTGTAGCATTAATAGGTATTTCCATAGCAGTGAAGTACATACTGAAATTTTCAGTGGTGTGGTTTATAGGTTTCACTGGCATGAGTTGGGATGACTGCATTACATGCTAGCAGTAAAGCCATGAATGAATTATGCAGGTCATTCCAAGCAACCATGGACAAAATCATTATGCCACACTTTGCCACCAGGCACTCTGCCTGTTACACGTTACCTATTTTATGGAGGTTTGAGAAAGTTTGGAAAATATTTATTGGGACTAATTTTCCTACTCCTGTCAAGTATCTTAATTAATATGAGTTCAAACATACTGGGCTATGAAAGTGCAGAGATGAATCTTGCCTGTTGTAGGGTTTCAGAAAGGGGGTATTTCCCCCCTGGTGAGACAATTCTCCTCTTCTGAAATGTGCAAACAGTTTGTGGCACTTTATTTATTTATTTATTTATTATTAGGCAGCTTTTTGAAGTTGCTCAGAAATTTACAGTGTTAGAGGTATTTCCACAGGGTTCAGTAGGTAGAAAGCAGATGATGTGGATCAAACCAAGGTACCTAATAAATTTATCACATTGTTTTGCGATTTGGCATACAGCGAACACATCTACATATAAGATCTTTAAGGGGACATACCAAACTTTGAGTTAAACATATCTATTTATCTTAGGTAAAACTGACAAGCCTTAAGAATCAGTGTATGTGCATTTACAATATAAGATCCTGATCTTGCAACTGACTCCATGCAAGCAGTTGCCCTGAGTTCATAGTGAGGCAGTTGAAGGATTGGGACCTACCTTCATTTCAGGCTGATACAATATCACTTTTGAATGCTTGTTTCATATGAGACATTGGTGATTTAATACTACCTAGGAGAAGTCTTTCAAATTATGTTTTTACTCTATTCTTATTCAAAATACGCAATTAAATTTAAAAAAATCTTGTGCTTTGATTTCAATATGTAAGCACAAAATGCCTACACTCCAGCCTGTGGGTAGCCTTGATAGATAATTAAGGATATCAAGATAAAATTAGCAGTAGCAAACAATCTCTCTGCAGTCCACAAAAATTAGAATTTCTTCAGCTCCCACAAAACTAGTTATGCCAAATAAAAATCCACAGATCCTTGCCCAAATCCCGTCACCCATCCCATTTGGGTTTTATAGATCAGAATCAATTTCTTAAACTCCATCCAGAAACCAACAGGCAACCAATACAAATCCCAGAGCACTGGTGTCATGTGCTCACCACTTTCTGCCCCAACTTCAGTATCCACATGCAGATCCCCACAGGGTGCATTGGAATTGCCTAAACTTCAAGCAACAGAATCCTGGAGGCCTGTAACATAGTCCAGGCCTTAGAAAAAGGGTTACAACTTCCTTCCCACATGGGAGGGAATAGAGCCATTCTGCTCAATTCTGTTATATAGCTGCCTAACAATGGCAAGGAGTCTAACAGGATTCGCAAAGTGAATGCTCAGCTGACACAAGACGGGGACACACCTTCAATCAATGGGTGACAATCTTTGCCATATTGTCCAATTGCTTCCCCAAACATAACATGACGACCTCTGTTTCACCTGGCCGCAGCCTGCCCACTCTTACCAGAGCTGCAATCACTACCATACATGGAGAAAGATAATTGCTCCCTATTAGTTGGATGAAAGGGAAGGATAGATTCAATGTCATCAGCACACTGAATGCATATCAATCTGTACCCAGTCTTCCAAGCAAGCTCAAATATGCACAAAAAGTAATAAATGAAACCACACATGACAGAACCATGATGGCACAAAGCCAGCCACCCAAAACTACACTTTTAGTTCTCTCTCAAGGGAAACATGCACCCACACTAAAGAATAAACATCCATGAAATAAAAAGGCATGTCCCACCATTATCAACCCTAACCACAAATCACTAACATTCAACAGCCCCTTTCTCCAAATCATCATCAGTCCACTCTCTTCCCTAAAACCCCACAAAATAGATGAGCCTTGCAGTGCTCACTGAAAGTCATCAAACACCTGCCCTGATGTACTAGTAAGATGGGGAGCATATTGAAGATCTGTCATGGAGGGGATCCTACACCAATGGCCTCTCTCTGAAATCAGGGCACTGTAAGCTTGAGTGCTTCTCCTGACCTACAAGGTCCTATGTCAAAACCTTAAAGCTATATCTAATACACAGCCAATGGCATCAGTGTACAGGACCTGACTGAGTGCAGTGAATTACTCTAGTCTCAGGGTGACAAAGGCAAGGATAACTGTAGGGTAGGTCTACATCTGAACAAAAGCATCACATTCTCCTCGCCTAAAGATGACAGAAAGACATGCTGTTGGCCACACCTGCTACCTGACCATGTAGGAACAGCACAAGATCTAATGCAACCCCCAAACAGGGAACCTGAGAACAGGTTTCAGGTACACTTTTAAAGCAAAGGGGCTAGTATCTCAGTCATTTCATCTCCCAACCTACTAACATTAGTTCATTCTTGCCTGAAAAAAAGCTTTGTTCAGTTTACGCTTATCGAAGTCCCAATCTTAACCAGATACTGATTAAGTCACTTCACTGTCCCAATCCAAATAAAACTTTTAAGCGATGCCACATCATCTATTCTCTATATGCACCACACTTAACATAGAAAAAGAACTATTTTAAAAATAATTTGGAACATATTAAGTATTTTTGTGGGTACTACTTGCAATATTCTTAGGGTGCCTTATTATAGACTAAGTTCAACTGTTCAACGTTCAGAGGGAGAATGACTGACTAATATAAGTAATCCACTAAAAATATTGGAACTATTTTTTCTATACAGAAGTCATGATTTCAAAGTCACATCTCAGAATCCAGCAGGCACAGAAGCAAGTGCTGCACATCCTAACGGGAAACTGGAAGCCTCCCCTTTTCAGTGAAGAAAGCTCCCATGTATAGCCTGTAGAGCCATGAGATAATGACCCTTAAACTTGTAGTCCAAAATTGAACATTCTCCACTCCACACCTTAGTTCAGTGCAATTTGGGTGGGACGTTGCACATTTTGGAAATGGAGTAATTATTTCTTTTACACATCTCTAAAGGGTTATGTCCAAGTTGTCACCCTGGGTTGAGACCACATGGGTTTAATGCACTAGAAAATTTCACATTTAGAGGCCAGTGTTAAAAATAGGTGTAAGTCAGATGTACAGAAGATTTGTTTGTTCTCAAAACTAGCCCCCCTCATGAAGGTTTGCACAAGATCACAAAAGTCACCATCCAGTTTAACAGAACAGGCAACCTCTGAATAGGAGGCACACGCAGGATTGAGATCACAGTGATGTTATTGACAAGGAAGGAATATATTAGTAGCAGTTATGTGGGGAGAGCTTGCATAGCATCTGTCCAGAAAGTTGTTGGTTCTGGACAATACTTAAAGTTCTCATTAGACAGGGGTAGAACTGTAAGTCAGATGTCAGATTAAGATCAAAGTGCATCTAGCAAGAGTTAGTTCATTTTCATGAGCACAAAATACTCAAATTTAAAACTGTAAAGCACTGAGGGAGCTAGCCACAAAAGTTGTCAACTAGACTCCACAAAACTATAAATGAATTTCATGAACAGTAGTAAAAATATTTAAATAGGTTCATTAAAAGTTATTCTATGTGCAAAAACAACAGGAAGGTGCACAGAAAATAACAAAGAAAAAAAGAATCTTTTTATAAAGGTCAGGGAGGTCAGGCAATGACAAAAATATCCTTTTAATTGAAAAAAGGAAGCCATTATACAAGTGTTCATTTTTTCTAGCTAACCCAATACAAAGTAAGGCCTTATCAGTTCTATGCATATTAGCCTGATAAATACTGTACATTATTTTTCCCAGTTACACAAAAGAGCTATCAGCAGTAACTATTTAAAAAATTTTATTCCCTACCTAACACATGTAACTGCTCTGGCACTAAATATTAACATGTGCATACTCCAATAAAAGTTTATTCTAATACCATGAGGGTATCCCAGTCTAAATAGAAAAGGCTCTGAAAAGCTCTCCAGTACAGTATTTTCATTTGTTTTTCATCTTACCTGGTTCTTTAGAGCTCTTTACTGCAACTGAATCTACCTCTACTGATTTTGGTCTAAGCGGTAAATGTTCAGAATCTAACTTTGGTTTTATTAGTGGCTCAATTTCAGATTTTGGTCGAAGGGAAACCACTTCCCCATTAGATCTGTAAAGAAATAAACAGGCAGTCTGAATTTGAAACCGGTCATAATTCAAAAACATATTAAGAGTTAAAATCAGAGAGGAAAATGTCAGTGTTGCCTTTTCTTTAAGAATTTAGATTTAAAAATTATTTCACAGACTGACTCTCACACCAAGACAGACAAATAAAATCAATGTTGTGCTATTCATAAACATATTTACTTCTGTTAGGACTCTTATGGCCAAAAATCTGCCCTCCAGATATGTGCAGGGTTTTCAGTGGGAGTTCCACATACATACTTCAAGACATCATTTGGTAATATTTTATCACTGCTTAGGCACACTGTATGAACAAATCTAACCCTTTGCACAAAAATGCTATAGTACAATGCAACAAAACAAAAGACAAGAACACTGAACACTACCTTCAACAATATCTCCACGTCAGAAACATTCAGAGGTGAGGTATGAAGAGTTTGTTACCCTCATTTTTTTTCCATTAAAAACATTCTTATTGGACTAGAATGAGTGGTTACATTTTGTTAAATATCCTGTATAGATGGTCCTTATCCTAACATTGGATAGTCTCTCAACACCCTTTATTACAGTTCTGACAGTGAAAGACTCCTAGATTTTCCTGCATCCTAGAACCAAAAGTAAAGAGATGAGCCATTCCTTTGCAGCTCTTCCAGTTGCATCTTGCAGCTGAAGGTAAAAGTTACTTTGCTTAGGAAGCTGTGTGAATTGAACAGTTTGACAGGTTAAATGTTGGTTACTAGTTCCCTTTCCTCTAAAATGTGTAATACTAATTTCCCCATTTCTCTACATGAGGATTATTACTGCAGCAGGGTTGCCTTCTCTTCTCCCATCCACTCAGGATAGTGTCAAATATTGAGCAGCTGTGGATGTTTTCAGTCATAAGAATGTTAAAATTCTCTGGCCACAATTTATTATTTGTCAATACATATATATCCCCTTTGGAATTCTGACCAATACCAACTTTTACCCAAATTGAAAAACATTTCTGTTTTATACTTCTCTACTTATAAAACAATAAATCTTGAAGTCTGCTGAAATATTAAGTCAATACCTAGCCAAGAATGGGTGGCCCTCTGGAGATTAACAGTATAGAACTGCACTCTTGGATTGCACATGCATTCACTGCATGAAAGCCAGAGTGCTCAAAGTAGTAACCATTGGGAACCCAGTATCAGGGGGTAGCCATGTTAGTCTATATCCACAAAAACAAGGAGTCCGGTGGCACCTTAAAGACTAAGATTTATTTGGGCATAAGCTTTCGTGGGTAAAAAACCTCACTTCTTCAGATGCATCATGCAGAAGTGAGGTTTTTTACTACTTTAAATAAATAAATCTCATGTTGCTAGGTGCCTGCCTGTTGTTTGTTTTGTTTCATTGAATCTCTCTATGCAGTCTCAGGGAATCAAACCTTCAGTGTGAGGTTATGTACAGAGCTGTGGCCTACACGTCTTTTAGTTTCTTCCATTTAGAACCTACAGCACAGAAGGATGGTGAATGGGTATCTACTCAAAGATCCAATTATTAAAACTGGCTAGTAACCTCTCTTCAAAATCCCCATTCTTGAGAGATTAGCTGCTACTGTGAGGAGTCAGGTTTGAAGAGAACTAGTTAAACAATGACTGTAGGACTGCTGTCCTGAACTGAGCATCAGTTCCCCTGAAAAAAAAAATAATAAAATACAATAGTGCAGTGCAGCATGGTGTGGTTATACCAGTCCCAGGGCCCATTTATCTTATCTATATTTACAGTGGCATGTTGAGTACAGTACAGACACGACCAGAGCATACATAAAGCAGCAGGAGCTGAGCTCACTAGCTGTCTGTGTGTGTAACTGTCACTGAAATGCTCTGACAGAAATGCTCCTGAACCAGTGGGAAGACCACCAGAAAGCTCCCAGCCACTCCCCAGCACTGCACACAGGCACTGCAGCTCTAGCAAGGGGGGGCACAGCGGGGCAAGGGGAGACAGCAGGACTGAGAGACTTTTTTGCTGCCTGCCCTGCTTTTCTGCTCCTGCTGCTGGGAAAACCTTTCTCATGGAACACTACACTGCTAAAAATAGCAGTGTAGACATGAGAGGCACTGCTTGGGCGTGCAGACAGCTATGTAGGTTATATACCTTAGGGCACTTTACTTGCCTAAGCTGTGCCTCACTATCTACACTGTTTATACCCGTGCTAGTTGGGTGTGCAGTGTCTGTATTCCGCATGCCACCATAAGTGTAGATATATCTTCAGGAGAGATGCAGGAGACAGCCCCTCTTCTGGAAGACTTAAAGTTGTTCAAAAAAGATCACAAGACTTTTTGGTTTGGTTACAATGGGACAGTATTTTTTCCTCACACTCTCCTTACACTGCAAAAAGAGCTGATTTGTTTTTATTCAAACTGACAAAAAATGTCACCTCATCAGGCAGAGACCAGGCATGGAAAAATTTCAGTCTGAACAAATAAAACTTCAGAAAGTTGTCAGTGACTAAAATCAGGGGATCAGAATAGAAGCTAAATTAAACTTTAATACTAGTGGTTAGAAATCAGGATTAGAACAGAGGCTGATATGCAACTTCAGCAATAGTGGTTGCTGTTACTCTGCTATAATATGAACTACGAAGGGAAGACAGAGAGAATTTAAATCCACTCAGGCAGTTGAAAAGAACTGAGGAATCTTGGAGTTTCAGATCCTTATATGACCTCACTCACATGTTCCCAATGGCCACTACTTTTCTATAGGACAATGACTTCAACAGCGAGGGCGCGCTCCAGGAGTGGGGAGTTATACTGACAATACTTAAGTAAGAAATTTGGTCATTTACATAGTGATGTGTGGCTCTCTCCAATGTGGTAATTAATTTCTTAAGTGTAACGCCCACAGGCTCCTCTACCCAGCACAGCACAGAACACCACTAGTGACTCATTTTCTGTGGCCATAAACTTACACAGAATGCAGCAGCTTTAAAACTTGCACTGCAGTTTAATGATTCAGAGGTCCATAATTCCCACACAGAACACAGGTCACGGTGCAAGGTTCCTTCTTATCTGATTCAAGTAAAATGTCACTTGACAATTAGAAAATTAACAAAAGGTAAAGCTGATCACCACCCCGAGCACAGATAAGTATAGGGCACTGTGTATACTTATAACATTTTCACCTTCAGATTAATTAAGGTTTAATAGTTTAGCAATGAAGCACATGCAAGCATAAACCAACGCAATCTATTTACTACACTGGGTTAAAATTAAATAAAAATATACTCACTTGGACACAGGTGATGGTAAAACTGGTTTATCTGGTCGTTTTGGATGCAGAAACCCAGTTTTAAATACATTAGTAGTCTTGCTTGGAGGAACAGGCTTTTTGGGTGGTACTTGGGGAGCTACTGGCTTAGAAGGCTTCTGATCCAGAGCTGCTTTTTCATCTTACAAAATAAGGCACAAAAACATTTTTATATACATCAGAGTAATTTATCTAGGACACTTTGGCATTTCATCATAGTGGCCGCTATCAGAAATGATTTCCCTGAAGATTTGATGCCGCATCACTTTGAGACATGCACATTTCCACTTTTTACTTTTATCTAAACATACAAACTATACACCTGGACACAATAAATATGGTTAGCATAAACACTTAATGCAACTTCTTCAGTGATATTCCTGGTAATAGGTCAGTGATTCATTAGTGCACTGCAGACAACAGCTTAGTCACACACACACACACACACACACACGAATTCCTGCTGTATGTCTAATGCCTTCCCCTCACATCAATTCATTACATCTACTACTAAAGATATAGATGTTTATCACTGTTTCTTTTACACATCCAGAGAGCAGGAGTGATCTCTGGATGATGAATTCCTTGTGCATTTAGATTCAAATTCTGTACATTAAGGGTCTTGTCTTCCTACATGCACACTGGTGGTACTAACTGAATATAAAACAAATGTATGAAAGTTAAACAGGACAACTAAACTTCCATTGTTTCATCGCCAAATGCTCCATTTGCTCAGATTTTGTCAATTAATGAGGGAAAACACACATTGTAATACTTAGTACTTTATGGAGTACTTATATCTTCAAACCACTAATCCTCAACGTTCCTGTGAAATTAGGTAAGCATTATTCCCTCTCTGTAGATGGCAAAAGAGGCAGACATACAGGGTGTTTTCACACTGCAGTTGGAAGTGTAACTGCAGCTTGTGCAGAGATACTCGAGCTAGTTTTAACCTCGCTAGCTCGGGTACCAGTGGTAGTGAAGCCACTGCATCGCAGGCTTGAGCACAGGATTGCAAGCCGAGTAATTACCCTAGACAGGCTTGTACAGCATACACTGAAGCCTGTGCTGCTGCAGCTTCACTGCTATCAGTACCTGAGCAAGTGAGATTAAAGCTAGCTCAGGTATATCTACAGGAGCTGTATTCAAACCCCATGAATGCAGTTTAGACACACCTTAAGTCACTTGTTGAAACCTATACACAGGATTAAAGTTAGGAGTTCTCGATTCACTGCACAAGGCTAAATCACAGTGGTTTGGTAGAGCAGAGGAACATCTCTTGCTTTATATACAAGTGGTCAGAAATTCAAATCCTATATATAAATCTGAGGAAATAGGCTCCAGTGGTTAAGGTACTAGCCTAAGATTTGGGAGACTCAGGTTCAATTCCCTGCTGTGCCACAGACTCTGTGAGACCTTTGGCAAGTCACTTAGCTTCTCTGTGCCTCAGTTCCCCAGCTATAAAATGGGGATAGTAGCACTTAGTAACAGTAGTACCTTAACAGGGATGTGTGAGGATAAACACATAGAAGACTGAAGTGTTTAGGTGAGATACCACCTATGACAGAATCTACTATAAATACTGACTTATTGCAAATTCTGAAGGCCTGAGATACTACAATTCAAAGATATGAAGTATACCAGTAAATTAGTGAAAAGGCTCAATTTATTGGAATCATATTTCCAGCACCGCTTTTTTGGTACTGAGTTGGAGCAACTGATATAATGGGACAATACACAATTTTGCCATGTGGTGCTGCTAAATGATAAATACACAATTATGAGATTTAGTGTTGTGTAAAAAGTCTTGTTCATTGATGTGTCTTTTTCTGGTCTATGCATACCGGTTGGCAGAACAATTTTAAACTTTAAAAATTACAAATATATGTGATACGAGTGGAGAAAGACAGCACAAGTTCTACAACGCTGTGTTCAGCCAATACCAGTCACCAAACTGGATCAATAATTTTAACATTAAAAAAGAAACTTGATAAATAAATACGAATTACAGTCAACTATTCTGACATTTTTATTTTTATTATGTGATATTCCTCAATGTTTAGAACGCTGTCATCTGAACTTTTTTCCACAAAACAAAACCTAAATATGAAGGCTGTCACACACCAAGGAAAAAAAAATCATTACTAAATATACTTTGTTTACCACAGATCACCACACCATAGGGGTCAGTCACTTTTGTCATACAAAGTTATAGCACTCTGTACTCTAACCACTATTCTGGTCTTAATAAACAATGAAAAAGATACTAAAAGTTGACTAAAAGTTAATGCTACATAATGGAAAGGAAAATACCATACTGATAACTTTTTGCTCATAGTAAATGTAACCAATGTCATTAAACGTCCTTTCAATAGTTGTATAAAAATACTGCTTATATAAAAGAGCAGCTAACCAATTCTTGTCCAATTAAGGACAGACTTGGGCTATAACAGCCTAATTAGTCTCATAAGGTTTATAATTTCATATTAATATTAGCTAATAATTTTAACAGGACTAATTCTGCCGCAATTTAATATTTTATTAAAATGATTAGCAGTATTTGTACATGTTTTCAGGAGAGGTAGAAAATGCAAATATAATGGAAGTTTATTTAAAGCAAAACATCACTACTATTTATCTTTACAGATTTTAAGGCTAGAAGGGACCATTATGATAATCTAGTCTGAACTCCAGCATAACACAGGCCTTAGAATTTCACCCATTTTAGAAAGTTCAACAGAAAGGCACAGCTCTGCACTTCACTTTCCATTTTTAAAAACGCAGATTTTCTCAGAATTTGATGTTACACATAATTTGCTTCTTGACCTATTATTCTGCAGCTAGTAGTTTGTTTAATTTAATAGTGTTAACAACAGTATTAACTTAAACAGAATCAAAACAAATTATTCATTTTTCCAGATTTATTTTAGCAGCCAAATAGACCAAATTCAGCCCTGGTTGTCAATCTATTGACTTCAATTAGTTGGAAAAGGAAGAATGTGATCCAATGAAGAAAAAAAATAATTTGTTCTCTAATAATATTCAGACGCAAGATGGCTCACTAAAGAATATATGTAGTTTACATAGCAGGTTATTCAAAATTTGTGCAGAAAGGCCAAAACTCAAATGGAGCTGGCTTACTCTTAATCATGCATTTGAAAATGCTGTCCTGAACACATTCTATAGCCAAGGTTCATTGGCTGTATTACAAAGTATCTTTATATAATATGGCCAAACTGTTATAACAATAGCATTTTTTCTTTCCAGTCCTATGAAGCGGATAAACTTTGAGAAAGAAATGTTAATTTGTCAGAAGTTTTCTCTTTATCATAATTAAAGCAAATTCTGTATGGACTGTTAGTTCCTTGGTCAATTTTTCTAAATACAAAGAGAGCATTTTAGAAACATTACATTTGGTTCAGACCATTAAAAAAAAATTTTTTTTAAGAGACAGTTGTGAGGCTTTCAAGTCGTGAAATGTAGTGAGAGTAAATTAGCAAACTTCTCTACAAATAGTGAAAATGGAAACACTGAAAGATAAAATCTGCACGAAGACTGAATGGTTTAGGATAGGAAATTTTCACTTCTAAAAGTCTAGAATCACAATATCTCCTCTACAAATTAATAACATTAGTACGATGTTGTAGATACACTTTTAGCATTTTTTCCAAACAAAACTTTCAATTGAAGCCATTCACATGTTTGGTTTTCATTCTCTCTATAAGCGCAGTAACTGGCATTTCCAAAATATTTATTTTAATAAATGTCCATTGTTATCCAGAATTACATCACCACATTTATTACAAAACTGCATTTAAGCAAATTATTAAAACTGCAAGTAGGTCATTATAAACTGTCATACTGACTACAATGTCAAGACTAAGAAAATGACTCAGCAAAAGCAATTAAGTGTTATCATAATGTACAATATGTAGATTTAAATGCAGACACACACTAATCTAAAAACCTTAACATACTTGCACAGTTTTTGCTATCATAATTGTTTCTAACAACAATAAGTAATAACTTTTTCCATACAGGTATTTTATTTACTTAAAGTAACTAAATATTGTTTAGTTCTTTTACGTGATCTCAGTTTAATTTCAAGGTGAAGAAAACTGGTCTCACCTTTTTCTTCAGGTCTAGAAGAAGGAAACTTCTTCTCTCCTATTGGAAGTTCAGGCTTAGGAGCTGAATATAAAAACAAAACCGGATACATTTCTCAAGCAACTATAATTATCCTAGTCATTCACTAAAAATATAACCTATGATTATTTGTATTTATACTGTTCCTTCTAGCTAAGGATCGTAATATAGTGTATAACCATTCATCTAAACTCAAAGATGTGAGGAAGTATTAAAATATTTCTAAACTATGATTCAGAACTAGGTTCTGTCAGATGTGTCAAACAAAATACATAGCAGGATACATAGCGTCACTGGCATGAATTTGGGGTTGCTGCATTGCTCAGAAACGCAAAGCTACTTTTGAGTTTGGAAAGTCATCTTAAACTCTTGCCATACCACATTACCATGAATGTGGAGCATAACCTACGTCTCTACACAGATGCACTAAAATTAGAAAACCTTGCCTTCATGACTGAATAAAATGACTTGTTTCTAAACTCTCATTACATTTATGAAGTTTCTAGAGCAGTGACTTTTGTTCCTTTTAATGCTCAAAGTTTGTCAGTACATTTATCGGAATGCACCTTTTACATACCTGGACTTTTAACAGGAGGTGGTGGCTTCTTTGGCTTCTGCAAAGAGGATAAAGAATCAATATATTTTATAGAAAAAGACAGGCATCTGCTTATCAGCTTACATGCAAATTCATAGCACTTTTCATCAGGAGACCTCAAAGTAGTTTACAAAGAAGTTCAGTACCATTCCCATTTTACAAATGGGGAAACTGAGGCACAGAGCAATGAAGTGCCTTATCGAAGGTCACCCAGCAGGTCTCCTGAGTCCCATTCCATTGCTCAAGAAATTACAGAAAATCCTTCTTGGACAGACAGCCAAAAACTAAAACAAATGAAATTATGCATTTTATAGTGCCAAAGCAATTTACTTACTCATTTTAACAACTATAACTGTAGGGCAATACTAATAAACCTACATTGTACCAGGCAATATTAAAAGAATCAGATGAAAACTGGCCAAAGATTTAGTTTTTATAAAAATTACATTTTTTAAAAAAGAAGATCAAATAAACATTTTAATTGTTTCTTGAATTCCAAGAAAAGGGTTTTTTTTAGGTGGGGGAAGCTAATAAATATTCCCTGGAGTGTTTGCACCCTAAATATCACAGCCTGGGAACTCGAAAAACTAAACCTAAAATGACATCTGCTTATGCACCAGCAGAGAGAAAGGTACAAATTAAATCAAGCAGATTAAATACTGAGAAGGAATGTTGAAAAAGTTTCCTGTTTAAATATACTGCAGTATCACAATACCACAGCTTAAGATTCTTGTTTTTAAAATGAGTGATTTTTAACCTGGATATTTCCCATCAGATTTGAGACTATGAAATACTGAAGTCTTAGGTTTTCTTATGTTCTAGTACGCCTTTAAAATATAATGTTGTCTCTTTTGGACCTGAGCAGCTAGTCAAAATTTGGGATGCTGAGGATGTTCCAGTTGGGAGTAGAAAATGATAAACAAAACTTCAACAAAGAAATATCTGTTTACAAAGTCCTGCTTCTCCAAAGGCAGGAGGAACCAAGAACAAAAGTAACAGTTTCAGTTTCTTAGCTTACAGCTCCAAGCCCCTTTAGACAACAGATCTCAAAAAGTTCTCTCTAGCTTTTCCCACGGCTATACTGGGCTCAGAGGCTACTGATTGGCTAGCTTGCTTTTTGTCTCTGCTCCTCTGTTCTGCTTTTCCCCCTCTATTCTCTCCTACCCCTGCCTGCTCACACACTACTCAGCAAAAGCCCTCTGCCCACGGCCTGGTCTTTACTACAGAGTTAAATAGACGTGTCTACACTACAACGTTGTTCCCACCAATGTAAGTTGCACACTAAACTGATATAATAACTCCACCTCTGCAAGAGGCATAGTGCTTAGGTCGACGTAATTAGGTCAACACAGTGTCAGTGTAGACACCATGTTGACTGCTCTGGCTGTTGGCCCCGGGGCTCCGGCTATAGACAGATTTCCCTCCACTTTGTATGAGGATTTTCCCTGGATTTTAATTGAGAGAGAGTGTTATTAAAATATTATAAACACTTCTAGGAAATTCCTAGAGTGAAACCTTGTATGCCAAGTAAAACTTCTGAGTACAGTGGTTCCTATTAGCAGAAATAGGTGTTTATCGAACAAATGATGTGCATGAAGACTTTTTTTTTAATTAACCATGCATAAAAATTCATATTAAATTTCTTCCTTTGGTCACAGAAAACAGTGCAGTAAAATTAATGAATGAAACCAGACTCAGTTTTCAGCCCAGAAAGAAATGCTCAATCCTATCAGAGTTCTATTTGGAATAAATAGAAAATCAACATTATTTACCTGCGGGCGTCAGCAGACGTATCAGATTCAAAGGTCAACACCCACTTGCAATTAAAGTGAATCAGTTTGGGTTTTTTCAGGTCAGCCCACAATGAACAGTAGATTACAGCTACCATCCACTGCCTTTACCTGAAAGCTGCTCCATGCAGGTGAATTCCTGTACTAAGTCACATTGAAGACGATGGGGTTTTCATGCAGTAGCTTGAAGGATTTGGGCAATTTCTCCACAGTAACCTGCTTAAAGACCCAGAATGATTCACTTCTCCAACCCTGAACGCAGCATTTCTTTCTTCCTGTACATCACAGCTCAACCTCCATATGCACACAACACAGTATACTTGGATAAATATAAATATTTCAGTTTTCCACATTGATATCAATATTTTAAAAATATAATCTTAAATATTAAGAGTAGTTTCGCTGCAATGAGTCAATATTGAAAGTTGCTTATGTTAAAGATTTTGTGCAACAGTGAAGACTTACAATATTTATATCACTTGCAAAGTGGAGAGGCTATTAGAAAAGGAGGAGGATAGATTTGATTCCATGCATTTTAGTGTTCATCAGATAGTAGCACTGAAACTGCCTGACCAACAACAGATTCATCATCCAAGCAATGAAATGTAGCAAAAATACAGAGTTATAGTTAAATTTAGCATTGAGGATAATGTTATTAGAAATGCTATTTTAAAATGTTGCTAACCACAATCATCAAGGTGTAGACATTCCCTGTTTTGTTTTGTTTTTTGCTAATTTTTGTTTGCCTTTTTTCTAGAAACACGAATGGTGACTTTCTGGGATAATGCACATTCCTATGAATTAACACAGCCAACTTCCTTAGTATTTTTTGAAGTCACTATAAGACATGTAATATTTTGCTGGCTATACTGATGTACAGGAACTCCTCACTTAAAAGTCATCCTGGTTAACGTTGTTACGTTGCTGATCAATTAGAGAACATGCTTGTGGCTAAAACCCACTTCATCAGATGCATGGAGTGAAAAAAACAGTAAGCAGAATATATATTATGGCACATGAAAAGATAAGAGTTGCTTACCAAGTGGAAGGTCAATGCTAATGAGCCAATTCAATTAAGGAAGTGGCCTATTCTCAACAGTTGATAAGAAGGTGCGAGTATCAGCAGAGGGAAAATTACTTTTTGTAGGATGGGTCATTTGCCATTTGCCAATATAGCTAATGTTGCTCACAGAGATGGTTTAAACTACACTGAGATAAGCTGCTCCTCCATTAGGGGGCTCTGCCAGGATATCTGTTATTGACAAAACCTTTGTAGTGCACAACAGCCTTAAATCACCTATCAGCTATGCTGCTGATAGGTTTATCCCAACCCTTAGGGTATACAGCAGAAGAAAAGTGTAATATAATCACCTTTTACAGCAACAGAAAGCAAGCTTCCAACTTGGATTTTTTAAGTCAGTAATCTGTGTATATTTGCACAAGTCTAATTTATGCTCAGAGATGTATAACGTACATATGCAAATCTGTTATCTTTACACTCACATAACCATGGTAAATGTACAAACACATGCACCTAATTTAGAAAAGCTAGTCCTTCATTTATTATGTAACTGTCTAGACCTTAAACCACAACTACACAAACACCTAGCTAACCCTGTCAACTTTAAAATAGTTAAATGGGTTAAGGGAAATTAATTATAAACAGAACCGTGATAGAGGCAAGAAAAGATGAAATTTCATCTTGAAACGTTTTGAAATAAATTGAAATGAAGTATTTCACTTAGATATTCTCATTTATTTTTGACTTTCCCATGTTGACTTGCGTTTCAAAATTATCTAAAAAATGTTTCAATAAGGTAGCTTTGAACTTAAAAAAATTGGAATTTCTGTTCCATTAAAATTTCCAATTCTCAATTTTTTTGTCCTAATTCAGAACAAATTCCAAAATGTCAGAATTTCCCAAAGGACAAAAATTCCATTTTTTAACCAGCTCTATTTTTTTAATACACAAAATTCAGTTTTTGCTTTGATAGTACTAACAAATTGAAAATGAATTAAAAAAAGTACAAAATCCCCAGCTCAGTCAGTCAAAAAAGCTGTCCCACTTGCTGGAGATTGGAAACAAACCTGATTGCTCATTCAAAACTAGCTGGTGAAGGTGGGGCTGGCATCACAAGACTGATATCCTATTTCTAAATGGTAGTAAGAAGACAAAATACCTTCTTGCTAAACCAGAAGGATATGATAACTGCTTATCTAAGGCACAAACGTATTTTGACACTGAGTAACTCCAGGTTTATACATACCCTTATATGAAATGCACCCGCATAATCTAAATCTTTGTCACCAGTGCTGGGATAATCAGGTCTGGGAACTCCTCACAAATATGCTGTGAAGTACTAGTGCATGCTCTAATGCAGAATGCTATGTCCATATGAAATCTGTATCATGAGACCTGAAATGCAGCATATGAATAAACTTCCCTCCCACTTCCTAAAGGACTCTAGGTCACAAAGGTTAAAAATATACACCATGAATTTGAAAGAGGCAAGTTCAGTTGAAGTATTTCACTGAGATCCAGAATTGTACAAGTCTGTGCACTTGCCAATGAAGCTTTACAAAAATATTGACCTCCTACAGTAAAGAAACTTATTTGAAGATACAGTAAAAAAAATTGGCATCATAATATTAACAATGTTAAGTGGTATAATACATTACTTTTTTTTTTTTTTAATATCTGCATTTCTGGCAAAGGATCTGTGGCTTTTCTTTTGATTGTAAGAAAAGAAAAAACACTAAAAACTTACTGGAAAGTCCTTATCAGGCTCTTGTATTTGAACAGCAAAGTTGTCTGGGAAGATTCCTTCTTTACCGTTAAGCTCTCCTTTCCACCATCCTTGTTCTCCGGTATCCTAAAACAAATAATGGTACTTTTTATTTGAACAACATTACTTAACATTTACTCATTTTATGGAGCAAGTAGAGCTCCAGAAAAAAAGCATGCACAAGTATTCATTATATAGTACAAAAACCCATCTCTTTTTACCAATGCTGTAAAATATCTCCTCAACTAAAAAAAAAAAAATGCAGTGTTTTTCAAGAGGAAGCCTTATTAAATAGTTCAATTATATTCAGGAAGGAGCTGAGAGTAGCTCAGGGTTTGACAGAATCAGAAAAAGAAATTTAGAGGTCCTGACTATCCAACGTGGTTTTTTATTATTTGATTTAAAACCAGGATTAAAACTCTTATGAATATCTATTTCAAACGGATCTGTGAATGGAAGTGGAATAAAGAAATGTAGATATAAAAGAAACCTCCTAATGCATTGCACAAGTGTAGCCACTGTCTTGAAAGACAAATTATTTCTCAGACATTCACAGACCTCTTCCAAATATATACTTTTTTTGTATACATCTTGTTTGAATGATTTAATTTTATGAGAACTACTGGACTGAGAAAGGCAAGGGAGAAAAGTAATACGATCTGTATGGGAGGGGACAAGTTAAGAATACAGTAGAAAGACCCAGAGAAAGGTATTTTTGTTTCACAGAGTTCAGTGTGACAGCACATTTTGCAGGATCGAGGGCTTAATATGTTCAATCTTTTTTACAGGGTATTGCAACACCTTAATGCACTGAATCAAGTTGCTTAACATTATTTTATTGATTCAATTTAAGGCTTTTCTTCCAACATTAATAGCTATCACCACTTTATACAGGTTGAATAAACTATTATTGAAAAGTGCTACTTTTGACAGTAACAACTGGCTCATTCCATCAACAGAAGATTGGGTCCTAGCATGCATATCCAATTCAGCATTCAGTTCAGAACAGCTGCTGAATCTCAGAACAAAAAAATCATAAACACACTGAGCTAAATGAAGGAGGCAGCAATACAAGAAACTAAATCCAAATTGACACCCTGCCAGTTTATAGACTCAAAATGTTTTTTTTATCATTTTTCCCATTAAGTCTCTTTGTAAACTTCACATTATCCTCTGGAGTTTACTAATTTTGTTAATGCCAGGAACCCAGCAATTATGAGCTTTAGTACAGAAAGGCCCCAATCTTGCAATTGGATCTGAGTGGATACAAGGACCCTTATATATCTGATTCCATGGTCAGCGTTGAAGGGAGCCCGTTTATATTTAACACTGGATACAGGGGAATTTGGGATGGGGTGGAGTGGGAGAGGTGGACACATCAGTTCCAAGCAACAATGGGAGGATAAAATTAGTACAAATTTTAAAATCTTGTTATGACTTGACTGTATCCTTATGCAAACCTAGATCTAACCTGATGAAAGAACTCCACCTTTACAAAACAAAATATAGTGCCATACTGTGTACGACACTTTGTAAGTAATATGCATCATCCTACAGGTTTTCAATAGCATTCCACTTATGGAGAAAACCAATGATGTATTTATCTGCACAAACAAAACTGCAGTTTTTCTGTTTTGAAAATGCAAAAACTACTTTAGGAGATGGCCACTGGCTCAGAAACTATTTTTGTCCCCATTACATTCGCTAACCTATAATTTTGCTTCCCTTTATTTGGCAGGAAGACTGAAAAATAGAAAAGTTAATTACTCCAGCCCCTAGCTATGTTAACAGATATGACATTAAGTGCAGAAATTTAGATACGATCAAAAACTGGGATTGAGTTAGTTACTGTGATAAGTATTTTTAAGAAATCTAGACTTTGCAAGCAGTGTGGTCCAGTGGATAGAGATTGGACTGGGTTTAAGGACACTGGACTGGGTTCTATTCCTGACTCCACTACTGATCTGCTGTATGGCCTTGGATAAATCACTGTGTCTTTGTGTCCTTCTGCCTTCTTTTGCTGGTCTTGCCTACTTGGATAGTAAGCTCTTTGGGGCAGGAATTATCTTAATCATCTGGTGCTTACGAAAACCTACCTAACTTCCAGGTCCTACTGCAATGCAAGCAAATAATGATAGCTACAACGATTTTCTTGTTTCATTAAAAACATGTTGGAATCTCTTAAAAGAAACCTCCAAATCCTTTTAAAGAAGCTTAGTTTATGTGTATTTATGCTCCTCACTGTATATTACTATGAACATGAAACTGGATTGTAGTTAATATGCTTCCAATTCCCCACCTAAGTCAATCCTCTTATATCCCACTTAGTAAAATGTGATTAATATAAAAAGAAGATTATGTACTATAGATGAGGAAAATTAAGCAGTAACAGATGATTTCCAGCCCTTGTTTTAGGTATTTTTTGCCTTTATTACAGCAGAACATTTATAAAATAGGTTACGGATGCAACTGCTGCCTTTCAACACTGACTCTCTCTTTCATATCTAGCACAAATAAGTGAATATTCAGACAAAAGTTTATTCCTTTAAGTAGTGAGAGACTGTCCACCATAAAGCAGTTTTGTTAATACTGACAATAATCATACTGACAATAATCCTTGCTTAAAATATATTTATAACATTAAATACTGCACATCAACATTTCAATGCAAAATTCAACTGTTTCTTTAAAGAGAAATCAACTCACTACTACAACCCAGTCCACCACACCTGGAAATCTATGGGGGAAGTGCTTACCAAATGAAAAGTGGTTAAAATCAATAAGGAAAGGACTTATTTTCATGCTTTTATGAAATTATGGCACAGCATATGGTTAACTTCCAGGACAAACTCTGATCTATTACCAAGATAAAATAATTTATCAGCATGCTGAACAAAACAGATTAACTGGAACAGATCTGGAAATGATGAGATCTACTGCTACTAAGGCCAGGTCTACACTATAAACTTACATTGTTATAACTACACTGCTCTGGGGTGTAAAAAAATCTACACCTCTGAGCAATGTAGTTATACCAACCTAACCCCAGGTGTAGACAGCGCTATGTTGGCGGGAGAGATACTGCCTCTGGTGGAGGTGGATTAACTGCACCAATGAGAAAAGCTCTCCCGTTGGCATAGTAGCATCTTCACTGAACCACTGCAGCTGTGACAATGCAGCATTTTAAGTGTAGGCCTGCCGTTTTATTCTGTACTTCAACTATATTCATGAAAACACTGAGTGATTAGTAAACCCTTACCTTACTTATTATCTGGATAATCTCGCCTTCTTTAAAACCAAGTTCATCTTCATTTGAACCATCAAAGGCAAATAAAGTCCTGCAATATTCCTTGGCTGAAACAAAGCAAAATGGTTGCATTTGCACAATGTTCTAATGTGTTGTATGAATCAAGGTACATAAATAAAAGCTCAAAATTCTTGTCTTTCCTAGAAGGATAACTTAAAGTCACAACTACTAGTGCAATCATCTTTTGATCTTATATAGTGACCATCTTCAGTATGTTTTACAAATGTCCAGTAGAACACGTCAAAAAGAAGACAGTAGTATAATATTTATTCAATTCCCCCATTCTTATGGGTCATTTAGACATCAGAATTGAAACTTTGCAACTAGAGTTGAACACATCCCTAGTTTTGTTTTTCAACATGGGCGTCTGGGAGAGATTTTCATTAGGGCTGTCACGCAAATAAAGAAATTAATCGTGCAAAGAAACGCGTTGTTAAACAATAATAGAATACTATATTTTTGGATGTTTTCCACACTTTCAAATATACTGATTTCAATTACAACATAGAATACAAAGTGTACAGTGCTCACCTTATTATTTTTGATTAAAAGTATTTGCACTGTAAAAAACAAAAAATAGTATTTTGCAATTCACCTAATACAAGTACTGTAGTGCAATCTCTTTATCATGAAAGTTGAACTTACAAATGTAGAATTTTGTAAAAAAAATGTACTCAAAAACAAAACAATGTCAAGTCCACTCAATCCTACTTCTTGTTCAGCCAATCACTCAGACAAACAAGTTTTGTTTACATTTGCAGGAGATAATGCTGCCGGCTTTTTGTTTACAATGCCACCTGAAAGTGAGAACAGGCGTACTCATGGCACTGTTGTAGCGGGCGTTGCAAGATATTTGTATGCTGTAAGGGTCATATGTCCTTTCATGCTTCAACCACCATTTCAGGGAACATTTCCATACTGAGGAAGGGTTTTGCTTGATAACAATCCAAAGCAGTGTAGACTGACAGTGTAGACTGACACATTATCTGAGTCAGATGCCAGCAACAGACGGTTGATTTTCTTTTTTGGTGGTTCGGGTTCTGTAGTTTCCACCTCTGCGTGTTGCTCTTTTAAAGACTTCTGAAAGCATGCTCTACACCTCGTCCCGCTCAGATTTTGGAAGGTACTTCAGATTCTTAACCTTGGATTGAGTGCTGTAGCTATCTTTAGAAATCTCAAATTGGTACCTTCTTTGCATTTTGTAAGTGCAAGTGCTGGAGGAACCAACTAGGGTAGAGCTCTTCTCGACCTGCTGCTCACAAACAGGGAAGAATTAGTAGGGGAAGCAAAACTGGATGGGAACCTGGGAGGCAGTGACCATGGGATGGTTGAGTTCAGGATCCTGACACAAGAAAGAAAGGAGACCAACAGAATATGGACCCTGCACTTCAGAAAAGCAGACTGACTCCCTCAGGGAACTGATGGGCAGGATCCCCTGGGAGAATAACATGAAGGGGAAAGGAGGCCAGGAGAGCTGGCTGTATTTTAAAGAATCCTTATTGAGATTGCAGGAAGAAACCATCCCAATGTGTAGAAAGAATAGTAAATATGGCAGGTGACCAGCTTGGCTTAACAGTGAAATCCTTGCTGATCTTAAACACAAAATAGAAGCTTACAAGAAGTGGAAGATTGGACAAATGACCAGGGAGGAGTATAAAAATATTGCTCAGGAATGCAGGAGTGAAATCAGGAAGGCCAAATCACACTTGGAGTTGCGGCCAGCAAGGGATGTTAAGAGTAACAAGAAAGGTTTCAGAGGTATGTTAGCAACAAGAACGTGGTCAGGGGAAGTGTGGGCCCCTTACTGAATGGAGGAGGCAACCTAGTGACAGAGGATGTGGAAAAAGGTAATGTACTCAATGCTTTTTTGCCGCTGACTTCACGAACAAGGTCAGCTCCCAGACTACTGCACTGCGCAGCACAGTATGGGGAGGAGGTGACCAACCCTTTGTGGAGAAAGAAGTGGTTCAGAACTATTTAGAAAAGCTGGATGAGCACAAATCCATGGGGCCGGATGCAATGCATCCGAGGGTGCTAAAGAAGTTGGCGGATGTGATTGCAGAGCCATTGGCCATTATCTCTGAAAACTCATGGCGATAGGGCAAGGTCCCGGATGACTGGAAAAAGGCTAATGTAGTGCCCATCTTTAATAACGGGAAGGAGGAGGATCCGGGGAACTACAGGCCAGTCATCCTCACCTTAGTCCTTGTATTGTTCTACTCTGGTAGCGCACAGCCATTGACTTAGAGACTCTGCTCAAAGAGCACCTGAGTGGTTGGTACATGGAACTTCCCCAGTGGAGGAAGAGAAGAAGAGAGAGGTAGACAAAGCCTGCTCTTGAAAGAGACAGACAGTCTCACTAAGCAAAGGGAGCCATTTCATTGCCAGAAAGAGAAGACAGAATCCCTCCTCCCCACCCCCATCCCCATACACACACCAGGAGGAGTGGGGATGGTGGTGAGGGGGGAAGGCAGGAGGAATTTTGCCTTCACCCAGGACATTGACCAAACTGAAGGACTCTCAGGAGTAGTGATGAGTTTGAGGGAGGGATTTGGGTTCAGGTGTTTTTTGCTTTGCCTAGATCTGTCACTCTCCTGTGCTGTCCAAAATGTGTGTGTTTAAGAAGTTCCTTTGCAAAGTCTGTGTTCTTTTCTTTAACTCTCATGTGGTCCCTAATGAGTTAAACTATAAACCAGAGTACCCATGAAAGTGGAGTCTGGGGAAGAATGCATAGGTGACTGGAGGGCTTGGGATGTCCTGTACTGGTCTCAGGGCCTAGGATATCTGGACTGCAGAGTTCCACATCCCAAAGAAGGGTGCCAGACAGATTCTGCACCCATGGAGCATGCCCTAGAATCCCAGAGTTAGAGATCGTGACTGAACTCAGCAGCTTGAAAGCACATTGGAGCCAAAAAGTTGGGTCCAATACAGCAAACCAGTAACCATTTATGGGGGTGGGGGGACCCAGTCAGGGCTGAAACACCACCTTCTATGTAGCCCAAGATCATCTTAATCTTGTCATTTTACTATAGAATTACCAGAGTGCAAAAATCCAAGAAGGTGATTTACAGAAAAATTCTCAACCACTTCTCCAGCACTTAATCTATTTAACAAGTTATTAACAGTATATTTAATGCAGAAATAATTACTCAAGGATCTTGGCATTTTAACTAGTCTTGTGCCATAAGAAAACTGGCAGTAAATAAAGGTTATTTCTAATTAAACTGCAGTTTAAGATGGAAGATCATCCACAGATTCAGTACTACATTGCAGCAGCAGTGGTCATAGCTGTTATCCTTTGAAAGGTCTTAAATTTGATTACACTGAAAACAAACTAAAGTTGTGGTTTCTTCAGCAAAAAGATATTTGTTTACTTATACTAATAACCAAAACAAACTACCAGAAGCAGATAAGAGACACTAAAATGAAGTCCTGATAATCTAAACATCTTGAGGAGATGTGTACTTATTTTATTTACTAATTAACTAAACATTGGCTGTTTACTTCCATGCCCACTTCCTCCACCTCCTCCTCAAAAGTAAGGATATTATTGTTAATATATTTTTGTAAGAATAAACCTATATAAATTGAGATATAGTTTTTAAAACAAATAAACAAGCCCTTCTCACAGGATATCGGATAACTCTTACATGACAAAATAAGACTATCCATCTGGTTTTCATACTGCATTTATCATCTGGGTAACTGAGCATCTGTAATACGTTAGTCCCCACACCTTAGAGAGACCATCATTTAAGTACTTAATACAAATAAATCATATAAATCAACATAGCTGCTGAGGATCTGATTGAAATGTGCATGCTTTTAGCCAGAGGTCTTTTTCAGACTACAGAAAAGATTAAATAAAATGAAAATCAACATTCTGAGATGTGGATCCTTCATGTTGTTGGATTAATTTTAATCTTTCCATGCACCATCCAAAATTTAAACATTAAAAACAAAATTTCTAGCCATTTTGATTGTGAAAATAGACTTCACAATGTAAAACTGCTACACTGCTGGCCCGTTGAGTCTGCAAGGCAGTGAGCTGGTGTCTCTCCCTCTTACCACTCTATTAGAAAGTTAGTTAACTTTTCATAGATTCTTAGATTCCAAGGCCAGAAAAGACCATTGTGATTGTCCAGTATGACCTCCTGCGTAACACAGGACAGAGAACTTCCCCAAAACATTTCCTAGAGCAGATCTTTTAGAAAAATATCCCATCTTGACTGAAAAGTTCTCAGTGATGGAAAATCCACCATGACCCTTGATAAGTTGTTCCAACGGTTAATTACTCTTGCTGCTAAAAATTCCCCCTTATTTCCAATCTGAATTTGTCTAGCTTCAACTGCTAGCCACTGGATAGTGTTAGACCTTTCTCCGTTAGACTGAAGAGCCCATCATCAAATATTTGTTCCTCATGTATGTATTTACAGACCACAATCGAGTCACCCCTTAATCTTCTCTTTGTTAAGATAAATATATTGAGCTCCATGAATCCATCACTATAACGTAGCTTTCTAATCCTTTAATCATTCTCATGGCTCTTCTCTCAAACCTCTCCAATTTATAAATGTCCTACTTGAATTGTGGACACCAGAACTGGACACAGGATTCCAGCAACGGTCACACCAGTACCAAATATAAAGGTGAAATAAATTCTCTTCTACTCAAGATTCCATTTACGCATCCCAGAACAGCATTAGCTCTTTTTTGTCTCAATATTGCACTAGGAGTTCATGTTCAGTTGATTATTCACCACAATCTTTAAATCTTTTTCAGAGTCACTGTTTCCCAGGATAGAGTCCCCCATCATGCAAATATGGCTTGCACTCGGGCTTTTACCATTAGACCTATGTTGCTGCCGGAGGCGATGGGGTGAGGGAGGGGAGAGAAACACACTACACCCTATACCAACATAGCTCCGCTGGTAAAATTGTAAGCATAGTCCAGACACAGTAGTTTATTTCAATGTACTTAATTCTGAAAATGATTAAGCTAAACTAAATAGCCTGCCTCTTATTTTGATGTGTTTATGCACAAACTTGCACCAGTTTAACTAAACTGATTTACAAATGCATCTTTAAGCAAACCAATGCCATGAGGGACAAGACGCACAATAAAAGTCAAAAAACATATTTAGTTAAATCAATACAAAGCCCTCTCTGGGTACTCTTATATCAGATAAAACAGGTTATACTGGTACAGGCACAACCTCAACACTTATTGATGCAAGCTAAACCTACAGAAGCCAGGGTTACACCAATATAGAAGTGTCTACACAGGATTTTGCATCTGTAGTTAAATCAGGGCAACTGTGTGTGTAGATGAGGCCTTATATTTTTAGGGACAGCTCCTATGTTAATTGGATTCCATCTGTAATTATATGATCTGAATACTTTGAATTTTAATACAGGTAGAAATGTGGGAAGTCACATAACCTCTACAGATGGATGGAAACGGAAGTCAAAGTGTGGGTAAACCCACCCTACTTCGTATTTGTAAGACACTTTGAAGCTGAAAAAGCATTTTGAAAGTGCTAAGTATATTTTTACTAAATAAAAATGTAAGGTCTTAATCAGAACAAGTTATTTTATTGTATATTTCCATAACTACATATATCTTCATCGATAATAGATAATACTAGGATACTTAGTGTCCCGCCTCAGTGCAGGGGACTGAGTTAGATGACCTATCGAGGCCCTTTTCAGTCCTACACTTTCATGACTCTATGACTAGAAAATAAAACAGAGGCAAATATACATTAACCTTACCTTTTGGTTTGCTTTCAGTTTCTACTTTTGTTACATCTACTGCAGGTTCTGCTTTTGTTACACTAGGAAACTGGGTTAGTTTTGGTCCCGGTGGAAGGTTAGGTAGTGGCTAAACAAATGCAAGAGAAAAAAAAGATACGCACAACAACTTATTAGAAAGGGAGAGTGCAAAATTATAAGCATTTTGTTTTGATCTGGCTATCAGACACCTTCTCATGATTTGACCATGTGAAATGGTGACAGCTCTCTTTTACAATTAGGTAATTAATTCCATAACAAGGGTGTCATTCATTCTTTGAGACTGTCACATTACATATTTAATTTAGTTAGGTTCTATAATTACAATACTAAGGCCACTGATGTAGCTGGAGTGAGAAAGCCCAGCAGCAATTCATCTTTTTCCATCAACACCATTGTGGGTGGGATTCAGTCCAGAGGAGGGCTTAGGTGCTTAGCAGATGGAGAAAGAGCAGACTACAGGACTCCACTGTTTATAGCATCAGCTTAAGGTGACAGAGCTGCTCGTCCTGACTTCTGCTCACTCCTAGTATCTGCCACAGCATCCAACCAAAGCGGATAAAAACATTAGTTGGATGTTTCTGTTAAAATGAACTCTGCAGACATTTAATTTGCCATTGATCTTGTGAGGTAACATTCCATTACGACAAGGTACCAGATTTCTCCTATCCAAGACATTGTTTCAGGCTTACTGAGCCTGCAGACAGATTCAGACTGCTTAAATCACTTTCACACATTTTCTTCACAATAGAACCAAGCAGGAATTTTGATGAACCATTTTGTCAGAAAATGCTGATTCACTGAAGCTGAAACTTTTCACAGAAACATATCAGTTTTGGCAAAACTGTTCAGGAAAGGTTTCTTAGGTCCAGGATGGAATTTCAAAACCACATAGAGAGATCCTCACCCTAGTGGGCACTCTCTGTGGGAAACTCCAGGCAGAGCAGGGACTTGAACCTGAGTATCCCACATCCCAGGCAAGTGCCCTAACCTCCAGGCTCTTGGGTATACTGGGATGGCTTCTCCCCCCACATACGCACACACATAACAAAAGGTCTCCGTTTCAATTCAATGAGGAACAGGAAAAAAAATTAAATCTCAAAATATTTTGCAGAATGGGAAAACTTTTCTGACCAACTCTTCTTCACAATCATATCAGACAGACACTTAGGTCCTGATCCTATAACCAATACTCACCTAAGTAATTCTACTGAAACTTCTCACATCAATAAGCACCACTCATGTGAGCAAGGGTCACTGGTCTTCCCCTTTCATTTATTAAAAACCAAATTTTGTAGAGCTTAAACAGGATCCAGGTTAATATATATAAGCCAAACAGATCATATAACCACATAAGCATCCTTCACAAAAATGTAACAGTGCTATATAAAGGAATAACTCCACCTAGCACTGAAAACAAACCACCTCCAAGATTAAACTAGTTTAGCAGCACACAAATAGTTTTACAGGGAAAGTGCAGGAAATTATATCCAATTAAAAATGCACATGGAAGTAACCAGAATATAAATATCCCCAAGTTGGAATTTGGCCAAAGCACTGGAGTTAACTAAAGCTCATCCTGTATCTTGCAACACAGTGCACTGTCCAAAGCTACTTAGTGGATCTGAAACATATCACAGTGGTGTAAGTTTGGACTCTACCTTCCAATCCCACTGTTCAAAGTCCTCATCTCATTCTAACATCTCCTAAAAATGCATTTTTTTCCAACTAGCCCACAACTAGCAAGCACTACTGAATACTTTCCCACCACTCCACCAATACCATTAGAGATAGTGAGTCACATTAGCACAAATTTTTTTTAAAATCACATTTTACTGAAATCTTCATTAAAATTAATTCCCTGCTCTGGGTCAGCCAGTACTCGTCTTTTCTGTGTCGTAGATTGCAAAAGTTCTTTGGAGCAGAGAAAATCTCCATAAATGCATCTCTTATGAAAGTGTCAAATTCTGGCTAGCACTTTATTATTTTTTTAACGGGTACGTTAAATATAATTGCAGCTTCAAACGGTTTATTTCACAGCTTTTAAATTTTTCAGAATATTTTCTCACTTCACTTCCTTGCTTTGTCTTACTGATTGAGAGAGAATCCAACAGTTTACAGGATAAGCCTATTAAGTGAATAAAAAAAGACATTTTTGCTTCCATCACATATTTGGGTATTGCTATACACTAAACTCACACAGTATAAAGTCTGCTCATCCATTAGAATCTAAATCATACAAATATATCTTGGATAAGATAACTGTACTCCATCACATCTGTCAGAAAGAAAATAGGTGAATCCCAGACACTTCTAAAGAATGAATTTCTCACTATGAGAAAGTGATCAGTCCCACTTACATCAATCTCTGAAATTCCAGCTATGATAATATTTACATTAACATTGTAATGGCTTACAATATCTCTAACTAAGAGAAAAGAGATCAGACAAAAATGCATTTAGCCAGTTTTAAAAAGTCTATTTAAATACTTATGTAGCATGGGCAGCACAGTATGGGGAGGAGGTGACCAGCCCTCTGTGGAGAAAGAAGTGGTTGAAGACTATTTAGAAAAGCTGGACGAACACAAGTCCATGGGGCTGGATGCACTGCATCCGAGGGTGCTAAAGGAGTTGGCGGATGTGATTGCAGAGCCACTAGCCATTATCTTTGAAAACTCATGGTGATCGGGTAAGATCCCAGATGACTGGAAAAAGGCTAATGTAGAGCCCATCTTTAAAAAAGGGAAGGAGGAGGATCCAGGAAACTACAGGTCAGTCAGTCTCACCTCGGTCCCTGGAAAAATCATGGAGCAGGTCCTCAAGGAAACCATTCTGAAGCACTTAGAGGAAAGTGATCAGGAACAGTCAGCATGGATTCACCAAGGGCAAGTGATGCCTTACTAACCTAATTGCCTTCTATGAGGAAATAACTGGATCTGTGGATCAGGGGAATGCAGTGGATGTGTTATTCCTTGACTTTAGCAAAGCTTTCGATATGGTCTCCCACAGTATTCTTGCTGGCAAGTTAAAGAAATATGGGCTGGATGAATGGACTATAAGGTGGATAGTAAGCTGGCTAGATCGTCGGGCTCAACAGGTAGTGATCAATGGCTCCGTGTCTAGTTGGCAGCTGGATCAAGCGGAGTGCCCCAAGGGTCGGTCTGTTCAATATCTTCATTAATGATCTGGAGGATGGCGTGGATTGCACCCTCTGCAAATTTACAGATGACACTAAACTGAGAGGAGTGGTAGATACGCTGGAGGGTAGGGATAGGATACAGAGGGACCTAGACAAATTAGAGGACTGGGCCAAAAGAAATCTGATGAGGTTCAACAAGGACAAGTGCAGAGTCTTACACTTCGGAAGGAAGAATCCCATGAACTGCTACAGACTAGGGACCAAATGGCTAGGCAGCAGTTCTGCAGAAAAGGAGCTAAGGGTTACTCTGGATGAGAAGATGGATATGAGTCAACCTTGATATTCTATGATTCTATGTTTTAAACAGGTTTATAAAACCTTCCAGGTAAATATCAGAGACCAAACAATCATTACAACAGTAAGCTTTTGTTTACAAATCAGATCTTTCTATTTAAACTTATAATTTTGTGGTTGCTACTTTTGTCTTTATTTCAGCCCATTGTGCTTAGATATTTCAAGAGTTTAAGAACCATGCATTTGCCCAGGACACTGTTCAAATGATAAGCAGAGAGGTTTTCTTCAGCCTCTCAGAACTGATGAACAGTGGTGGAAGTCTCAAATCATACCAAAATAAATTCCACACCAAAATAACTATGCATATTCCCTTACCCCCTGCCAATGCCCTACCAAACTGAACTGAGTTACAAGATCAGGCACTTCTATGCATCTTCTCTCATAATACAAGTAAAAAAGGGAGGGTAAGATGAAAATATAAAAGCAGCAGGAATGGCAAACTGATTTTAAAAAAACCTTGGTTTTTATTTACACAATACACAGGTAGTCTCTGGAACTCTCAGTCACCGGGTAACATCAAAGCCAAGAACCCAATAGGATCCATAAAAAGGACTGGACATTTATATTTATAAATAAAATTACTACCCACAATCTCTAAGTGCCTCAAAATATTTAACATATTTATCGTCACCCATGTCTTGTGTCACACCCATATAAGATGGTGAAGTATTATCACCATTTTACAGGTGGGAAACTGTGGTAGAGAAAGACTGAAGGATTTGCCCAAAGTCATAGGACATTTGCCCTGTGGCAGAGCAGAGCATTTAACCTAGGTCTGAAGAGTTCAATGCTAGCACACTAGGCACTGGACACTCCTTCCTCTACAATGAAGATGTAAAAAATTAGTAACAATTTAAAATTTTGGCAGGGATATCTACATGCACAAGTCAGGGCATAAGACAGGATACTGGACTAGAGGGCTCACTAGCCTGATCAGATAAGGCAATGTTTTTTTTATGAACAATGTTAAGGCTGCAATACCTGTAACGTAATGAGAGATAAAAAAGTTTGAACTGTACAAAAAATTGGTTGGAGAGCAAAAATAAATATTTTCCATTGTGCACTGTAACCGGATGTTTAGTCCAACATTAACTGCAGTTTTCCCCCTTTCAGTACACTACTGTCTATTACTACAGTAATCAAACCAAATAAGATAGAAGAATCAATCCTGAGCTCTGGTTGTTTCTGAATCAATTTATTTACTTTTTTTAATATAAATTACAAGATTAATGCACTTATGCACTTTTTGGTTGCATCAGAAGCAGAAGTACAAAAATCTCATAAGTAAGAATATTTTCATTATTTCTACTACTGAAATCAGGAAGTCTCAAAAAACTCCTGTTCTTGTGAAAATACAAGATCAAACAGGTTCAAATAAAGTACAGATAAGCACTGAAACTCTTTACATTCACTCATGACTACTTTGGGCAGAGTTGTACCATTAGTGGGATAAGGAGGGGATATAGATATAGATATAGATATGTGTGTGTGTAATACTAATAAGGTAATTATCTGGTTTAGAAGGTACCATTTTCTTTTTCGTCTATTCTGTTGCCTTGTGACAACATAGTGATCATTATGAATGGATGGTATCCAACACTTTTGTTTTGTGTTTTGAAGCTTACTTGAAATATATACTAATTTTCAAAAAGCACAGGACAGGTGTGAATTCCCTTTTTTATTTCTGCAATACACTGATACTCTGCTTTTCTGTATCTCAATTTCCCGCTTTGTGAAATGGGGATGTTAAACAACTTCATGGAAGTGTTGAGAGATCTAATGCATTTATATCTGTAAGATCCTAGGACAGAAGGTGCTCTAATTACCAGGGTTGGTTGGGTTTTTTTTTTAAATTAAAGATATTAACAATATGGTTTTAATTTGGATTCTCAAGCCAAGACAGCATGCTCAAATACGGGCTACCACAAACCTTATCTTGCTTTTTCTCCTCTGAATCATTACTGGGAAATCTTGTTTTAAGTTTCACTGAACCTTCTTTAAAGATATCTCCAAACCCAACTCCTCGGATTTTCTTTGGCTGTGCTATTGGTCCAGCTCCAGGTTCATTTTCATTCCCTGGAGAGGTCAGAGGTGAGGGAGAGCCAGTGACAAGAGACTCTGAAAAATTGAGAGAAAATGGTTTTAATGTATAAATTAATAAATGCCAACATTACTATTAATCAGGCAGTCTGGAAATCAAATCAGAAAATTATTCCTTTGTATAAATGTTTGTGTACACTGGTCTTACCCAACAGTCCTTAGAATTGCAGTTCCATCCTTAAGTTCACACATTTCCTGCTAGCTAGCTATTTAGAAAGACTCTACGTCTAAGAAGCATTTCAAGAAAGTTTACAATGACACTATTTCTGCACCAAATGTGTATTGGTAGCCCTTAGCCACCATTAAGAAATCAGATCACTGATTTTTGGCCTGATTTCTCAAACATCAGCCAGGAAGGCAATGAGACCCGTTATCTTCATTAGCTGTACATTTTTCACCAGCTCTGAGAAATATGCTCCTGCTTTGACCTAGTATTTTTATTTCAACATGGCGTAACAAAGTTTGCATGCACTATTGCTTTCAGCAGCAGTAGCTACTCAACTCGGAAGTACTGCAGAACACCTCAGTTAATTCTTCCATGTTTGGACAGCCAGAACCAAAGAGCAATTGTGGCCTTATTAAACATTAAAGAAAGGATGTTTTCCATCAAAGCTACTAAATTAAACATTCCCAAGCCTTCAAACAACTGAAATCAATTTCATTTTAATTATTACTGTTATTTTTAAAGAGTTAATTATGAACAGGTTAAAAAAGTATCTAAATTCTATTTTTATGTTACTTTTCAATACTTTTCAACCAGATGTAGTTGTCCAACTTTAATCACTGTTACATGGTGCACTATTTACAACTGATAAAAAAAAAGTTTGAAAATGGTGTTAAAGGAACGGGGTGGTTTGTTTGTGAATAATGAATGTCACTACAGTTGCATGCAGCTGATGGTCAGGAATTCAGGACCTAGGACAGGGGTGAGCAAACTTTTCGGCCTGAGGGTATGGAAATTGCATGGCGGGCCATGAATGCTCACAAAATTGGGGTTGGGGTGTGGAAGGGGGTGAGGGCTCTGGCTAGGGGTGTGGGATCGGGGGTGGGGCCAGAAATGAGGAGTTCAGGGTGTGGGTGGGTACTCCGGGGTGGGATCCAAGGGTTCTGAGGATGGGAGGGAGATCAGGGCTGGGGCAGAGGTGTGGGAGGGTGTCAGGGGTGCAGGCTATGGGCAGCGCTTACCTCAAACAGCTCTCAGAAGCAGCTGCATGTCCCAACTCCAGTTCGTACGCAGAGGCCCGGCCAGGAGGCTCTGCACACCACCTTATTCGCAGGTGCCGCCCCTGCAGCTCCCATTGGCCGTGTTTCCTGGCCAATCGGAGCTGTGGGGGCAGCACTTGGGGCAGGGGCAGCATGTGGAGCCCCCGGCTGCCCCTACGCATAGGAGCCGGAAGGGGGACATCCCACTGCTTTCAGGAGCCGTGTGGAGTGGGGCAAGCCCCTGACTCCACTCCCCAGCTGGAGTGCCGGAATGGGGCAAGTCCTGGACCCCAATCCGCAGTGGGAGCTCAAGGGCCAGATAGGGCCCCTGGGCCATAGTTTGCCCATCTCTGACCAAGGAGCTGCTTGAAAATGTTTTAGCTTAAAAGACTCCCACACTAGTATTTACAGGTAAACTGGCTTTCCACCTGCAGTATGCATGGACAAAATAAAAGTCATTTGCAACTTAAAACTCCAATTATTTATCAAACTCAAAATACCCTTTCATATCATTTAACTTTAGCCCTTAAACTCAAGCTCTTTCTATCAACTCCTCGGAACTGCTGTGTCCCATTTCTGATGAAACACAAGTATACACCTACTCCCCCTTCCCGCAGCTGTGATGAGATAACAACTGGTCATATGGGCCTTAATCTTCTCCCTACCTTCCTTTAAGCATATTACTCTTTGTGCATCTATGAGGGAAATACCCATCTACGAAAGCCACTCCCCTCCAGCTCTTCTTCCCACTGATAAGAAGCCTCTAGGCTACAAGATGCACGTTGGTCTTAAAGCAGCAAAGAATCCTGTGGCACCTTATAGACTAACAGACGTTTTGCAGCATGAGCTTTCGTGGGTGAATACCCACTTCTTCGGATGCAAGGCCTTAAAGGATCACATCCTTATCGGGGGCTTACTCAATTGTTGCTGTCTCTGGCAAATAGAGAAGAAAAAAAATAATGCTGCTCAAAATATAATGCATGGTAGCTATTGGGAACTTGATTTTCAAAAGTGCTGAGCACCTGCAACTCCATGTGCAGTTACATGTTCAGCATTTCTGAAAAGAACAGGTCCTTAATAGCTACCACCAGAAAATAGGCTTTCATTGCAAGTTATGCAGAGCACTATGTTTGGAAGTGAAAATAATAATTTTACAGAGCAAACACTGGATTTGTAAGTTTACCAGCTATTTTTAAACCAAGTAGTGTTTAGTCCTGATTCACAGAACAGCTGCTAAACTAATTCCTGAACTGCTCAAATAGTTCACACTTTGTTCCTGCTTCTAATAACTTTTCCAGCACTGATACAAAACATTCCCCACATTAGCGTATTCTCTCTTCCAACTCTAAGCACCACCTTGCCAGAAACTAAAAGTTCCGAGCCCCTTGCAACTAAAGTATAGTCTACTGAATTTTTTGCAATACTCTTTTTCCTGATCACTATGTAGATGTCAAAAGAAAACAGGCCTTAAGGTCAACTTTTAGTATTGATTTGTTCACTTTGCATATCACTGTGGACATATTCTATATGAGCAACACCACAGTAGCAAGTTTCTCTTCTTCAAACTGTAACACCTTCTCTAAATTACAGTTTACAGAAACTAGATTAAGTCATTGCATTTCTTATAAACTATACATTTGCTTGGAGTCCTATCAACATTATGATGCTTTTAAGCTATTACAGTCTACTTCTGCCATTCTCTTGGCCATGCACCCATAACCGCAAAGGATTCCACTATCTGGATTGAAATCTGATGTAATCCTAAAGTGATCTGAGTTAATAGTTGCTAAGCTTGTAATATTAAAATGGGAAATTCATCAAGGACACAAGACACGGCATAATGGGGATGTATCATACATTACAGCTAATGGTGATCAGAGAATCCAGCATCCCCTCCTCCTAAAATTCAACACTCCATGTGAAGTATTGCAAATTTACTGATACGTTTATATTGCTTTAGGCCTATTACCAAATCCATTCAGGTTAACCCCCTAGTGCTAGCTGGCAGTGTCATGGCTATCAGAATGGGGTGAGAAAAATAAAAAACCCAAATACTTACTTCTTGATATGAATGAATTATAATTTTGGTCCCAATCTTAAAACTTAACTCTATGCATATGAATACTCCTATTATTGTTGAAGTTACACCCCTGAATAAGTGTTTGCAAGATCAGGGCCTTAACCTTAATTTTGTGATGGGAGACAAAAGGAAAAATGTTATGTAACTACATTTTTGTGAGGGTCTCTCAAATTATTTCTGTATTGCCAGTGTTCTACTTGCTTTACAAAGGCATAGTCCCTGCCCTCACAATCTATATAACTTTCCTTTCACTATTGTTGTACCTTTCCAAAACTAAATTCTTGATATAAGTAACTGTGATAAGGGTACTGTATTCTAGATAATATGATTGATTATTACCTGTGTCCTCTGGGACTTCTTGTGTTTCCCCATCATCTGTCAATTCTAATTCTTTTACGAAGTTTGAAGGAAATAATCCTGACTTGCCATTTAGTGTTCCACTCCACCAGCCTTCTTCTACCTGTAAAAAGAGAGATTTCCCATGTTAGTAATAAAGCAAAGAGAAACAAACTCACTGATACTGCAATAAATAATTATGGTAGTGTAGTTAAGAGTAAGAATTCAAATAATTCTACCACAAGACACTATATCTACACAATATGAAGCTAGCAAATACTTTGAAAAAGTTCAAAACTTCAACAAAATTTAAAATGAAGAAAATCATGACGGACACAATGGCAGCCACATCTCAAGAAATATGTTTTATCACTACTTTTCTCTACACAGCAATTATTCTACAGCATATGAGGGACCCTCATTACTTACTCCTATTTTGAGTGGCAAAGATAATTGAAACTAATTATCAGTGGACAGATCTCTTTTTCCTCTCTTTCCCAAGCAGAATTCTACAGGCATGCCGCTGCCCAATAATCAAGTGATCCACATTTAATGGGAAGGAAAAATATTAAATTGGTTGTAAAATAATGTATGCCAATTTTTACTATTTTGCCATTGGAGACAAGAAGTCCTGCATAGGAGTTAAAGCCATTGGGACGCCACAGTGAACTTTAATCTCCCGATTCTTGGTGTTAGTTATTCCATGACACTCCTTCAGCTGAAGTATTTTTAAACCATTAAGGAAACTGTATAATTTAAAGCAGAACTAAAAACAGTCTGACATGCCTAGATGATAAAGAAAAGTGTGTGTGTGGGGGGGGGGAGAATAACCTGCTGGCACTGTATAAGAGACATGCTATCAAAATCATTTTCAGAACCATAATATAAAGTACACAATCCACTCTTTTTAAATGAATGCCAGTTAAATATAATCCAAAAGTTGCAGTTTCTTATTGTTTTACTTTGTGGTTTGAAGATTTGTTTTACATACAGAGGACAAAAAGTTACAGGAAAACATACTGAGAAGTTGTTTACATGGTCTGTTTTAGTCTCATATTTTAGGTTTCTGTGCCAGACCCAGGGCATGCTTTTTAAATGAAAGTTCATTTTCTTCATTTGAGTGGAAAGATTTATTGTTTGAATGTTGGAGGAAACGTTTTTATGGTCAGGATTGTTTTTCTGACCAAAGACATCCTGGTTCTTAAATACGATTGCCCGATGAGAAGGTGACTATTTTTGGGTAGTCAATGTTAGGCTTTTTCCCGTCACTGATCTGCACTTAAAATTCTGTAGTTGCTGATCTGGTTTTAAAAATACCGGATCCACTGATTGGCACAATCTATATGGGACGAAAATAAAAACTGGTGTCCTAAGCCTGCTTATAAATGCTTCCAAATAGCAAAAGAAAGGAACTGTTTGCCCAGTTATCACAGTTTGCCAGTTTCCTTCTCTGGCCCCATTCAGCTTTTTGCACCCCAAACTGTACTTCAAAAAGAAGGTGATAAAACTAGCCATGTGTGCTATTCCTAAAGTTCAGCACTGAGTATGGTATCACTGGGAAGGTTCTTCAAGTACAGTATCACCTTGGAGGTTCTTTGAGATATGTGATCCCTTTCCATATTTCACTGTGGGTATCCACATGCTCCATGCATCCCCAGGAGAAATCTTGATCTGCGGCATGCCTCCTCGCTTTCTTTATGTCTCCACCTGAGGAGATACAGGGCAGAACAGACAGACCACCTCTCCAAATCCTCCTACTCTATTGTGGATCCAGGAATGATTTGAAGCAGAGGGGAAGGAGTACAAGTAGAAGAATACAGATAGGAATCATACAACTTGAAGAATCTCCAATTATTAAAAGTAACTAACTTGCTCTTCCTCATGGAGTGCTGGTCACTATGTATATTCCACTGTGGGTGACTGACCAGCAGTGCTCAAGTAGGAGGAAGGTGCGAGGATACAAGAGGCAGAACAGTTTGAAGGCCCACCATTCCAAAGGATGCATCAGCGGAGGAGTCCTGTACTAAAGAATAATGTCTTGCAAATGTGCGGATGAAACTCCACATAGCTGCTTTGCAAATGTCAAGTAGAGGTATTTCCTGAAGCAATGCCATTAATGTTGCTTGTGCTCTTGTAGAATGAGCCTGCACCCATTGAAGCAGAGGAAGATTAGAGAGCTCATAGAATGAGATACAACTTGAGATCTATTTAGGGATCCTCAGAGGATAGAGCTTGACCTCAAACTCTTTTTCTGACTGGATTTATCCTTTGCAGATAAAAGACTACGGCTTGTCACGCTTCAAGGGAATGAAGTCTCCTATTTTCAAATGCAAGTGGTTTTGGGGGGAAAAAAAACAGGTAAGTGAATTGACTGGTTCAGGTGAAACTCTGAAACGAGTTTGGCTGTGAACTTAGGATGTAAATGCAATGAGAAATGGAATATGGCATAAGACAGATCTGTCATCAGTGCTCTGAGCTCGCCCACCCTCCTGCCTAAGGTGATGGCCACTAGGAATGCAACCTTCACAAGCAGGAAAGACATGGAACATGTAGCCACTGATTAGAATGGAGAGTCAGCACTGAAAAAAACAACGTTTAAGTCCCACTGAGGAGTAGGTTTCCTTACTGGAGGACAGATTCTGATTAGACTCTTCCAGACTCGGGTAGTCAGTGAGTGAGTGAAAACTGAATAACCATGTGAAGTTGGGTGGTACATACTGATTGCTGCCAGGTAAACCCCAAAAGAGTTCATGGGAAAACCCACTGTTTTGAGGGAAATAAGATAGTCCAGAATAAGGGGAATACCTGCAGCTTCTGGGAATATATACTTTTCTGTTGCACCCAGAGAAAAACTTTCCACTTGGCTAATACCTGGTCTACACTAGAAAATTAAGTCGGCATAACTACATTACTCACGGGTGTGAAAAATCCATACTTGTGAGTGGTATAGTTAAGCAGACCTAAGTCCCTGTGCAGACAGTGCTAGGTTGATGGAATAATTCTTCCATCAACCTAGCTACTGCCTCTCAGGAAGGTGGTTTACTTAGGCTAAGAGAATCTGGCACAGGCAGTGGTGAGCTGGAGCCAGTTCGCGCGAACCAGTTGTTAAATTTAGAAGCCAGTTTAGAACCGATTGTTAAAGGGGTGGGCAAACTCCGGCCCACGGGACCGTCCTGTCCGGCCCGCCTGAGCTCCCGGCTGGGGAGGCTCCCCCGACCCCTCCCTTGCCTCCCCCACCCCTTTTCGCAGAGCCTAGGCAAGCTGCGCCGCCGGCGCCAGCGCTCTGGACTGCTCCTGGGCAGCTCTGCAGTTCCTGCTGCTTTGAGAGGCATGGTAAGGGGATGGGGCTGCGAGCTCCAGCAGGCCGTACGGCATCAATACACGCTGGCCTGAGCAGCATGGTAAGGGGGCCGGGCCGTGGCTGTGAGGAGGGGTTGGATAAGGGGCAAGAAGTGGTTGGAGGTGGCAGAGGTTCTGGGGGGGCGGTCAGGAGATGGGGACCGGGGCAGGGGTTAGGTAGGCGTGGGAATTCCAGGGGTCTGCTGGGAATGAAGTTGGGGAAGTCAGAGGACAGGGAGCGGGGCGAGTTGGTTAGGGGGTGCAGCCCTTGGGGGCAGTTAGGGTGGGGGGTCTCGGGCTTGTACTCACTAGGCAGCTCTTAATAACCGGTTCCCTACTGGGAACTCAACAGCACTGAAGGACCCGCTGCCGAAGTGCCGCCGAAAACCCGGAGCGAGTGAAGGACCCACCGCCTAAGTTCAAGCAGGGAACCGGTTATTAACATTCTGGCAGCTCATCACTGGGCATAGGTAGTGTCTACACGCTGTTATCCTGTCTTCAACAATGAAAAAACTGGCTTTTGAAATGACACGTGTGATTCTGGAAAGAAATTCAATTAGCTATTTGAATTCCACCATGTTGAAAAAAAATAGCTGTACATGCTTAATAGCTATGGACTTTGGCATTATCTAATCTTAAAACTTTAACTATTCAGAACTCTGCCTTCCATTTCATATAATCTTTTTCTGTTCTGACATGAAATTAATACCCAATACCCAGATTACAAAAAGAGTTATTTACAGTTTCAGTTCAATCACTGCATTTTGTAAGTGATACAGCATGAAACAGTTTAGAAGACAGTTCTGTACTAACTATAGTACATACATTTGTGATCAATAAATTGATTTAAAATAGGTAGCATTATTTCTGGATGTTTGGAACATAAGAAAAGCAACTTCAAAGGCAAAAAGTGTTTCATTAGATCATGAGACAATCCCTTCCATTTTTTTCAGATTCTTAAAAAAAAAAAAAAAAAACCACCACCCCACACCACAAGCCACCTTGATATCACCTATAGGAGTGCTGCCCAAAACTCTCCAAAAGCCTTGGGTGTACAGAAATGTGAACTCCACTCTTAATTTCCTGCTAAGATCACCTCTTCCTTTCTTAGCAAATGGATGGTATAACAACATGAACAGAATACTTTTCTTTCCTGGTTAAATCCCTGCCTCTGCCAGGTACAGAATTATAACCCAACAACCTGATGTGTGGTTAAATCAGGTACATTTTACAAGAATTATAGCCCTCAGAAGCCAAACCTTCAGCGTCCAAACATCTAACTTGTCAGCATATCTCCCTGATCTAGAGAATCTATATAAACTGACTCCCAATTATCCAAGCCTATTTTTTTTAATCACACAAGCAATTTGGATATTTGGAATTCTACTGCATAACACTTGCATGTAATAGGTTCAGTATTGACCACAAGAGGGAGTTGCACTACTACTTCTACATTCACTAAACACCATCTGTACATAGTGGTCCCTAAGGAAGCTGCATAGAAACACTCACAAACATAACCACTACAATAAAAAATGGGATAAAAATAGTGATTTTCAGGTGCCTAAATAGAGGAGAAACTGACCCAAGCAAGCAAGCTCACTCCCAACCTTCAGTCAAAAAGAATCCAGTTCTGCTGCTAACAAACACTTACCAATTGTAAGCTTGAATATTGTTCTAACACTGATGTTACATAATTTAAATCAAATGACCCACTGGCCACACATTTAAAACTATCGGCTGTAAATGAAAGATAGATACATGAATGTTGGTCTATATCTGTCTTCTCTTCAAGCTCTTCAAGGCAGGGACTGTTTTAATCTGTGCATGTACACTCCTGGCTGAGGTCTGTAGCTGCTGCAGCTATAGAATATACATTATGTAGCAGCAGCAGCAGCAAATATAGTAGCAGAAGTAATAAATATTACTACGAAGAAGGTCCCAGTCAATTAATTTACCATCTATTTCTGCTTAGATTCTAAACGGCTTGGGGCAAGGACTGTCTTTTGGTTCTGTTTGTATAGAACCTAGCTCAACGGGATCATGGTACAAGCTGGGGCTCCTAAGCACTATGGTTATACAAATCAAATAATGATGATGATGATGAGCAGGGGTAATGAACAGTAAGAAAGAAAAGACAGAAGAAACAAAGAGCTTACAACAGAAAGATTATACAGTTACTCAGGTTAGTCTATGCATTTTAAATATTAAAACAAAAGCTTTTTAAACTGAACTAATTATTGAACCTCTTCTGACAGCCACTGGGAAGAGAGATCTCTTGAGGGATTCAATCTGGCATAGTTTATTATTTTTCTAACACAGACAAGCACGTTCATAGAATTCTCTCAAGCCTGAGAGAGAAGGGAATTACGTTATTGTCATTTATATAATATCTTCTGTCTCAAGATTTACCAAGGAGCAATTTGGTCCCTCATTGAAATCAGCAACCTGTAAGGCAAGCCACATTGGGTATGTTTTCTGTTTTGTAATGGTTTCCTGGCATTGTTCATATTCCTGGTCTTGCATACGGTTTTGTGTCTAAACAGCACCAATTCCCCCCTTTGTCAGCTTTATCCTAAATGACACTAGAATTATCATCATGACAGCAGCTCTACGGAAGTGTCCTGCTGTATGATTGGTGGAATGCAGATTATCAGCTACTATACCGTTTTTCTAGATACAGGGAGTCCTCAGATTTACAACGCCCAAATTACGTTGGACGCCACTTACGTTGCTTTTCAATTGACTGCCTGTTTCGCCCCTATGACATTGTTTCACCCTTACAATGCTAGATTTGCATAAAGTTGCTTGAAATCACTTCCTGGTTGCATTATAGTGGAATGGAGCTGGAAGGGGTCGCTTCTGATTGGCTTCGAGGCAGCAGGGTAGCTTGTTGCCAGGTATGGTTGCTACTTATTTTTGATTGGCTCCTGGCCCTGGGCTCAGCCAATCAGAAAGCTTGAACAGTGAATGGCTGAGACTCAACATGTGTGCCCGTTTCCCTGGCTTTCTGAGCAGCATATGTGAGTTTATATGATTATTTGAATGCTGTTTACAAAATACAGTGTACAGTAAATACATTGATGTTGCAACATGTGTCATCTATAATTCATTTAGTACAAAAATCTGGGTTACTGTGGTAAAAATAGCGTATCAAACCTTGGTTCAGGAACCAATCCCCCCTTCATACCATTGATTCCTATGGGAAAAGCAGTTTCGAATTACAATGCAATTTTCAGGAACGAATTGTGTCGTAAATCGGAGGACTCCCTGTATTGAACTCTTGAGAGGATCCAGAAAAAAGTCAAAAATGTTACTAACATTAGTCCTTGCAACAGCCACCACATTTACAGGATCAATCCTCCCAGCACACCAGCGTCATTAAGTCACTTGGAAACCGGATGGAAAAGGACAATGACAATGCCTGCATCTATATCAAACATATACACTACTACATTTGAACACAAACAGCTGAAGGATGCCAGGAATGAAAAATAGCATCAGGTAACTTGTTTAAATATTGTCTTAGATCTTTTACATTCTGTAAGGCTGCTTGGTATGATTCATTGCATCATGTGATACAAAGAATTCAGATCTTGGTTGTAAAGATTTGGGAATGGCAATTTCTTAAACATTTTACTACTAATGTAAATGAAAACTGCCTTTTGAATGAGCAATATTCTCTATCTGTGTGGATAAAGAACTTATCACTATTATACCTAAGCATTAACTATGCATTAAAAATATGAGATTTGCCTGGAGGAGTAAAAAAACTACTTATGTATTGTGATTTTAGAAGTCATCTTTAAGCCATAATCTGCAAAAGCACTTGCTCTGTTTATTAAAAATTATGAAAACAAATTCTACAGGTCAATGAGGCTTAACCCTAAACATCTGAAAATATGAGGATTGCTCTGTGTTGCGGATATACAAGGCCCTTTTTTGCAACCTGTATTATTCTGGGGAGGATATCAGCTCCCCTTAATAGGTCACACTTATCTGAAGAGCTGGAGCCAGGTCAAACTGCATATTTAAAAAAAAAAAAACCCACAATAAAACACTGCTGGTTTCCATGTAGCTAATGATATTGTCCCCCATATAATAGAGTATCAGAGAGCCTCCCAAATGCTTAAAAATAGAAGGAATAATAAATCTCCCTTCCCTCCTTTGTAGCCTTTAGGAGAAATAGCTAGAAAAACGTGCAGATTTGAGACAGTTGAGCTGAAGAATAAGTTTTGCACTTCACTCTGAAAATGGCTGCTTCTGGGGTCATGCTTACCTTTTCCATAGGTTCCATACTACAGTTCCTGTGAAAGTTCCTTCTTTCCACACTCACAAGCCACCCCACTACATGTTGAAAGTTTGACTGAGTAAAGCAGCTGTCATGGGAGGATATGGTTGAGCTTTCAGGTAGGTAGGGACAATGTCATGAAAGGTTTTCAATATCAAGACAGAGCTCTTTAATTGAACTCTGTATTCAGTACGCTAATGCAATGGGGTGGTGTGTTCATGATTATCTGTACTGCTCAGCAAATAGCTACGAAGTTTGATCTACTGCACATTTGTTGCTACTTTGATTTGTTCAAAGGTTCAATAATAAAAGACAGAATATTTTGCAAGAAAAGGCAAGCCCTAAAAATCTGGTCTACTAACGCAACTCTCATCTAAGCCTGGCTCCTGTGTGTGAACTTACAGGTGATCAGCCAGAAATAACTTGAGTCCACATAGCAAAACAACCACCAGGCAAAGATCACATGTACAAACCATAAAGAACTAGGAAGTATTTTTAGGAAATTAGTAAATTATGTTCCATTACACATTAAAGTACATGTTATTCCTTGAATAACTTATAGACTAATATTTGCTAAACACTAGGTCTTTGTTAATTTAACATTTTGCTATTCCTAAGACAGAAAACCTCTAAACTAAAAACTTTAGAGACAGAAAATCATGCCTCCCTCACCATTTTTCAACATTTTTGCAATGTTTCAGTCAAAAAAAAGGTTTCATTTGGGCCAAATGCCAGGGGATTAGTTCTATAACATAACTTACCTCTTCATTAATGTCAATAACATCCCCCACCTTGAGCTCCATTTCATCCTCGTTCTGTGGAATATACTCAAACAGCACTTTACACTGCCGCTTCTTTAACTCTGGTGGAAGGGACATTATAAAAACATAATTAAAGTGAAACTGCCTAAAAATAAATTGTGTACTTTTCCATATTCAAATCTTTCAAGGATCATATTTGAAGAGAACACCTGTAAATCATCCCAAGGAGCTAACTACACTTCCTTAGTTTCTAGTTTTCCAGTTGTCCATTTACAGCAGTATAAATCCAGCTTGCCCTGAGCTAGGTAGACCTTTACAAATACTGACTGGTTCCATTTGTGAGCTTTATACTCTGCTGATTACAAGGGAGTAAACAGTGTACTATCAATTACTAGCGCATTAATACAAAGTTTTATTGACATAATTGAGTCATAGATTAGCCGTTCTATTATTTTTCAAGCTACTTCCTGTGAGAAGAGTGCAACAATCAAAAGCACTGTCAGCTACATGCTACCTACAGCATTGATCTAGGTGAAAGGAGTAATTCTGGTGCACATTTATGAATCTGAAGTTTTATGACTACACTTTCGCACAAACACCCATCCCTACAAAAATGTCAGACGATCTGCAGAGGAATGAAATGCTAACATCCTTTGCATGAAATAAACATACCTTGTAAGGTATTAATTTGGGAGTAATGATAATATTTATTTTGCCTGAACATTCAGAACCTGATTAAAAAAAAAAGGTGTGTGTTTCACTGGACTCGGGGGAGTAAAAACTTTTCCCAGTTCCAGCATGTAAATCAGGATACAAAGCCTATCACTCAATCAATCAGTATTAAGTGGCACAAAAAGAATCTAGGAAGAAAAGGCAACCCACTATAGGATATTTCACAGATGAAAGATACAAAGCTATACAAATATTAAAGGACAGAAGGCATCATGGTAAGAGACAGCTCAAGCAGCTTGCAGTAGCACCAGAAGCCAAATTTGTACATGTCACAAAGTTACAGTTTTCCAGATTAATATTGAAATGACACTACCGTAGAAGTCTTGATGGTTTCTTCTTTCCCACTAGAAGTAGAACTTCTAGAAGTAGTTTTCCAGCTAATAAGAAGATCATAAACTTTCCAAGGCAACTTCCATCTTGAATGAACATTTTCATTCTGGGTGAATTAACAGGAGTGTTGTATGTATGATACAGCAGGTAACTATCCTGCTTTATTCAGCATTGGTGATGCCTCAGCTGGAGTACCGTGCCCAGGTTTGGGCACCACACTTTAAAAAAAAAAAAGACGTGGACAAATGGTAGAGTGTGTCCAGGGGAGAGCAACAAAAATAAGAAGTTTAGAAAATCTGACCTATGAGGAAAGGTTAACAAACTGGGCATGATTAGCCTTGAGAAAAAAACGACTAAAAGTGGGACCTGACAAGCATCTTCATAGATGTTAAGTGCTGTTATAAAGAGGCTAGCGATCAGTGGTTCTCCATATCCACTGAGATAGGACAAGTAGTAATACGATTAATCCGCAGCAAAGGAAATTTAGATTAGACATTGGGGAAAACTTTCCCCCTATAAGGGTGGCTAAATTCTGATATAGGTTACCAAGGGAGGTTTTGGAAACCCCATTATAGAAGGTTTTTAAGGACAGGTTAGACAAACACATGTCAAGGATGGTCTATTAATACTTGGTCCTGCCTCAGTAGGGTGGGCTGGACAATGAGGTCCCTTGGAGGCCTCCTGAGGTCACTTCCAGCCCTACATTTCTCTGATTTTATTATTTGTATTCCAGTACTGACCACCCACTGCTGGGTGATGTCAACACATTGAGACATTGAGGGAAAAATCTTTTCCCTAATCTGCCCCATTTCCATACTGATCCAATACCATTGCTGCCGAGACAATATACCCACCGGGCCAGAAATAGATTTTGGTTCAGTGCAAGAGTGTGTTTTAAAATAAACAAACAAACATCCCAATCAAGGAGTGTTCTTGTGTTACTGATTACTGAAAGTGTAAAGGGCCTCATTGGCCTCTCCTGCCCCTCTGCTATCTTCCAGGCAGCTCCAGTTGCCCTCCCTCACATGGTGGGATGAGGGGGATGTGCCTACACATGCTTTGTGACCCTCTTGGGTCAGGAACGGAGGCCAGCAAGAATTAAAAAACTGGCTGAATGTGTGGTCAAACGTAACATGGTTCCACCAATCTACTTAAAGGGACAGTGCTGGAGAGGCTAAATGGTACAGAAGCAGCTTGTGGTGTTCTGGTGATGTACTAGTACTTCATGTAATTTCATAATTATGATTCACCTAGAACAGTGGTCCCTAAACTGTGGGGAATGCCCCCTGGGGGGCACAAAGGAACGTTCAGGGTACTGCAATGGGGCCCAGGTCAGCCCCCATGAGAGGTTGGGAAGGATCACCACCCAGCTCCACTCCAGCCCAGCCCCAGCACGGCCCGCAATCCCAGCTCAAAGCCCGACCTGGCTCCTAGCCTCTGACCTGGCTCCTGCAGGGGCATGGACAGATTACGGTATGGATGGTGGTGGTGGAGAAAACATGACAAAATGTTTGGAGACCACTCATCTAGAGGGCCATTTCACCAGTAGAAAGCCATAGCTATGAAATGTAGGCCTCACTTCATAGCTAAAATGTCGCTTTTATTCTAGCACTTTATAGCCATACCCATGTATTAAGCCTTCCAGGGATGGAAGATACTATTAAGTGAATTTTGATGATACTTTGCTCAATTTCAAAAATATTTTAACTCAGTACAATAGAGCATCTTTTAATAATATGGCTCCAAGCAGGATCTTGTCACATGAAAGAGCTCTTCGTCTGCCCTGCAACGGCTTACCAAGGCTGCTGAGTCAGCCACATTTTGGACTAAGGAAGTTAGTAATCTTTCTTCTCTAAAGGTCATGAGGGGAGCAGTCCCAAAATTGGGTCTGAAGTTCCCTCAGATGCTGACTCAAGTTCCTGACCAGTTTTCTTGATGACATCTAAATCAAGAGGAAATTACACCACATTTCTGCCTTGTGCTCAAAGAAACTGGTTTCCAAGCTTCCTTAAGAATGCTTCTTCTTTGTCAAGCTTACACAGAACATTCATATTCTGCTCCTGGAGAGAAGCTCATTCAGATGCTCAAGGCAGTCAAAGATAAACATGCCACTTAAGATTAATATAGTAAGCATGAACAAAAGGAGATTGCTGATCATTCAGGGAAACGTACATTTCCACTCAATCTGACAAGTATACTAGCCTTTCAGTGCAAGTTCTACACATCATAGAATCTCAGGGTTGGAAGGGACCTCAGGAGGTCATCTAGTCCAACCCCCTGCTCAAAGCAGGACCAAACCCAACTAAATCATCCCAGCCAGGGCTTTGTCAAGCCTGACCTTAAAAACCTCTAAGGAAGGAGATTCCACCACCTCCCTAGGTAACCCATTCCAGTTCTTCACCACCCTCCTAGTGAAAAAGTTTTTCCTAATGTCCAACCTAAACCTCCCCCTCTGCTGATCCACTCCTTCAGAGGCATTTCCAGTTGACAGGTCAACAGTATATAACATTTTATGAATTCATATTCTCTTGGTCAAACAGTGGAATATAAAAAACTTGGTCACCAGAAATCCTATAAAAGGGAATTTTCAGTATTGCTAGTTTGCTTTCCCCGATCTCTTAGGTCAGTCTGTGTACAGCATAATGTCTGTATCTGATGACAAGAGGTAAGAAGAAAATTCAGTGAAATTTTCAATTAACACAGCATAATGTGGCTAACTCAATTGGTGAAAAATACGGGCAAGTTAAAGAAGGATAGTAAAATAATACCAGGTGGCAGCTTAAGAGCCCTAACAACAGCGCTGTGCTCAGAGAACGACTAGATTCCTATGAATGTAGGCATGAGGAATTACTTAAGCTCAGTACCAGTGTGGACACAAGAACAAATGGATATAAACTGGACACTAGTTTAGACTTGAAATTAGATGAAGGTTTCTAACCATTAGAGAAGTGAAGTTCTGGAACAGCCTTCCAAGGGGAGTAGTGGGGTCAAAAGACATATCTGGCTTCAAGACTAAGCTTGATAAGTTTATGGAGGGATGGTATAATGGTATAGCCTAATTTTGGCAATTAATTCGTCTTTGACTACTAGCTGTAAATATGCCCAATGGCTTGTGATGGGATGTTAGATGGGGTGGGATCTGAGTTACTACAGAGAATTCTTTCCTGGGTGTCTGGCTGGTGAGTCTTACCCACATGCTTAGGATTTAGCTGATCACCATATTTGGGGTCGGGAAGGAATTTTCCTCCAGGGCAAATTGGCAGAAGCCCTGGGGGGTTTTCACCTTCCTCTGCAGTGTGGGGCATGGGTCACTTGCTGGAAGGTTCTCTGCACCTTGAAGTCTTTAAACCATGATTTGAGGACTTCAGTGGCTCAGACACTGGTTTGATACAGGAGTGGGTGGGTGAGATTCTGTGGCCTGCATTGTGCAGGAGGTCAGACTAGATGATCCCTTCTGACCTTAAAGTCTATGATTCTATGTTACTAGTCATCAAGAATTTATTTAACACTATGACCTATAAGTAGCACTTGTCTTCCTCTCAGCTCTGGCACAGGTTGGGTGTCCAGACTGATACAGTAGGAAAAACCAAGTTACCCATAAAGTTATTTTTCTCCTGTAACTGTGAGGTCAGGCTGGGCACTGAACTCAAGAAGGGTCCACAGAAATACAATACATTGGGCCATGAAGCACCTGAGACCCTATGAAAATTGAACAGCATTTCCCCAAGGTGCAGTTTCCAGAGACCTACATATATTTTGGGATGGTACCTGGCTGAGGTTAGAAAATCAGAGACGGCCGTTGCTGTATTCAGAGTTCCTACAGGAACACTTTGCCCAGATGCATACTCAATTTGGGATCCCTGATTAAACACATTAACAGAGAAATGTAGGACTGGGAGGGACCTCGAAAAGTCATCAAGTCCAGCCCCCTGAGCTATGGTAGGCCCAAGAAAACCTAGACCATCCTTGAGAGATGTTGGTCCTCCTTGTTTTTAAGTACTTCCAAAGATGGGGACTCCACGACTTCTCTTGGAAACCTATTCCAGAGTTTAAACTACCCTTATAGTTAAATCTCCCTTGCTGCAGGTTAAGCCCATTACTTTTTGTCCTACCTTCAGTGGACATGGAGAACAATTGATCACCATCCTCTTTATAACAGCTGTTACCACACTGGAAAACTTATCAGGTTGCCCCTCGGTCTTCTTTTCTCAAGCCTAAATATGCCCAGTTTAAGCTTTCCTCATAGATCAGGTTTTCTAACCCTTTAATCATTTTTGTTGCTCTCCTCTGGACTCTCTCCAATTTGTCCACATCTTTCCTATATTGTGGTGCCTAGCTGGGGCCTCACGAGTGTGAGTAGAGCAGGACAATTACCCCGTCTCTCACATACAACACTCCTGTTAAAACACCCTGGGACAGGGAATGTTTAGATAGACACGATCAGGTTTATTTCCTTATTTTGGCTTGCAGATTTCCTCTATGGTATTTTTGTTTTGTAACGTAAACCTGGACCCCAGCGATCCATTCCTGGTGCCTAACCCCTTTTCAGTTACTCTAAAAAAAAAATCTAGCAATAGCCTGATTTTCCTGATGTGTTTCCTTTCTTCTTTTTTTAAATAAAATTTACCTTTTTTAAGAAACTGATTAGTTTTGTGTCTTAGAAAGTCTGTGCATATGTTTTTCAATTAGCTGGTGGCAACAGCTGGGTTTCCCTTGTTTGTTTTCTTTCTCGGCTTCCCCGAGGGAAGGGTGGAAAAGCCGAGGGACCTCAGGGAAAACTTTCCAAGTGAGTTTTTCCACAATTTGCAAGAGGCAGTTTTTCACTTGGGTGGTAGCAGCGTTTACCAAGCAAAAGACAGAGAAAAGTTGTAACCTTGGGAGTTTAATACCAGCCTGAAGTGGCCAGTATTAATTTTTAGAATCCTTGCGGACCCCCACCTTCTGCACTCAAAGTGCCAGAGTGGGGAATCAGCCCTGACACCTCCCTTTTCAAGTTCAGCTACCAATATCTTTGAGAATTGTATTAAGGCAAAAAAGGAGGGCCCTGAACCTCCAGCATTTGTGCCCAGAAGACACAAACAAAAACCTGCAATGGGATTGGTTGATGAGAAACTGAAGATAAATCCTGCAGGTTCCAGTAGCAAATTCACCCTAAATGACAGCTGGATTACAGAGGTCAAAGATTCAATGTGGAAAATAAACCTAACATTTTTGGGGTCTTTCAGGCCCAGCATCTGTGAAAACTACTAGAGGCCTTGAAAACTACAAAATATAAAAACATAAAAACGGCCATACTGGGTCAGACCAAAGGTCCATCTAGCCCAGTATTCTGCCTTCCGACAGCAGCCAATGCCAGGTGTGTCCCAGAGAGAATGAAAGAACAGGTAATCATCAAGTGATCCATCCTGTCACCCGTTCCCAGCTTCTGGCAAATAGAGGCAAGGGATACCATCCCTGCCCATCCTGGTTAATAGCCATTGCTGAACCTATCCTCCATGAACTTAACTAGTTCTTTTTTGAACTCTGTTATAGTCTTGACCTTCACAACATCTTCTGGCAAGGAGTTCCACAGGCTGACTGTGCATTGTGTGAAAAAAATACTTCCTTTTGCTTGTTTTAAACCTGCTGCCTATTAATTTCATGTGGTGACCCTTAGTTCTTGTGTTATGAGAAGGAGTAAATAAATAACACTTCCTTATTTACTTTCTCCACACCAGTCAGGATTTTATAGACCTCAACCATAGCCCCCCAAGTTGTCTCTTTTCCAAGCTGAAAAGTCCCAGTTTTATTAAACTTTCCTTATATGGCAGTCATTCCATATCCCTAATAATTTTTGTTGCTCTTTTCTGAACCTTTTCCAATACCTATTTTTGAGATGGCGTGACCAAATCTGCACGCAGTATTCAAGATGTGGGTGTACCATAGATTGATACAGAGACAATATGATCTTTTCTGTCTTATTATCTCTCTCTTTCTTAATGAGTCCCAACATTCTGTTTGCTTTTTTGACTGCCACTGCACATTGAGTGGATGTTTTCAGAGAACTATCCACAATGACTCCAAGATCTTTCTCTTGAGTGGTAACAGCTAATTTAGGCCCCATCCTTTTATATATATAGTTTTCCATAAATAGATTATGTTTTCCAATGTGCATTACTTTATATTTATCAACACTGAATTTCATCTGCCATTTTGTTGCCCAGTCACCTAGTTTTATGAGATCCTTTTGTAGCTCTTCTCAAGATTGTTAAGCCCCAAGCAGACTGAATAGTTTTGAATCATCTGAAAATGTTGCCACCCTCACTGTTTACCCCTTTTTCCAGATCATTTATGAGGACCTTCCCTCTTACCCCATGACAGCTTACTTTGCTTAAGAGCCTTTGGTGAGGGACCTTGTCAAAGGCTCTCTCAGAATCTAAGTACACTATACCCACTCGATTCCCCCTTGTCCACATGCTTGATGACCCCCTCAAAGAATTCTAGTAGATTGCTGAGGCATGATTTCCCTTTACAAAAATCGTGTTGACTCTTCCACAACAAATTATGTTCATCTATGTGTCTGACAATTTTGTTCTTTACTATAGTTTCAAGCAGTTTGCCCAGCACTGAAGTCAGGTTTACTGGCCTGTAATTGCCGGGATCATCTCTAGAGCCCTTTTTAAAAATTGGCGTCACATTAGTTATTCTGCAGTCATTTGGTACAGAAGCTGATTTAAGTGATAGGTTACAAACTACAGTTAGTAGTTCTGCAATTTCAAAATCTGAGTTCCTTCAGAACTCTTGGGTGAATACCAACTGGCCCTGGTGACTCATTACTGTTTAGTTTGTCAATTTGTTCCAAAACTACCTCTAATGACACCTCATATTAAACCACCTGAAAAATTCTCCAAAATCGGGGGGGGAAGGGATTGAGTAATTGTTCTGCCCATAAATTAGTTTTTGGGATTACTTGCAGTTTGATAGAATGCATGCTAGAGTGAAAGGAGAAAGGAGTTTTGCCATGTAATATTACTAGGCTTGAGTTAATTAGCACAGGAGACAGTGTCTACAACCCAAGGGATATGAAGTCACAAGATGAAGTCACATCTGCACCACAAAGAACCCTGTGGTCTCCTTTACTATCAGAAAAAGGCTTCCTTAGACTTCTTGAGAGAGAGAACACTTTTCAGTGAGTCTTCTCAACCTGACAGCTCTTTGAAGATGCAGGATTTAGCAATCTTACCGAACTGAAGAAATCTGAATGAACTAGAGAGTGACAATCTGTTATCCTGTCAGAAAGCCTAGGATTCTCAAGCAAGACTTCCCTTGTCAAAATAAATTACCTTAGAAACATTTCTTAAGCACCAGCATGAGCCTGGAATTCTCAGAGACTTCAGGATGCGAGACAGTGCTTCTCTAAAAAGGAGATTTCCAAGAGCAACAGGCTCTATGCTGGCTGCTATGAAGACAGTTATAAGCATTTCCTTCTGATCTAAATTATATCTCATAAATACCTCACCTTTTGTAAGGCACTCTCCCTTCATTGTGGTGAGAGTCAAGCCTCTGTAACCATCTCAAGGTTGTAGAGATCCAGAAACGTATTAGGGCTCTTCTGAAAGTAGTTTTAACCTTACTTTCCAAAGGGTTCTTGGAACAGATGCTCCATGGACCAGCAGGGCAGATATTAATTATATCTGACATCTAATACTTGCACCCTCCCCTCACAACTGCTAACCAGTGTCTTGCATTTTTCTCTTCTTAGACTATAAACTCTTTAGGGAAGGGAACATGACTATTTGTACAGCACTATGCAAACTCACAATGCCATAAAAATTATTTTTAGTACCACTCTACATAGGACAAGGTACATAAAACATTAGAAGAAAGTCTAGCTAAGAGCTCCACTGAACAGACGTTTCCTTTACTTAAGATAGGAAAATGAATGTGATTGCTCAGACAGAACTGAGCCTCTAACAAAGGAGATGACATCACAAATTTGGCTGAGTTCTCCTGCCTCCTTCTGCAGGTAAGAGATCATAGTGTCCAGTGTTCAAAATGGTCTGAAAGATGCAGGATGACCACCACCTGACTATGCCAGTGAACCACCCTGCTCTCCAGGTATTTTGTTGCTGCACTCAGAGCTTCACCCAGGGAGCTGCAAAATGGCAAAGCAGTAAAGTCCTTTCTTCGGTGGAATTTTATGGTGAACAAAATAACATTCTTTAAGTTCTGGATTTTACAGTGGGCCAAATTCTGCTCTCAAATGCGAGTGCACAGGGCTTCTACAGAATGAAATATAAACCTTATGCACATATCTGCAGGCAGAATTTGACCAGGGTATTCCTTCCCTTCAGAGCCCCCTAGCTGGTGAGCAGGACCAGGAAACCTGTCACTCCCCTCCTCCTCCCCCCCTCCACTCCCCAACTCTTAAAGTGATAGTTTGCAGCTCCAACACAGTCCTCAATATAGCACAGCTACATCCATGGAACCACAATGAAGTCAGAGGGCCAAATTCTGCTCAGATATAAATCTACAGTGACTGCAGTGGAGTATCTCACCCATCCCCCAGGTCTCCACGGGTCCTAAAAAAATTCAAGCAACACTGAGTAAAAGTGGTGAGAAAACCAGTATTATAAGCCATTGATCTTGGGTACCTTATATAAGGCAAGGAAAGGGGGAGCTACCTACTCTTTTTGAAGCTTTTGGATTGAGGATGAGGTTGAAATCCTCCCGCTGGAAGACCGTAGGTGCTCATGCGCTGCACAAGGCTTGCTACAGTTCCATGCCTCTCCCTCTTGATTGGCAAACCATCATCCTTAGGTTCTGGGTCCTTCTTAACTTCCTGGTGGAAAAGAGAAGGCAGAACAAATTTACAAAACTGAGGGGTAATTTAAGTACTCCTTGTTCCAGGGTGTAACGGGTTGTATCGGAGAAAACACTTTCCAGTTGTACAACATCTATCATCCAAGCATCTCAAGGTACTTTAACATGAATCCTCTCTATACCCTTGTAAGTTAGATGTTATTTCCAATTTACAGATAGGTAAACTGAGTTACCCAGAAGAGTCCAGAAGCAGGAAAAGAAACCAGGTGTCCTGAATTCTGGTCTACTACTCCAATCTCTATAGAAAACTGCTGCATGCACTGAAATGTGGGAAAATCAATATCAAAGCTGCATTATAACATATTTATGCTTCCATAGAGGTCAGTATTTCAGTGTAAATTATGAAGAAGTGAAAGAATTTATAAATATTTTCCATATCATCTACTCTTTTTAGAATTTACATTATAGCAGTTCCTATAGTCCTCAATCATCACCCCATGGTGCAGGGTATTTTATAAACCATGCAATGAGAGAGAGAGTCCCTGCCCCAAAGAACTTACAGTCTTGGTTAATGACAAGATGCAGTGATGTATAAAATAAACAGGAGGAAAGAGAAAATGAGCTAACAATAATATAAGCAAGTTTATGCATAGATTTTCTGGACATTTAGATTGCCAAGTTCTTACCTGATATAAAATGTTTAAGATCTAATTTGGAAACGGCCCAGTAGTAAAGCCATAGGCCTGATCTGATGGCACAGGAGAGCTCCATAAATAAGAACCAACATTTTTTGACAGAAGAGACTCAATTTTTTCAGCAATTAATCCAGTGAATCAGGTCACTTAAACACCATAGTGCTTTTATTTGTAAAAATAATTACTATTTTGAATAAAGTATATATGCACCCTGAAAGTTTATTGCATGCTCAGTAGTTCCTGACAAGGTACTAGAAAATATAAAGAGAAAGTCTTGCATATAACATCAGCACTGAACACTTATCACCTCCCTAGTGAATTCAGCAACCAGTGCTGTAGATTTAGATGTTGTACTTAAAGTAACAGAAAAACAGTTGAAGCAATGCACACTTATTTACTAAGTGATATCAGCTGAATCCTTAAATGGAGGCATGAGTCTTGTTTATATATTGAAATATAACTTCACTAAACACATTAGACACAGATCCAGCAGGAAATGTATTGCAGCTTTCCATGTCATGAAAATCCAGAGCTGTAGTTCCTAGCAGAGCTACTCAGCTGGGCTAGAGAGACATTGAAACTCTCCAGGTCTAATATGAAAAGGACAAGGCTTTCACATCAAGGAGATTCTCTTCACCACTTCCTGTTGGAAACGTGATTCACAAAAATCAAACTGAGATCAATGTTCATAATTTTTTGTGGGTAAGGGAGTTCCTTTCCTCCCTGCTCTGTTCTATGAACCCTCCTGCTTGCCTGTAGGCCTGCTCAGCAGTAGCTACACTGAAAAAAAACCCTCTTCCAGAGTCCACAGAGAAGTCCCAGACAGTGAAGTTGCCTAGATATCTTAGTGCTGGGCACCAATATAAGCCCCTAGAATGGAGATTCTCTCACTCTGTCTCCCATTATTTCTTTTTTTCCTGGTCCCCTGAAAGTTTCATTCACTCCCTGGCACTGTGTAGATTCAAGGACTTACCAGTAAACACAAAAAAGTTTATGGCAGAACCTGAAATAAAACTTAAGTGCTTATCCTGCAAGACTAAGTCAACAAGATCATTTATCTGTATTTACTTGAAAATTTCCTTCTTTCTAGTAGGATGGTTCACAGAACGACAATGGATCTTCAGTCAGCTTGCAGCTTTGGGCACAGAACCAGATCCATTCATCACCAGCAGCAAGGTAACAACAGAATATTGGAGACTATCGGTTTGCAAGAGGAGCCTTTGCTACAGAACCTACCTAGCTGGCTGGCTGCAGAGTAAGTACAGGTTTCCATATAGGCATAGGGAGCTCTCATCTGCCCCTATGCTCTGTGTGTGACTACAGAGGCAGCAGCTGCTGCTGCACCTCAGTGAGAGAGAAGGAGGCTAGAAGGCAAGGGAAACCCTTTCACAAGCAGCCCAGCTGAAGCTTAGGCCAGTTATTCCAATGGGGGTGGGGGGTGGAATCAGAATTTGTTAAGGTATGCTTTAAAGCAGGGACATCCAGAAAAACCTGCAGGCAACTGAGGGGGTGCAACTAACCAGGCAGGCTCTTTGGTGGGACAGTCCCTGGCTGCCAGTGATGGGTAAGTCTGGTTTTGCCACCAGAGCCTCTTCCGTAATTTAAGACATCAGTGGGGCTTCCTGTGCCTCAGAATGGGATTACTCACATGAATACCTGTTCCAGGACTGGGCTGTGCATGCACCAGTTATGTACAGCACTTCACAAATAGTATTAATTACTCTTTACCATGCCCCTGTGAGGTATGCATTTTAACCACCATTTTACAGATGGAAATGTTGAAGCACTGATATTAAGCATCTTGTTCATGGCCACAGATGAAGGCCACATCCAAGCCAGCATTCAAACTCAGGTTCCTGAGTCCCAATCCTGTGTTCAGTCCACTTGACCATAAATCCATATTTCACATCAATACACTGACAACAGGCAGAAAAACAATAAGAAACTGTTGCTATATTCATGTCCACTTTATTTTAAATTAATCATAAAACTTTGAGATCCACTAAAATCTTTATCTGTTTCCTGCATATATGCAATTTCTGAACATCTATGCAGAATCTGATGATAAGACTACTTTTCATTGCTAGAGTAACAGAACTGTAATTTCCAAACTATGCCATATCAGAATCAGAAACCTCTGAATTTTGGGTAGTATTTTATTCATTTTAATAAAGTTCCTCTATCAAAGCTGTAACAGCAAAGTGACTGACAAAACAGTTGGCTTGGCATGGCCTTAAGTGACTAGAAAGTTCCAGCATTTAGAATCCTTCGAAGTTTTAAGTTTACTTATATTAATTTAATATACATTTTATTTTTTAAAAATGCCAAACAAGAGGACCTTTTAAAGCAACTTATATTTAGTTGTAACTGATTTTATTAATTAATAGGGTGTAACTGGAATGGGTACCCTTCATATTGTGCAATTTCAGACAAACAGATTTGTATTTCAAAAGGTGCAGAGGACACTTGCCTTTCAACTGCATGCAAGTCGGCTTTCAGCTTACAAGCTGCAAAGGAGACTGAAGTCCCACTTTTCTGGACCTGGCTATGACCAATGTCACACCACAAGACCTCCCTGCAGGAACTGAAGTTTCAAGGTAGGCACTTTAGTAAAAAAGCATTTTATACATGGAATTCAAGGCACATGTCTAAAAAAATCAAGTCCTATAACCACCTTGACTGAATTATGACACATTTCTAGGCCTCAGAACTACTTGGCTTGTTATGAATTGAAGCATCAACATCTGCCAGTAAACAGGAATATAAGGACAGAGTACAACATTATTCATAGCTAGAAATTTACTAATCTATTTTATGGCTGACATTAAGGACTGCATCAGCATTTCCATTAGTAACACAGATTTTATGCATTTATAACATGGCTCCACAAGTTCACTACAGACTGCATCTTGGCATAAAAAGTCTCAGCGTGGGAGTGACCTCCCACTCCTTTCCTCTGCAAACTTTGGGTCTGGCCACTATTTTTTATAAATAATAGATCAATCTTCTTTAAACAAATATATTAATAACAATATATCTATAATATACTCAATGGTTTATATACACACCTTATTTATTTACATACATACAAATGTACACATAGTATATAGAGAGAATTAGTAGTAACATTTGTCAATTCCTATTCCAACTGTCAACAACTTAACTACAACTCTATACAATAAAAGCAAAAAGCACAATCACGAAAACGGAACCAGACCCAAACAAATTTGAAAGAAGAATTGTTTCTTGGTATTTTACACAAAGAAAGTTCTAATTGTGTCTAAGAAGTCCACTGAAAACAGTGTAAAGGAACATCCCCCACCCCTGACGTCCAACAGAGCGGATCAAGATTAAAGATTGATTAAAGTTCTCAAGCAGCATAAAATACCCTCATATCCAGGAAGTCCAGTTACATGATTCTACAAATTCAATAACTAAATCCTGTTTGTCACATGTTTTAGTGCCTCCTTCCCCACCAAAAAATAGCAAAAGAATAGCACTGATAAGCAAACTTAATCTATGAGTGGACAATCTTAATTTCTGCTGGGCAGAAAATGGGGGCCTCAGCATTAAATCAACTTCTTAAGTTTCCACCTTCACCTTTCATTCTGCAAAATTCTTTCACTCAAAACTTGAGTAAAATCTAACTATCAAAACAACTACCAAAAATATATTAGAGTCAGCAGAAACTCCTGATAAAGAGGAACTAAAACATTTGTTTCCTAAATATACAAAAATAAGTGTCTCCATTTGAGGATCTAAGTTTATACTAAAATAATTTTGAACTAATTTGAGAAATATATTTGTTCAGGGCTTCAGTCACAATACTAGCCGTAAATACAACAGCTTGAACAGCTTTTCAGTCTAATAATATTTAAATCAACTCCAAGCTCCTCAACTATGGGTTTCAGTGCCATCCAGACACATCACTTCAGTTCCTTCTTGAGCAGGAAGCAGAGATTCTCAAACTCTAAATGTAGACCCCCACAAAATACTGATCTGGGGGTAAGACTAGAAAAATTACATATTTGTGTTTATTATACAAGGCAGGGTATTCATTTATTTCTTCTCATTTTTCAACTGTAACTATAGATACCTATCCTGTGACCTAGGCACGTAGCCCATAAATTAAAACCACAACATAAGCAAAAGACTGCCCATAAATATATTCACATCAGCTCCCTACTCGACATCCTTAGATAAGGTTAAAATAACTGGGTCCTAAATTTTAGCTAGGCTATTTTAGAGATCTTTCCCCACCCAAGGTTTCCACTGGATGGCTCTGCTTCCTGAGATCTGTTGCAGCCCAGATACCATTGCATGAAACAGTTCATGCTGGGAGATGCTACCTAAGGGGCCAGCACACCCTCAAGCTAGGTCCTAACTTATCCATTAAGATATGGATGGAAGCACTGAAAAGGAAGGCGAGGGACTCTGAAGAGGGGGCTTGACTGGAGACCCCTGAATGCCATGGACTGAACAGACCCTCACAGCTCACCCTTCTTGAAGCAAGATATTCAACTTCTGAGCAGTTTCAAAAATTAAATATATACCTTATGAGTCAAGTTTTGACCTAATTTATGGCCAATTTTTTAAAAAAATAAAAAACAAAACCGTAGTTTGGTAATTATACTGAGCAGTGCTTAAATGACCCACTACAGATTGCCACAAACACAGGGATCATCATATTTTGCCAAATCTACTCTAACAGCTGCATATTTTCTAACTTCAGTGTGCCTTGAGGCAAAATTTATTCAGTTCATTAAAACAGAAAACAAAAGGAAAAAAAATCAAGAGGTCCAAGACTTCTAGCTGACACCAGCTTGCATTGATCTGCATATAAATTACACAACAATACTCTAGTCGAGGTGAAGAGGATGATACTGGCCTACTTTTACTCTGGTTTCCCAACCCAAGAGAGCAGAGAGAAGATAGAGTGAAGAGACCATCTTCCTTTCCCAAATTATGGAGGTTCATCTCTGGGTTGAAAGAATATATTCATAAGAAGGCATGAGTGTGTGTGGAGTATCAAACATTCAGCTACAAAGTGTCTGCACATTTTAATTTTAAAAAACTGGATACCTGTGAACCATATGCAAGAAAGTTAAGCAAGGATCTCTCATCACTGGGGCCCATATCAGTGCCTGAAAAAGCTTAAAGGCCTGGAAGCTTGTAATGATTAAGCACCTTAGCAAATCTTTCACACAGATTTTAGCAGCCCATTTCTCATGCTTTGCTAGTTTTCGAGACTAAGATCCTTAGGTCTGGTCTACATCAGCATAGCTACATCTCTCAGGAGCATGAAAAATCCACACTCCCGAGAACCGTTAGCTATGCCAACCTAATCCCAGGTATAGACAGTGCTAGGTCGACGGAAGAATTCTTCTGTTGACCTAGCTACCACCTCTTGGGGAGAAGAATTAGCTACACCAACAGGAGAACCCCTCACATCAGCATAGGTGGTGTCCACACTGAAGTGCTACAGCTGTGTCACTAGCATTTTAAGTGTAGACATATCCTTAGAAAAGCCCTTAGGCTTGTGGCTAAAGTGATTTATTGAATCAGGTCTTAAGAGCTAATTGGAAAATGTAAACAAAGCACTTCTCCCCCCCACCCCCCTCCCCAAAAAAACACACCCAATTTTTTAAAGACATTTTTTAGGACTCCTGCTCCTGCTTTAAAAACAGCCAGAGAGATTAACAAAAAGGTGCCTTAAAATTACTGGCTATTTACCATTCAAGAAAGTAGTTAAGATTAGGTTGAAGCTAAAGTAAAAAAATAAGATGTTTATCAGTCTGATTTTAAAGGTATAATATATTTAAAAATCTGTCAGGGCTAGAACTGATTTACTCCAGCTTTGCAATTGCAAAGAAAAAGTCTTTAATTTCTACCTATGGCAGTTCATGTTATCATACTAACATTCAAGGAAGCAATTTTTTTTTTAAACAAAAGGTAAGATGGAAAATGTTTCAGCAGAGTTCAGTTTACTTCCTCGCCCTCAAAAAATTTACATATTCAAAAAATATCTTGCAAAGTCTGGAAAGCAGTAGTTAAAGGAACTAACCAGTCCCACTATGCCATTTAATCCATCAGTTATCACCCCTCTCTGAATTATACCTCCCACACAGTCTTAATTTTGCTCTTCTCCCCAACTACGATGTTGGATGTATATACTGTTGAGCCTATGTTTAAATACGTGGTGAAGTTTTGAAATAACGTAGTTTCAGGGTACACTCCCACAGGGTTCTATAAATTCCAACTAGGTGACATGTTGAGGGAGCAGAATAATATTTTATAAATATAACTGGAAAAAATTGATCTGTTTGGCGTTATAAAAAGTGTGTCAATTATACAGTGTACGTTTATGAAGGGTCACAGAGAATACGCCAAAATTAAGAAATAATTTTCTGCACACACCCAGCCAACCATTCCCCCCAACTATGACCAAGATGCTGCCATATTTCTTAGTTTACATTAACTGACTAACAAGAAGAGACAACTGGTGTAATGTATTCATTTTATAACATAATAGCAAGAGTTACTACTTTTTTATAGTGCTTCTATAGAAATTGTACAATCATGCACAATCAGATAAAGGACAAAAGTTCAAGATGTTTCTATGTGACTAGTTAAAGGAGTATCAATTCCCATTTACCTGATCATCTTCCAGTTCCATGCTACCTAGTTTGTGCAACAGAAAGTTATGTCAGTTAAGCAACGTCACAGATTCCAAGGCAAGAAGGGACCGTTGTGAACATCTAGTCCAACTTCTTGTATAACAGACCACAGAGTTTGCCAAAATAATCCCTAGAGCATCTCTTTTAGAAAAGCATCCAAACCTGATTTAAAAATTGTCTGTGGAGAATACACCATGATCCTTGGTAAACTGCTCCAATAGTTAATTACTCACTGTTAAATATGTTCGCCTTATTTCCAGTCTGAATTTATCTAGCTTCAACTTCCAGCCACTCATACCTTTCTCTGCTAGATAGAAGAGCCCATTATTAAATATTTGTTCCCCATGTAGATACTTATAGACTGTAAAAAGTCACTCCCTTAAATCTTCTCTTTGTTAAGCTAACTAGACTGTACTTTTTGAGTATCACTGTATGCCCAGTCCTTTAATTACTCTCATGGCTCTTCTCTGAACCTCTTCCAATTTATCAAACACATTTCTTGAATACAAGGCACCAGAATTCACACCAGAACTCGACACAGCTTTCTAGCAGCAGTCTCACCAGTGCCAAATTCAGAGGTAAACTAACCTCTCTTCTCCTATGCGAATTCTCCTGTTTATGCATCCCTGGATCACCTCAGCATTTTAGCCACTGTGTCACATCTACCATGACAAATCTTTTTCATAGTCACTGCTTCCCGGGGACAGAGTCACCCAAATCAGATAGTGCCAGAGTTCAGGGCAACTGCAACTGCATTTCGTCCAGAAAAGGCACCTTCTCTCAAGTTGCCAGCTCCCTCGTCATTGCCTTACTTGGGTGGAGACTCACATCTCACTCCCTTCTGACTGGGCTATTTCCAGGCTGCACAGTTCCCTAAATACCCTGTGTTACTCCCAACAGAGACAAGCTGCCCATTACACGTGCTTGCTTTCTCTTTAGAGACAGTTAACAGTGTGACTGTGCCAAGTTATAGATACCACAGAGCTCTTTTTATGCAAGCCTATTTTATTCTTAAGATAAAAGCACTACAGAGAAGACATATTAAAAACAATTAAGAGAACCTGCCATGCTAATAAGCTTATCAGAGATCACTCCAACTCTAACAGACTCTGGCAGAAGCAGTCCTTCAAAATCCGACTCAAGGGGGCCTCTTCTGTGGTCACAAATTCGTAACAGTGTCAGCTCAGAACCAGCACCCAGTCTTACAGAGGCCCAGCAGGTCCAGTCCTTCCAACCCTTCCCTAAAGATTTGGCCCCGCCAGGGACCAGAGTCCTGTCCGTTTGCTGAGTCTGAAAGAAGGCCTTGAGCCTATTCAAACTACGGTATTTGTCCAAAAACCCTCTCTTTGTCTGTTGGTCCCTGGACAACCACCACCTGCTGATCTCTTATTCACCTTTCCCATGGACACACATACAATCCCTCAACAATACATAACCGCATTTTTAATATAGTGGACCCCAAAAGGTATTAAACCTAATTCAATAAGGTTTGAACTTCACTGAATTAAGCAATTCAGGATGTTTCAGCATATTGTTGGCCTGTCACACTCAATACACAGAATGGCAGTAATGCAACTCACGGAACAAGCAGATATGATGCAAAAAATAATCCAGAAAACCTTTTCTACTCTATATGCAAATTAATGTAAAACACTCCGCAGTAGTCAGAGATGAGAGTAAACAGGTTTAATGTTTTCTCTACACAAAACTCTGCTTACTAAGTGAACCAATGTCTTCTGACCTACCTTCACATTTTCTGTAATGTCTGAAGCAAGCTCTCCCTTCCCATTGATGTAATTGGTGGCTAGGTGGTCTGGTGCCAGAATTGGAACGTGTGTGCCATCTATCACCCCTCTGCAGTTAGGGAAGCCCATTTGTGCAAAGCCATCCACAATGTCACGCACATTGCCCAAAGTCACGGTCTTTCGGAGCAGGATGCGATTAATGGCCATGCATACTTCCGTCAACACACGTCCAACAGTTGACTTTCCCACTCCAAACTGGTTAGTGATCGATTGGTAGCAGCCTGGAGTAGCCAGCTTCCACAGTACAATCGCCACACGCTTCTCCAACGACAGGGCAGCTTTCATTCTCGTATCCTTGCGCTGCAGGGCTGGGGCAAGCGCATCACACAGTCCCATGCATGTGGCTTTCCTCATGCAAAAGTTCTGACGCCACTGCTAGTCTCCTAGATGTGCATGACAATGTGGTCCCACCATTCAGTGCTTGTTTCCACCATTCAGTGTTTGTTTCCCGAGCCCAAAAGCGGCGTTCCATTATGGTCAGCACCTCTGTGAATGCAACAAGCAATCGTGTGTCGTACTTACTACACATAGTGAGATCAATGTCAAACTTTGTGTGCCTCTGTAACTTTAAGGAATAACTCCACTGCCACTCATGATGTGTTAGTGAGAGCGAGCAGCATATTGGTCAACAGTGCGGGATCCATTCTTGCAGATCAAAGAGGCAGAGCGCGCAGTACACAAACTGTTGGAAGATGGAGCCAAATGCGGACGGAAGCACAGGGATTGCTGGGATGCGAAGCAATGCATCATGAGGCATTGGGACAGGACCCAGGATGCCGCACGACCCCCTCCGCCTTCCTAGTGGCAGAAGAGGAAGAGATGCTCTGTGGGATAGCTGCCCAGAGTGCACCGCTCCAAATAGCGCTGCAAGTGTGAACACGCTATTGCACAGGCAGCTGACTGTGTGAACACACAACAGCAGTTTCCCTTCAGCACTCTCTGAGCAGTGCTGTAACTCTGCCAGTGTAGACATTCCCTAAAGCAAATATCACTGCCTCAGTTTTTCACTCCTCATGTTTGGAAGGGCTAAAAGTTTCTCTCTTTTTTTTTTTTTTTTTTAAATGAAAGGTTAGTTCTGCAGGAAAACTCTGCATTTTGCTGCTGTGGAACACACACAGGGTCCTGGTTTGATGGTGTAAATCTGCATAGAGTAATCAACTTCAGAGTCTCTAATACATGGACAATCCATGGTAAAGTCCAAATCCTAAATAAAAGGACACAACTTTCTTGTTAGGAGCAAATGAAAAAGCATTCAGCTACTGTTGCTACCTGTTTATCCCCATTAACTAAGAGTGCTGATATAATCTGCAGCCATTTCTTCCAGTACTGGCAAACTTTGGGTCCCGGCCTGACAGGGTAAGCCACTAGCAGGCCGGGATGTTTTGTTTACCTGGAGCATTCGCAGGCACAGAGCTCCGCAGATACCACTGCTCACAGTTTGCCGTTCCCCAGTCAATGAGAGCTGCAGGAAGTGGTGACCAGCACATCCCTCGGCCCGCACTGCTTCTTCTATGAAGACTTCAGACTTGTCTGAATCAGCTTGCCCTCATCTGTGCCTTAATCTCTGACATGGAAAATATCTCTCATAAGCATACTGAAAACACTATCCCACATTTCACCAAACTTCCCATCAGCCTTTCATACAGAGCGAACAGGAGAGGATGACAAGAATGGACCCTGTGGCACCACATAAAGCTACTGTCCCATACTACCATCTGGGATCCCTTAACAATTAGAGCCACTTAAATATGACTCTACTTTCTGATACGGTCCACAGAGGTCCGCATACCATGATGACAGTATGGAAGGCAATTGGTCGGTCTAAGAATCATCATGGACACCTGATCTTCATTCCTTTCCAGGAGAAAATAGTCAGCCTATACCATTAGTATAATTTCTCTAATATACCCAGGACTAAAATCAAAATGACTGAAGCTGAGACTTGCAGGATTATTGATGTTGTAATTACACCTCTACCCCGATATAACGCTGTCCACAAGAGCCAAAAAATCTTACTGCGTTATAGGTGAAACCGCATATCATCACACTTGCTTTGATCCGCCCAAGCGCGCAGCCCCCACCTCACCCCAGGAGCACTGCTTTACTGCATTATATCCGAATTCGTGTTATATCAGGTCGCGTTATGTCAGGGTAGAGGTATACCTTCAATACAGCTCTCTCAATCTTCCACCAAATATGGAATATTAAAGACCAGACTGAGTTGTTTTCTTAAACAGGGATTTAACAATCACTTTCTTTTAAAAGTAGTATTTTGCCCTCTCTCTGGGTACTAATGAAATCAAGTTTAAAAATGGTTCCAACACCTTCCTACTGGGTAATTCCAGCAAAAAGAGACATGCTCTAGTTTATAGGTCATAAGCTATACATCCCCCAGAAACTACCATGGCCAACAACAAGCAGACAAAACTACTTTCGTCTCTCCTTCCTCCAAAAATCAATCCCACTACCATGGAGGGGGATAGTTCCATCAAATCATCTTTGAAAAATAATTTGAAGATTCCTGTGACAGGATGCACCAGGTCCTTTAAGACCCCTACCACATCCTGCCCCAGGAAAGCAGAAGTGAAGGGGTCCTCCAGAAAGACTGCAGGGAAGCAGTCTATCAGAATGCAGCAGGCTCAGATAAAAGGAGTAGCAGGGCCTTAGCAGGTCGGTTCCTGGCTGGGGCTAGAGAAGCATTCAAAAAGGAGGAAGAGGATTTGACAACTGAAGCCCTGAGGTAAGGGTGAAGAGAAAAGGGCTATATGGGAAAAGGCCCAGGGAATAACAGCAGCAACAACCAAGTAAAGGAAGCAGTACGTGGCTGCTGTATATAGGGTCCCTGGTTTGGGACCTGGAGCAGTGGGAAGGCCTGGGTCCTCCCAGCAGCCAGTGCTGGAGAGGCCTAAGCCCCGGAAAGGGGACATGCCTAGTTTAAAAGAACAAGAAAAGGGGCTAGATTTAAAAGGGCCTAGAGACAGAGCTGAAGGCTCTGGTGAGGATAAACCAGCAGTTCCACAGGCACTCTTTACTAAGCCCCAGGAAAGGGATACATTTCCTTTAGAAGCCTAAGCAGAAGGCTGGACTTAAAGGAGCCCATGAGCGGCTGAAGAGAGCTGGCACCCTCAGGAAGGAGAGTCTGTGTCTAGTTTGAGATAGGGAATTGGAAGACTTTTGTTTGTGTTTGTTTTGGATGTGAGTACCCCAAAAGGGGTTGTTCATCCATTTTAAACTGTGTGACTTAGCCAGAGAGCTGAGCCACTGAATACTGAACAACCTACATGGGGCACCAGAACCAAAAGTGTGTGCAGGATCGCATCCCCCTGAAAGGAGGTTCTCCAGAGAGCTGAACACACCATCACAGTTCCTGACAGTGAGAAACACAACCTTACTCAACAATGTTAATTCCCTGTAACAGTTCCACTGGCCAGAATTTTGCAAGTGTTATGGTGGAAGCAAACAAACTTTGCCTCCTATACAACTCTGTATGTTGCATACGTTTACCACTAATACATCTAGTTAACTTCCCTTCTCCTTCATCAGCTACAAGTCATGACAATATCATGGTGGCTTGTGACAAGGCAGTGTGCATTTAGGAGCCACAGCATCAATGACTGACTACAACTTAAAGATTGATTGTCCCACTGAACCTTCAATAGATTGATGTGCCAGTAAGACAGCACACTTCTTTTGGCACTCTGAAATGCAAGGAAACATGAAACTGTCAACCTCTAGAGTGAAACTACACAGAAAAACAGAGCTTAGTGACAAATGCCCCAAATTCCTCATGAGACGCCCCAAGCAATTGTTCTTCAAATCTGGCCATAACCGACTAATTAAGAAAGTCATACTTGGCCAGCAAAGCTTGCTGGTTCGCGATCCTCAGTGGTAGTGAAGAGGTGGTATATATCTTTCTGCTCAAAAGGTCCAGGCGCTTAGAGGCTCTTGCCTTGAGGATGGACTTGAACCTGCCCTTCCAGACTCTGTCATTCACCACCATGACCACCAGGGAGTTTCAAGCCAGATGGCCTCATATCCCTGAACGGGCACAAAATAGTGCTTCTCCAAGCATCTGACCACTGGCGGTACCGAGGTCAGTGTACTGAGGCCTGTTCAAGCAGGTGCTGCTTAAGGAGAAGATTCTGCGCCACCTGAGTCCTCTTCTTGAGCAATCTACAGATCCAATAGTTCTCTCTGAGGTGGGCTTCACCAAGGCAGAGCAAGCACCTTGTGTGGGGGGCCACTGTTGGGAATTTCTCCTCTACACGAAGGGCAATGCTTGAACCCTGGTGAGGGCATCGCCGGGGCGCACTACAGCTATACTATAGCCTATAACTTTTACACTAACTCTAACTATGAACTACATATAACCAACAAGGCTAAGAGAATAAATTGCGTGGTTGTTGTTTTCATGCTTTACCTCCAGCCAACAGGTGGAGAGAAGGAACTGAGGGGGGTTGAGGCAGCGCCAGCTCATATAGCCAGGGGAGGGCTGCAGACACAAGGCATGAGTAGCAACCCTCTATGGATACTGCTAGGCAAAAGTCCCCAGCTACAGCATGTGGGGCGGATACACAGCTACTTGGAATACACTTCTGCATCTACCAGAAGAACCTTAAATTATCAATACAGCCAAATAGGAGTTGTGTCATTACTTCAAAGGGAGCAGAAACAGGCCTTTGACACTTCATACTTAAGAAAATAAATTGGACTCTTTTCTGATATGAGTTAAGAAATGTGCTAACATTCAGCTCCTGAAATCTTTATATATCATATATACCCATTCATAAGCCGCCATTTTTTGGTAAAAAGGTGAAGCATCAAAGAGCAGGGGTCAGCTTATCAACAGGTCTACACCAAAAGTTGACTATTTTCAACTCTACTGAACTTTGAATTGAATATCTAATACATTGTCATTGTAGATCAAGGGTTGGCAAACTTTGGGTCCCGGCCTGTCAGGGTAAGCCACTAGCAGGCTGGGATGTTTTGTTTACCTGGAGCATTCGCAGGCACAGAGCTCCGCAGATCCCACTGCTCACAGTTTGCCGTTCCCAGTCAATGAGAGCTGCAGGAAGTGGTGGCCAGCACATCCCTCGGCCCGCACTGCTTCCCACAGCACCCATTGGCTGGGAGCTGAGGGGCTCTGTGCCTGCGGATGCTCCAGGTAAACAAAATGTCCCGGCCCACCAGTAGCTTACCCTAACGGGCCGGGAGCCAAAGTTTGCCAACCCCTGAAATGTATGACCCTTTCATAAGCTGACCCTATAATTTTTGCCATTTTTACCTATCCATCTTGGGGGGTGGGGTCGACTTATAAACGAACAGGCTAATGAATGAGTATATATGGTAGAGCACACCATCTAACCACCAATCTATACAGACTGGTGCGGACTAGTTTTTCCAGCATTTACATCCAGTTTTCTCCTCAGTAAAAGAGCCAGCATGGACCGCCAGTGCTTTAATAAGACAAGAAGAGAAGATAACTCAGTCCAAGACAACCAATCGTGTTTGATAGGTTAAGGCTGGTCTGATGTAAATCTTAAGTACATCTGCAAAGAGCAGCCTACAATACACACACACAGCCATGTAGCAAAATTATCATTTCTAGAATTCAATTAATTGCCTTTGTTCCACTGATGACCTTAAACTAGAAGCTGATGAGGCTCTGTCACTTAATAAATCAATGTTTCGCCTCAGACTTCCTGTGTGACACTGAGCAAGTCACTTTACCTCTCTGTGCCCCAGTTCTTCATTTGTACAAACAGGGATAACAGTACCTCCCTATCTCAAAGGGGGGTTTGTGAGGATAAATAAATTAAAGATTATGAGGCATTCAGATACTATGATGGTGGAGCCATATAAATTCCCTAGGTAAGAGCAAAATGTCATAAGTTGTGGACAAGGTGGGGGGAAAAAAAGAAAGCAGCTTTGGACTAACTGACGTCTTTAGGCTCAATATAGGTGTATCTTGCAGAAAATCAACAGCCTATGCTTAAGCCCCTTTGTTTTCAGTTTAAACTGATTTTTACAGAAAAATTCCCAGGTTTTACAGAAAGTATTAATTCAGTTTTTTTCTGATTTTCACCCTACTTTTATATCATTCAAATATACAAAAAATAACTTGTTTTATTAGGAAAATACAATACATTGCATGAGATGTATGTTTTACAATAATACATTAGTCTGCGTGTATATGCAAAGTTGCCTGTTGAAGTAAGGCTACATATTAATCTAGAAGATACACACAATAAACAAACAGGCACGCATGCAAACTCTGAAGTACATGTGAATCTGAACGTACTGATGAATCTCACACCCCCCACATACACATTTCAAGCTGTTCAAAGATGTGACCCATTAAAATGGGAAGAAAAATATCTATCAGAATACGCTTCAGAACACAAGTATTCGAAAGTTCTAAAAAACAGGAGAAAAAGGATGAAGTTAAGTATCGATGCAAATGGTATGGTTCAATTATTAAATGTAAATATAAGCTAAAAGTTCTAAAACTACAACATTAAATTGTCTATTCAAATTAAAAGTTTTATTCGGGGATTTGAGATGTATTGTTTTCTTAAACTCAGAGGTGGCACTGTGTTTTGAGTTCTGTTTTAGTTCTGCAGCAAACCTCATTGATGAACAGAATTCAAAGCATTAATCTACTGAATACTTTTTCCCCCGTCTTTCCAGCCATCAAAATAAACCTCGATATTTACCTAGAAAAATTTTTTAAAATTTTTTGCGCTGATTTTCACCTGTTTTTGTTGTGGTAATAAACGCTGATAAATTCCCAGGAAAAAAATAAATAAAAACCAAAAACGAAGGGCCCTACCTACGATATACAGGAGGTCAGAGTAGATGATCTAATGTCCCTTCAGACCTTAAACCATGAAAAAAAATCAGTTAGATATATACCCTCCATGCGTGCTGTCGTATAGATGTCATCATGAAAAGTTCCAATTGGAATTACAAGATTCCTGTGCTTCTCTGGTCACTGAGGAAAGCTCCTTTACTGTAAATTCCCCCATGTCCCAAGATAGATTTTTAAGAAAATAATTAAGGAATTCCTTTGGGGTTTTTTTGACACTGGATACATTAAAAATCTTCGTAGCAAATAGTAATATAAAAATAAGAAATCTTTATACCATACTGAAAAGACACCTTATTTTTTAAAAAGCGTTTGCTCTAGTATCTAACTTTAACAGAATACAATATTAGTAAAACTATCCAGAAAAGGATGTCATTCTCTGTCCAGCATGTTCATAAAAATTCCTCTTGATCCCAGACTTCCTGTTTCAAACCCTGGTTAAATTCAATTTTCTATCTTTAAAGAAGAGATTTATGGAGGAGACATTACATTTGAAAACACTTGTCAGCTGAGACTTTTTTTTGTACTTAATAATAGCATGTTCTTAGTCATAATTAATAAGATACCATCAATGAAGGTTTAGTTAAAATGCCACAAAACACAGCATTTGAAAAAAGTGAAAGTAATCTTTGTCTTACGGTTGTAATTCCAAGACACTTATTTTAAACAAAGGCAATCCATGATTTTTTTGAGAAAAGGCTAGTAAACGTCCAAATCACAAAATAAGGGATGAAATGTTACCACGTCTCTAGAAATATCAATAAATCACTCTTTTTTTAAATGAAATCTCCTTCAGGCAGATATCACAGTTCAGTATAATTCTTAAGTGTGCAAATATACTGCAAAGAAAGTGAATTAACCCAATGCAAAATAAAATACAAATAAACCTAACAAATATTTTTTTAGAATGAACATCTCAGAGCCCCAGATATGCAACACAAACACTTCCTAGGACTACAAGTACAGTATTTTGACTGCAAAGTGAATTAAACCAAATGTTTAAGCTGGAACGACACCACAACTACATAGAAAATCACTCCTGACATTCACTACAGTGAAAGGTTTTAAATATTTCATTCTAAGAGCACTGAGATAAAGAAATAAATGAGCTTACCGTTTCCAAAGACATTTGCCTGAACACACCCAGTGTTTGGTTGTTTTTCTTTGTTTTGAGAGGGGAAGAAAAATGCTGTACCGAGCAAAGTTCATGTATTAACCTGAAAAGGTTCCTGGCTCATTACTAAGTTTGTAAAGGCAGCTGCATGCACCTGTGCAGGAAAAAAAAAATCCTCTCCTCCAACCTAGTTCTGATGCAGATTTGTCCTCCAGAGTGAGCTACTAAAGCAAAATGGCGCATTCCAGAGATATACTCAAAAAGGTAGTATGTGTTTATATAGCCAAAGTATCACCTCGATCTATTTAATAAGATTGTCTACCTTAACTCACAGAAACTGCTAATAAATCCATCTGTTGCTCCTCCCTTAGACTACTGCCTTGAGCGAATGATCAAACTAGTTCTACTACTAACACGTGAAAAGAAGCAATCATCTAATTCAGAGATTAATATAGGTAAAATCTGAGGCTCTTCTGCTTTGCAATATTTTAAGTATTGGGCAGCTCTTTTTCTGTAATCAAAAGTTTTTTTGAAAAATAATATTCTTGCTGCTAGACCAGCCAAGTGCACAATAAACTAATCAAATTTCAGGAAGTTCCAGATGCTGGAAGGAACCCAAGTTAAAAAAAAATTAATAATTTGTCAAATTTTTAACCTACTATTGTTACAAGTAACACCTGAAACTGGAGAAAAAAGATCGCCCCAAATCCTTCCCTCCCCCATTTTCTTCATGTACCATATTGTTAAATGCATGGTGTCACTTCTTTTCCTGTACAATAAGTTTCCATGGGTGTGTACTTAGGTCTTCCACAACACAACTAGGTGCTTTTAAATAGGAAAATGTGATTTTAAAACCAAAAAATGGACAAGCATACATTTATTATTTGATTTAAAAACAAAACACACAAACCCTAATCAGAATCACAGTTCAAGTTGAGTGTCTCTTTAAGGAGTTTATAGAGTTCTCAATTTTAAATAACTATCATGAAAAAAGGCATGTCTGGAGTAAACAGTAGACCCAATGGTCAGGAAAAATAAAACAATGTAACAATATCCTGCTTAAGAATGTCCAAATAAGCCATTCCCAAAAATTGTTGAAGTTGGAAAGCCATGTGCCTCTAGAGGAATTATGCAACATCGTACGCAAAGAAAAGTGCAGCCTGTGTCAACAAGACGTGTATAAACCCTTTGTAGGATATTTAAAGAATTATAGAGATGCACCTTATTACATGTAATTAAATACAAAAGGAGGTGAAGTGTACCTAAAGATTGCCTTCACTGCACTTTGTGGAATACATCACTACTCTATAATGAATAAGAAACAAAAGATTTCTTGTTAAATCTACAGCTGAAACGTTTAGTAACTCCTACCTATTGTGTTAAAAAACCTTGTGAACTGGATAGCAACAAGTTTTCAGCCACTCGTATTCTTCTGTAGTTCTAAGATCACTAAGCTTCTCACATGATTTTATTTCTCCTTTTAACACCAGCACTTGCAATACCTCACAAGCTCCAAAATATTTTTGCCTGATCAAATTGCCCTTTTTCGTCGGACAAACATTTTTTCCTGGATCTATTTTTTGATGGTGGAACTGCAACACTGGCACACAGATTTACTATCATATTACATTATGCAGGCTCCATCGGCAGCCCAGCTTCCCCCAGCAGGGTCAGCTTATGATCCTGTGCTCTCGTCCTCATACACAAAATAATGTTATCACATGGAAACAACCCAGCAACACAAGCATGCAGTGTCAGGGAAGTGTGGCCAAAACAGGAGTCAAACCTGCAGGGAGTGCCTATTACCAGCTGGCACTCTAGTGGCCAGGCATCACTGAGCTCACTTGGACTTCTGCCCTTCTTCAGGATGTTTACCTGCATAGGTAAGTATTGTGCAGGTGCAAGAGGAAAACTGTGACTGTGCTAGGAGCAACAGAGATCCTTCCATAATTGCCGACAGCATATGCAAGGGTACTTTCAGTGTCGTCATCCCCACCGTACCATTCATGAAATACACTTTCAACATTTTTTCTCTCTATCCATTGACATTTGAAATTAGCATAATTATTCACTTCCTTGTTTGTACAGTACTGCCATTAATCTTATCATAACTCTGCAAATAGGATTTGTCAGCTAACCTGTGCTTTCTTTACTACAGCTTTAATAGCTGAGAGCCATCTATTAGTATAGATCTCACACAAAACTAGTATTCTGTGAGATTAATGAGTTTAAATACCCCACAAAAATATTAACAATCCAAATGCTACTCCCCACTAGACTAATCAAATTAGTTTACCCTTTGGGGTTCTAAATGACCCTAAAAAAGATTGAGCCCACTTAAAAACTATACAAAATACCGCTCTTTGACAGAGACTAAAAATAGTAATTACGTTTATTTGCACCAAGCAATATTTTCCAAACATAGGTGCACAAAGTTGGGCACCTAAATCAGTTAAATGATTTTCACAGATACTGACCAAGTCCCAATATCACTTTTTCAGGCCACTTGTTTAAGCTTTGATGTAAAAGCCGTAATTAGTTAAAAAGAATTTGGCTTATGGTAGATTTAGCGACTCACTTATGCCACCCCTATCTCATAACAGAGCACAGAAGGAAAAAACATTATGATCTGTTTCAGCTGTGATGCTGATACAACCAGGATCTGGGGCATCTAACACATCAATTAGGTATACACCATAATCCTCCAATTGACATTTTGGTTGTCCTTCAGGCAGGCAAGAAGCAGCCATATGTTGCCTGGCAGCAGCTGTGAATTGTCCTTGGCTTCCAGGCAAGAGGACTTTTTTCCCCGATTTGACATGATTAATGAGAGAGAGACAAGTAACCTGACAAAGTTGGCAACAGCCAGGAAGTCTAGACCAGTTTTTCCCCATCTTTTTCCAGATGTTTTGATGCAGATGAGCATTTTTGGTAAATTATGTATAATTTCCCTAAAAGCAGCAAGCATTTGAAAATGTACTGAAAAGCTGTCTGGTTTTATCAGAGCTTTTTACAAAGCTTGACAGCCTCTCTTGTTACTGTATATTAGAACATCTTATACAACAAGGGCAAGGGATTCAAATTCTAATCCATCCCAGGTCGGCAATGACAGAGTTACCATGCAATACCTGTACAATGGGTTATATGACTGGCTCCATCCAGTGTAAATACCGCAAAAATCACAAGTGGTCCACGTAAAGCATCAAATAAAGCTCCCAACAGCAGCAGAATTTCACTCTCTTTCTTCAAGGATAGGTTTATTGTTCAAAACCTAAACAATCCAACAAAAATCTATTCAGCTAAGCCAGGTCCTCTTACCTAGCCCCTACAAAGGACACGTCTACATTTACCGTGAATCGACTCTGCAGCAATCGATCCACTAGGGGTTGATTTAGCAGATCGCTCTCCTGTCGACTCCAGTACTCCACCAGAAAGAGAGGCATAAGGTAAGTCAACGGGAGAGTTTCTCCCATTGACCCAGCACAGTGTAGATACCGCAGTAAGTCAACCTAAGCTACATCGACTCCAGCTACATTATTCACATAGCTGGAGTTGTGTAACTTTGGTTGACTTAACCCTGTAGTGTAGACCTGCCCTAAGTCTCTTCCTCACAAAGTTCCCATCCCTGCCCACACAGCAGGTACCTTTAGCCAGGTCTTCTACCTACTTGGTATATGGACAGTCCCCTTTCAAGTCCTTTTACCTTACCATAGGTCTGAGTCTGGGTCTCTTGCAGGTGCCTTCCTGCTCCCTGCAGGTCTCACTTACAAACTAAGCTGTTTGCTGGTTTTCTTATCTAATGACCTGATGACCTACAGCAGGGGTCGGCAACCGTTCAGAAATGGTGTGCCGAGTCTTCATTTATTCACTCTAATTTAAAGGTTTTCTGTGCCGGTAATACATTTTAACGTTTTTAGAAGGTCTCTCTCTCTAAGTCTATATTATATAACTAAACCATTATTGTATGTAAAGTAAACAACGTTTTTAAAATGTTTAAGAAGCTTCATTTAAAACTAAATTAAAATGCAGATCTTATCAGTTTAGTGCAATTGTTCTTAACCTGGGGTGCGAGATGCCCTTTCTGGGGGTGCAAGACATGCAAGTTTTTTTAGATGGTAAATCATCTAAACACAAATTAAGCACAGGCAGATAAGTACAACTACTTTGTTTCATCAAACCTATGTATTTATTAACATTATACATGTTTTAACGATTACTGTAATATACAAAGTTTTTTAAGTTTTCAAGTTTTTAAGCTAACTGTAGTGTAATTTTTTATAAGGGCTGCAGAGCGCTGGGACCAGGCCAGGAGCCGAGCCCTGGGCTGGCTGCTGGTACCCCAGGCCGGCAGGAGGGTTGAGCAGGGCCGGAGGCCCTGACCCCGGTTGGCAGGGGGCCAGGCAGCTGGAACCCCAGACCAGCAGCAAGGTGAGCAGGGCCAGCGACTGGTATCCCAGGTCGACAGGGTCAATGGCCGGGACCCTGGCTGGCAAGGGGCCGGCAGCCGGAACCCCAGACCAGCAGCAGGCTGAACAGCCAGCTCCTGCCAGCCGGGGTCCCAGCTGCTGGCCTCACTCAGCCTGCTGCCAGCTGGGCGTTCCGTTCACTCAGGCCAGCAGCGGGCTGAGCGAGGCCGACGGCTGGCAGCAGTGTGCCAGTAAAACTCAGCTCGCATGCCACCTTTGGCACGCATGCCGCAGGTTGCCGACCCTGACCTATAGTCTATCACCTATTCTTTAGCCTCAAACCCATTATCCATCACATGGGATGTAGCAAATTAGTCACAATTTGGACTAAGGCCAGCTCCCTTAAAGGGCCATCCCACTCTGTGAGGCAGTACCATTGTTGGTAACCTCCACAAGGAGATGAAGGGGTGTATGGGCCACGAAAACTAAAACTCCTCTTCTAATCATTATGGAGAAATAGTCCCCTCCAGGTGAGAGGCAGAATAGTAATGTTTGTGCAGCCTGTGCCAAAACATTCTGTGAATAAATGGAAGGATTCATAAAAACAGTCATACTGATTGCCCTAGAAACTGAGCATTTAACTGTAACACTCAGGCAAAATATCTCCAAACACCACCTTAAAAAGGGGTTGGAAGAAATTCCTCCATCAACTTCCCTCCCACCTCGTCAAATACCCAACGGTGAAACATTACTGAAGCTCAGTTCTAATTCAGAACACTCATTCTATCTATGCAGGCAACAGCATAAGTTATTTGCATAAATATATAAAGCTAAGCAGACAAGTACTAATTTGATTTCAAAAATCTGTTTCTAGTGCAACAAAATCCAGTTGAGATTATTCAGTAGCCTAAAGCTTCTATATCAATGTTTCATGGCAGAGGTACAGTGAACACATTCAAAACAAAAACTCCATCCACAAATCAAGTCAAAACACCTACGTAAAGGCAGACCACATACACACGAGTTAAAAAAAAAAGTCATCAATCTGTTGGTGTAACCATAGACTTAAACCCTAGTCACCTCTGCTTTGCAGTTAGTAAAGAAAGAGGGTATTGTGGTTTAGCCACAAGACCAGTCAGAGACCTGGTTTCTATTCCTATCTCTGACACTGTCTTCCTGTAAGTCATTAGGAAAGTCACTCAGATACCTCATCTATATAACTACTCTAATAGTTTCACACCACCTCTATAGGAAGGAATCAAATGAACTCACTAATGTTTACTAAGTGCTGTAAATTCAAAGAATTGTATTATATAATAAAAACAAATTTCTGTAAAGAGCCATCTGTACTTACAGAAAATACCTTGGGCCAAACTGATATTGCAAACTGGAATTTACACCAGCTCATCGTGTTTGTTGTGGTTTTTTTGCCTTTTCCTTTCTCTCTCAGTGAAAAAAACAGGAAAAAAACCCACTACTAAATAACTAGATTATCTCAAGAGGAATATTTTGAAAGTTCCTCTCAGCATAAAGTGTGGAATTGACAATCATTTTGCTATTTCAACAACGAATCAAAATAGAAAAAATTACCAAAGTTTAAGATATTTAATTAAATTAAACACTAGACAAGTTTCCAGTTAAATTTTAAGACACCAAAACATGGTAATCGGCATATTACAGGTCTGTACAGATTTTTTAAAGAAACCAAATATAAATTATACTTTACAAGACAGTAAGAAAAGAATCTTGTCTAAACTCTCTTATCATAATTTCTAGAAGTGTAAAGGTTAAACCAAAGAATCCTACAGAGGCGGGTCAAAAATCAGAAAGCACAAAATGAAGTGTCACTTCTCAGCAAGGAATGCTCTGATCTAAACCAGGCAAGTAAACAGCTGGCAGATTAGGCAATCTTCAAATTTCAAATGTGCATTATGAACCAACACACATTAAAGATCAAGACCACTACACAGAATATAAGTGATGTAATATACCATATTGGAACAGCTGAATGTTTGACACTGGATTTATCAGTCATACTACTGGAGGTACAAATTACTTTGTAAGAACCAAGCAAAAATCATTTGTGAATCAAGCTAAAATAAGGCATTCCTCCTTTCCCCTCAAGGCTAAAAATAAAAGTAAAGCTTCTTTAAAAAAAATTCACAGTAATATATTTAGGTTTTATTTAATTAAGTTGTCACAGCAATGCCCCAAGTACAAATAACAGAAAATGGGCACAACTGGAAAAAGAAAGGTTATAGTGCCAATATACAGACATAAAATTGCTGAAGTGAAAGTGAACAGACAGCACCATTATTACTTTTAACTTTATTCTGAAACATGAAAAGCATTTTTAGAAAACACTAAAGAATTAGATCAGTAAAAAAATCCACATAAAATGGCCACAAAAACGAATCCTGATACCAATGTAAATGCTATGTCATTTCATTTAATATATTTAAATAATAAATGAGCTGCAATGTGATGGTAGTAATAGACTGAGATTAACACAAAGCACTTACCTTAACAAAATTGTCAGGGAACATGCCCCTTTTTCCATTTAGCTCCCCTTCTAACCATCCTTCCTCTTCTAGTTTTTTCACATTTCTGATGATTTCTCCAACTCGAATTGTTAACTCATCATCATGTATGGCATCATAGTCATACTCCACGATATAGTCAACTGAGAGAAGGAAGAAAAGAAATAGTCAGTGCTTAACTCTGACATGTGGAAATATGAAACGTCTTATTTTAATGCACTGCATTAAGTGATTTATACATAAGAGGGACCTCTCACTAAAGAGTTCTTTTGACCAATTTTTTTTTTTAAAGTAAACAAGGGGCCAGTTTTTCAGAACCTCACTTCAAATATTGTCCATGTGATTTTGTACACACTAATGTGAATGTTCAATTGCCTCCTGTGCACACAGATTTTATTACGTGCCTGAAAATAACAGTGCATGTACAGTTCTATTTGCAAAACTGACGCGTCTTTGAAAGCTTGGTTCAAGAAATGTTAATCACAGATTTGCACCAAAAACAAAACACACTCTATTATGTTTAAAGTTTGCATAATGTGCATGGAGAAAACAGCTTTAACTTGGACACAGCAAAGTTTAGTCATGGGAACCCTGGCAATATATTTGCATACATCTGTTGCACAAAAACAATGAGAATTGCATACAGCCAACTTGTATCTTGTTTGGTAATAAAGTTCTGTTTTATGTCTGATGATTCCATTAATCACTCGTGTCCATTAAGACAGGCTTTCCATTGCCAAGCAGAGTGTTTATACCACTGAGACGGGTTGCCCCCCTGTAAGGAGACATCTGATGTACTGGGATACAACTGAGCCTGCCTGTTCCACCTGCCTGGGCCCCCTTTACCCTGTCTTGCTGAGCCAGTCTCTTAAGCCTCCTCTAGCACTGTTGTCTCCAAAGTGGGGTGTGCACAAGAGGATCCTTGGGGGTATACGGCAGGAGGAGTGCTTTTTTTTTTGCTTCATCAGGCAGGAGTCAGAGTTTGCCAACAGAGAGCAGGGTGCTGGGGGAGGAGCATGAACTCACTGATCTCCAAGTATGCGTTGTTCACTGCTTGACACACTGTAAAGTCGGCTTTTTAATTCCCCCCCCCCCTTTTTCGGCAGTTCGGGCGGGAGTCCGAGCAGCTTTTTTTTTTTTTTTTTTTTTGGTGCTTCGGCAAAAATGGTAGAGTTGGCACGGCAGGTGGGGGGTGTGCTCAAAAAATTTTACTGATGGGGTGCGCGATCAAAAAAGTTTGGAGACCCCTGCTCTAGCACATACACAGACAAGGCCATGTCCAGCTGCAGAAAGACACAGACACTGAGATCAGCTCTGGGAAGACTCAGTTTAAGGGACTTGCCCCAGCACTCAGGTGCCCACCTCCCTTGGAGTGCAGACCCAAAGGTATATTGTCTTGCTCTGGACAGAAAAATCTGCACAGCGTAAGCTCATAAAAATTCACCCTCTCCCTTAACGTGAAGAGAGAGATGCACAGCTTCTTGCCCCCAAACCCCGATGTGGATTGCACAAACTGGGTTATGTTATAAACAAGAAATAAGTTTATTAATTACAAATGACAGATTTTAGGTCATTATAAGGGATAGCAAACAGAACAAAGCAGATTACTAAGCAAATAAAACAAAACACACAAACTAAGCTTGATTCACTAAAGAAACCGGTTACAAAAATGTAATTTCTCACCCTAAATAAATTAGGCAGGATGCAGAATTTCTGTAGTTCCCCCATTTACCATTATTACTCCCTTTAAACCATCAAGTCTTTAGCAGCCAATTCATCAAAGAAGCGAGTACAAAGGAGATGGACAGAGGTGAACTCCCCCATGTCATAACGCTGACATAGCTCCTCAGCCTGCTACCACCACTACTCCTGGTGTAGTAGGCATGCCACGGAGGAGCTCTGCTACACCATGGCAATCCTTCATTGGAATAAGTTAGAGTCACCTCCAGCCTGCTCTGACTCCTTCTAGGGCCAAACTCGTGCAGAAAACCTGCTGTGGCTCCCTGACAGCTTCTCAGGATGATCAAGCTATAGGTTGGAAGAATATCTGTGCTGAATTTTCAACAGTCCCATCTTGTCAATTAAAATGCTCATAACCAACATACAACTGACACCACCTCCAAAAAAAAGCTCAAGAAGATATGACTTGATGTTCCTGATATTTTGCTTCTGAGCACTGTTTTAATATTGTTCAATTTTAACCCCTCTAGCCTTTCATACATCATATAGCAGCCAACAAAAAAAGCACAAACCCAGATTTTAAAAAAGTCCTTTGCATGGCTGCTTTAAAGGACTTTCAATTATCCCTGCAGTGATGATTTTAAATTACTTATTTTTGTACTTTCACAAAGCTCCTACTAAGCTATATCATAAATTGTGCTGAAACATTTCGCTGTTCTAGGAAAGTGGAAATGAGTGTCACCCATCAAAAATAAGATGAGTGTTTTGGCTCTTGAATATATCATATGCCAAAAAGGTTCTTGTGATTACTGTGATAAAGTCTTATCAAGAAAAAGTATTGCCAAGCTTATTCAATGTTGGGCCTAAAACTTCCGGAAGCCTCAGAGGTCAAGCACAGCAATCAGAGCAAGTGTAGCAAGTTGAGACTAGGAAATATTGTAGGCTTGTGATCGGCTGCAAAAAGCAAGTTTTGCAATATTAGGCGTAGCAAATTCGAACTACAAAATATTGTAGACTTGTGGTTAGCTCAAAAAAACAGGCTTTGCAAAATTAGATACGGACTTGTGGTCAAGGTGTAAAGCAACCAAGTGCTTCTTTAGACCAATTCAAATATTTTTAATGCAGACCTGTAGTCAAGGTGTAAAGCAGTACTTCTTTGGGCTGTTTTCAAACATTTTGTGTCTGACACATTAACCACAATTAGAACAATTGACTGTATTCGGAAAATATGAGCTGTGCATAGATCATAGTTTCAAAATAACCACAACTACCAGAGTAAACATTTGGCCTGACTGGTTGACCTGCTTCAAAACACAGCGGGTAGATGAGATAAGATGTGTGGAGCCTCAGGTGGGTTTGTGTGTGCGTCTTGGTCTAAGACAGGGGTTCTCAAACTGGGGGCTGGAACCCCTCAGGGGGTCATGAGGTTCTTACATGGGGGGTCGCGAGCTGTCAGCCTCCACCCCAAATCCCGCTTTGCCTTCAGAATTTATAATGGTGTTAAATATATAAAAAAAGTATTTTAATATATAAGGGAGGTCGCACTCAGAGGCTTGCTATGTGAAAGGGGTCACCAGTACAAAAGTTTGAGAACCACTGGTCTAAGGGGGGGTTCTCTTTGATCGGTCAGACACACACCCCGTGAACCAAGCAAACCTGAATCACACCGACTATCTGTACCTGGCCAGTTCAAAGAGCGGTCGACTAAAGGGTAACATATTTTCGGCAGGGTAAGGTTTTGAACTAAAAAAGTTTGGTTGCATGCAGTATAAAGTAACAGAGTAAAGAAGTCTGGGTTGCTTGAGCTAATCTGATCTCAAGTTGTGTTGGCAATACAGTATTACAAATGGTAGTGTCAGGATAATTTGATCTAAAGTCATATCAATGCTGCAGTATTATAAATGTAGTAAAATCTTAATAAAAGTATTACGCTGCTTAGCAGTAGTTATAAGTTGCTGATATTATAGTTTTACTTATGTTTGTGTTCACTGGTGGCGGGAACAGTACGTGCAAGGTTGGTAGTTAGTAAGTAACAGTAGGTTTGCATGTACTTGTACCTGCCTTCAGTATCACCTGCCATTTATATTCAATGCTAATAGCATGCATTATAATAGTAAGTAACTGATGCATAATATTACCTGTACTTGTATTTATTTGCACTACAACTTGCCATTTATATTAATCCTTATTCAATTCTGGTCTCTATTTCTCCTTTTCTTATTCGATCTGTGTTGCATTTATAGCTGTAAGTCATTAAAAACCTTTTTTAAGGAATAATTAGTATTCTTAGTTTTCTCTTATACGGATGCTGCTCAACCTAATTACATCTGTGTTGGGTAGTGGGAAGTAGTGATAACCCGGGGCCCCACGGGGGTCTTGACGTGTGCCTCCTTCTTCCTTTATCTCCGCAGTTCTATAGATGAACAGTTCTTAATATGTCTGAAAGGTCACACAATGGTATTTCATCTCAGGCATGTCCACTTGAGCCCTGGAAAATTGAGTGGCATCCAGTATCATCTCACCAGCAGTATGAATTGCATTTAAGGCAAAAATTCAGATTCTGTAACATCATTTTACCATAGCAAAGAATTGGCGCTATAAGCACGAAATCAGCTTTTAATAGTCATATTTTGAACTTGTATAGTGTCCGCCTGCCATTCAAAGAGATAAATTTAACCTCGCTTCATCCCTTCAAAATCGACAAGTACATTCCAATCCGAAAGATGAGGGAACTGAGGCTCAGGAATATAAAGTGTCTTACCCAGCATCAGACAGAAAAGATGTGTTGTAGAGAAAAAGAAAACCTATCTCCCTGAGTGTAAGTTCTGTGCTTCAATCACCCTAACTCAACAGCAGAAGCTGATTTGTTAAGGAAAATCCCCACCAAATTATAAAAAAGATAAGATTCTGCCCAACCTGTTTTAATATGAATATTTTGTTTACGCATTTGGTCACTAAAGAGGGATTTTCACATTGGAGCAAAGTAACTCAAGCATTAACTTGTATGCAGTTTAGACTTTGAATTGTGAAATTTTTTCATGAATGCTACACAGAAGCAATGAAAAAAATCGTTTTTAGAAAGGATCAGTAATCAGCTCTTATTATGACAGAGCCTGTGTGACACCATCACTAATGTCACATTTTGTTTTGCACTTAAAAAAGGGAGTTCAATCTGATTGTTTTATAGGAAAAATAGTATATCTGTCCCAAATTTTCAGCCCATAAACACGGAACAAGGTTTTCAGGCATCTCCTTCATAAAAAACAAAAACTGAAGAAAGGCAAATATTTGCACATAATAAGAGTTTGATGGGTTCACGAGGTTTATGTAGTTTTTCTGTTAATTAAGGGAGAGAAAAAAGTAGCAGTCTTCATCAAAACTGAATCCTCGTATGCTACAGTTAGCCAATGGATAAAATTATTTGTGTCACTGGCTTCCACGCGCTAACATGATATGCAGAAGCATTTTTTAACATATCAACAGGGGAATACAAAACGGCCATTTGATATACGGACTCATTAATATTCCTGGCCTTTACAATTAGGGATATGAATTTTGCTAGACCACAGGCTGTATTCTGGGTCAGAGAAAGTGGTCTTTGATTAAGTGAACCTTACCTGAAGGTTTTCGGAAAGTAGGCCCTCTCTGAAACTATTCATCTGATTAAGGAGCTAGCTAGGTCCGGCCTGGATCTCACCACTGCCCTGCTGCTGCGGCTCTCAGGGGCTGGTCCTGCCACCAGGAGCTCGTGTTCTGACACCTGCAACCCACATTCTGGGATAGTGTGGCCTGCTGGGCCCGTCTCTGTTCCATTATTCTGTGAACTGGATACTTTAGAAATAGGGTTTGTCATACATGTTCCAAGTGCACATATAGTTTAGATCAGTTTATGCTGAATGGATGGATGTCTGAAACATTCTTTTAAATAAGGAATGTGGTTCAAGGTTATTGAGAGATTAGGCAGCAAAGGGGTATTTAAATTTAGCAGCCAGTGAGGGCCATATTGGTTTGATATATTTTACTACCCTGTAGCACAACCCAGATTAACTGATATATATAACATTAAGAACATTTCAACTACTCTGAACTGCATGTTACCAAGCAGTGTTTGTAACCAAAATAGAAAGAGAAAACCTCACAAATGCCTACACAGCAATGCTTGTCAGACTGATAAGTAATTCTTCTTGGAGGGATATTCTGACAGTAAATGTTGTCAGTAAAATACTCTATTTACTGAATAACTGAGCTGTCAATATAAACTCCTTAACATTTCAGAGATTGTATTATTTAATAATATATTATCCCACCTTTGGCTTTTAAAATATAGCCTATATCACTTGCCTACTGTGAAGAAAATTGTTACTAGGATTGTTCCTTAAGATAAAAAGATAATGCCAAGAAACAAAATATAGCTAAAATCCAATGGGATTGTTTTTGACAGAACACACAACCAGAATAGCACACATTGATAATTACAATTTTGGTTATGGATATCAGACAGTTGAGAGAAGAGTCTCCTGCTGGATGGCATTTTGCTGCCATCCCAATAAGAAAGACAAAAAGGAATTATCAGCACTCATCACTAGACAATTCAAGGGATCTGGGGATTCTATCCTTGGTCAGGTGTTCAAACCTGGCAGTTATCAAAAGTGGTTACCATCCAACAATTGTTACATGGCCTACAAAATACAGGTTATCATTCTGCAGCTGACAGGAAAGAGCACATCCTAACCACAAATACCGCCAGATAACCTGACCCTTCAACAAGGGTAAGGACTAAGCCTAATTCCAATTTCACATTGGTGTTAATTCAATCAATCAGATTTATTATGCACTTATGGGATGAGAGAATAAATCTCTCTACAATAAAGTTAAGGAACAAGAGGCAGAGTTTATCATTGCCTTTCCCCCTAAGCCTTAACACGTGCACAGGGCCTGACAGGTGGCTCTAGCCAGCACTAGGGCCACATCTACATTACCACTTATGTCAGCAAAACTTCTGTCGCTCAGGGGTGTGAAAAAAAACACCCCCAAGTAACATAAGTTAGACCGGCATAAGTGATAGCGTGCACAGTGCCATGTTGGCAGAAGAGCTTCTCCCACCAGCATAGCTACTGCTACTCATTGGGAGTGGTTTAATTATGCTGACAGGAGAGCTCTGTCCTATTGCCATAGAGTGGTTACACGAAAGATCTTACAGCAGCGCAGTTGCATCGGTACAGCTGTGCCCCTGTAAGCTCTCTAAGGTAGACATAGCCTAGGTGTCTTCCAAGCCCATTCCTTCCTTGTATACCAAATAGAAAATTTTAAAACAAAACAGATTTTCAAACTAATGTCCCTTTAAATCAAAGCAAACAGTATACTGAGACACCCAGAAGGAACAGCACATTCACCCATAGCACAACAAATCATTTACATCATTAGGATACTGAATGTACATTATGGCTTGTTATAATAGTTATCAAAGAGAAAGTAGCACCCTCAGTGCAGACGTGGGCAAACTACAGCCCGCAGGACAGTCCTGCCTGGCCCCTGAGCTCCCAGCCAGGGAGCCTAGTCCCTCGCCTCTCCCCTGCTGTCCCCCCTCCCCGCCGCCACGCAGGCCGTGCTCTGGCCCACCACTCCCGCTGGACAGCGTGGGAAGCACAGATGGCTCTGGCCAGGTGTCATGCCTGCAAGCTCCTGCTGCTGGGGGGGTTGGATAAGGAAGCGGGGGGTTCTGGGGGGGCAGTCAGGGAGGAGGGGGCGGAGGTTCTGGGGGGGGTGGTCACAGGATGGGGAACATGGAGGGTTGGGAGTGGGAGTCCCGGGGGGCCTGTCAGGGGGCAGGGATGTGGATAGGGGTCAGGAGGGCAGTCAGGGGACAGGGAAGGTTGGATAAGGGGACAAGGAGCAGAGGGCGGTGGGATAAGGCGGGGAGTCCCGGGGGAAGAGGGGCTGTCAGGGGTGGGGGTGTGGATAGGGTCGGGGCAGTCAGGGGATAGGGGGCGGGGGTCCCGGGAGGGGGCGGTCAGGGGACAAGGAGCAGGGGGGTTGGATGGGTTGAGGGCTCTGAGGGGGGCAGGAAGTGGGAGGGGGCAGATAGGGCGCAGGGGCCAGGCTGTTTAGGGAGGCACAGCCTTCCCTACCCGGCCCTCCATACAGTTGCGCAACCCTGATGTGGCCCTCAGGCCAAAAAGTTTGCCCACCCCTGCCTTAGTGAATATTAAGTGTGTGTGTACACACTTAATATTCACTGGGGATGCTACTTTGTCTTTGATAAATAGAATCTACAGAGTTATTCATGTAATAATTACTACCTTTCTGAAAACCACCCTGATCCAAAACAGTTTTAAACAAGGCACAAACTTAATACTACTTTACTTTTCAACTTCAACTCTTACCCATAACAGTGGCTACTATTTTGTGTCTTTTACTATGCAAGGTCTATGCAGTAGAAGCCTGACTATTGCCAACTTCCCTTTTTGATTAAATACTTTGATATGCAATATGTCTTATGTTCGCATGGACGTTACCTCCAAAAAGCAAGGGGTGGGGGAGGAGGTTTAGAATCTAAGATAATTGTTATTGTGGAGTTCTCTAAGGCGTAACATTTTATATTATGTAACTGGGCTACAGTTAAGAACTATGCTCTTTTTTCAATTATTTTATATAGTTAATTTTAAACTTTTTGTACATTTTTATAAGGGAGCTGGAGTATGTTTTCTAACTCACTAGCACCAACATGTTCTCTATCAACATTTGGGCACATTGTGGTTCTGATAGGTAGCTTCACTGATTCCATTAAAGCATTCACTGAAATTTCTCAAGCTTCTTATTTTTACATTCACATGTGACATGCAGTTGTGCAGTAGCTGGCCAAGTTTGTGGCAATTTAATGTTAACCACTGGACATTTTTCTCAAGAACAACTTTCCATTGCTCAGCCACAAGGACCATAAGAGTCAGTTCTAAGACGACATGATCCCTGGCCAACTCTGTTCACTGACTTCATGATAAGGCAGAATGAAGTTCTGCTTTTTTGGATGTCTGCCATTCTTCCTCTGCTCTGTCTGATATACCAACACCCACCCTACCACAGGCATTTTCTGCTTATGCCAGCATTTCCTCTTTCAGTGACAGCCTGCCTAAAAAAGGAAAACAAAAACAAATATAGAGTATTACTAACTAGACAATTCAAGCAAAGGAATCTTGAATTCAGTTGCTATAAAGCTGGTCCATCTGAAATCCACCCTGGATTTTGCCTGGCACTTTTTAGGTCACCAGGAATGTTTCAATAACCTACCCAATAAACAAATTGAGTTACAACGAAATTTTAGTATGACAACATCTCTAATAAAGGTGCTGGGGAACTTGGAGATGAGCAAGTAAACAGAGGAGACTGAACAATAATATATCATACACATCAAACTGCCTACATTAAAACAAAACACATGCTTTCCCCCATGATCTAAAACCGCCTAAATAACATAAAGCAAAGAACGCCCTGAAAAATTTTACTGCGGTAGCTAACTCAAGTAGCAAATTTTCAAGTTGGTTTCAGGACAACTAGCAAGAAGACTGGGAGAGAAATTAAAGGTATCACAGAAGTTTGTGAAATGTTTCTGATCAGCCTTCCAGAGATAAAACATGGGATAGATGGTTCCTTCTATCCTATGACTCTCGCTCTCAATTTTGTAAAATGCACCTTGTGTGTTCTGTTGGAGCATATACCATTTAAAACACACTAAAAACAAAAGTTAGCAATAAGAACTACAGAACCATCTCCCAAAAGCTAACCACTCCTTAAGCCACACCCTAAACAGATGTAACTTACAGCATACTGTGAAGGTCAACCTCTCACTACCAAACCAGCTGGGGAACAGAATTCTAGTTGAGCATTCCTCACTGGAGAGACTGCTGAGTTGTGAGTCTCAGCTGCTCTCAACAGCAGCCAGGATATAACCCAGAAAATGTTTTGTAGATCTCAACTAAAACTTGAATTGCACTCAAAGCCATCCAGCAGCCAGTGCACACTCAGGAGAACAGGTCAGACGCTGCATGTGAGAAATTCTGCTTAGTGGAAAGTGGTGTTGTGCAGTTTCTTCAATTGGAGCCCCAAGTAGAACTCAATGCAAGACACAAAGGGAGATGAGCGAGACGAACTGGTAACTATGGGGAGGGTTAAATGTGTGAGAAAATATCACAAATTCTACCAAATGAAGGTAGAAAACTTACTGGTTTTATATCAAAAGAAAGCCAAGAATACCATGGGTTCCATAGGATTGCAAGTTGTGTTAACAAAAGGTGGTCATATCTCCTCAAACACCAGCTCAGATACTGTAGTCTTGAAAGCCTCAAACCTCCTCTAAATTTTATTTATCTGTCTGTGAAAGCATTCTAGGTGACTCTCAAAATTGCTTAAATGGAACAATGCCAAAAACCTTTGAAGAATAAAAAAAAGGCAATATTTAGTGAGATTAAATCTAGAGTACTATATAAATAAAAGTTTAAGCCATCCAGTCCCTCTTCACATGTTATTACGGTATTGCAGTAGCAACATTACACTTCACAGTTGACTGGCACGTCCATACTAAAATTAGTACAGTAGAATCTGTGTACCAACTGGAAGGCTCTATAAACCGGCATTTCTAATCTTCATAGACAGTCCGGTTTATAGGCCAGTTTGGGCACGGCCAGCAGGCTCCTACCCGGCTCTGCATGGCTCCCCAGAAGCGGTGACATGTCCCAGCTGCTCCTAGGTGGAGGAACAGCCACAAGTAGTTCAGAGTACGGGAGGGGGCTCGGGAGCGGGTGCGGGATCCGGGGGCACTCACCTCAGGCAGCTCCCCACAACCAGCGACCTGTCCCTGGTGTTCCTAGGCAGCTCTGCGTGATGCCTCCGCCCACAGGCGCCACCCCCGCAACTCCCAATGGCCATGGTTACCGGCCAATGGGAGCTGCAGAACCAGCGCTTAGGGCAGGGGCGGCATGCAGAGACACCTAGCCGCACCTCCGCCTGGGGCAGGGACAGGTCACTGCTTGTGGGGAGCCATCCGAGGTGAGCGCCCCCAGATCCAGCATCCCAAAACCCCTCTCATGCCCCAACTCCTTGCCCCGAGCCCGCTCCCACACCCAAGCTCCCTCCCTCTTAGTTAACCAGAATTCTTCACTTACCAGAACCCACATTCCTCTAACATGCCAGATAAAAAAGCTTTTACTGTATTTTCAGTTGCTTATAAACTCAAAAAATATCTTTGAAGCTGAAATTTCTCTTGCTTAGTCTTAATCAAAAGTGAGTATTTTTAGAAAGTTTTATAAAATCTATGTGGCTGTTTGAGTTATACCCCATTGGTTCTCACCTTTTCCATATCATGACCTCATATTAAAAACAAACAAAAAAGTTTCAGGGTCCCCCTCATCTAGCAATAGTGACCAAGAGGGTGATCATGACCCTCAGAGTAAGAACCCGGGAGTTATACAAATGTGAATTAAAAGCTCTTTCCTGTTAAAAAAACATCTGGAAAGCTTCTTCCACCCTCTGAAAACACCACAACTGCTTTGATAGAAGAACTAAAATTTGGCACATACCTAATTCAGAATGACAACTAGTATTTCTGCCTTGTTTACAAAAATCTGCCGTTGATGCTTTTAAATTTTCATAAATTTTTTCCATATTGAGCATGGGAAAAGTGTTCCCTCCATTTCCAGAAACAAAAATCATGCAATGCTCTGAATGTTCCTAGGCTGTTGACCTTTGAAAGATCCCAAAGTATATTTATTCGATTGTGCAATCATTAATAGGGGAAGTGTTTCTAAAAGACTTCATATTCAATTGCGGGCACCACTAACTACTGTATATACCAAGTTTATATACCTGCAGTACTGCATATGTTTTTTAGTCAGTGTAGACTGTTCCTCGTGCTTTCCATTCCACGCTCACCGTTTCACCTTTCAGTTTGTTACTTGTGCGATGGCTTATAAAAATTAAGTCAATGGCACAAAACCAAAACAATTCAGATATGTAAGTGCTTCCTGGTAGTCTCAAAATGGTTTGGGCCCCAGTCCTACAAACATTTATACATTTGAATTTACAGGCACTATTCAATTATTAACTTTAGCATAAATAGATAACTTCATCATAGGAAAAAGTGTTCACAGGACCAGGGTCAACCAGCCTGGCCCAAGAAATGTCTTAGGCTTATTGATTCTCTAGTAATAGTGGTGGGATTATATCGCATAGTTTTTAAGATGTTCTGCCTAATGACCAAGTGGTAGGTTATGCTCTATAAGAGATCTGGGTTTCATTCCTGCTTCTATTATCTCAGCTTTGTGCTAGATGCCAGAACTTCCAAAAATCAGGCCATTTATTTAAGCACTTAAATACGGACTTGGATGCCACAAGATAGGCGCTTTTTTTAGTTGTGGCCAAGATTGTGATGTTAAATCCTTTTGACTCTGCCCCCTTGCATATTAGAATAAGATTTCATGTCATGTGTTCAGACATGAGACTATGCAACATACAATTATACACACAATTACTAAGAACTGCATTTAAAAAAAAGTTTAGGACTCAAAGTTTAACACATCTACTAACTACAGAAAATACCAAACATCAGGGGGCCACACCCACTGGGGTCCAAGGACATTGCCTTGGTAGGAAGCTTAGCATGTTCTCCTGTTTGCTCCTTGGAAATGGCAGACTAGTTATATGACCTGGATGCTATTCTTGGTCCCTACTGAGAGCACCTCACTCACCATCTTTTGTAACAGTCTTATTTAAAGTGGTGTTCTTCTGCACTGTAGTAAATCCACATCTCCAAGAGGCTGTAGCTACTTTGATGGAAGAATTCTTCCATCAACCTAACAGTGTCTACACTGCGGCTTAGGCTGGCTTAACATTGCACAGGACATGACATTTTTCACAGCCCTGAGCAACATAGATAAGCCAACCTAACTTTGTAGTGTAGGCCAGTCCTTACTCTCTGTGCCTATAATCCTTCACTGATAATGCTGTACACTGGGATAGTACTGCTCTTGTGTTTCAGACCTCTCATACAAAACTCCTACATTTTCATAAGAGATTCTGCGCCCACCCTCATTTATAGATACACACTTGATTCTTGTGATGAAGTTATGCAGCAGTTTTCTGCACAGAATGCAATAAGAGCAGCTAGCTTATGCACATGTAGCCTTGCATTTTCTTTGCAATTTCTATTATTCTTCAGTCAATTAGAGATGTTGCATAGCTAAGGATTTTTTTAAATATTTAAATGTTTGGAGGCACTCTTCAAAAAGAAGAAATGTTCATTTATCCTTCATTTTATCTTGCATTGAAACATGATTAATATATGCACCTTTGGCGTAAGGCCAACAAGTGAATTAGTCTCTCTCAGGTATTGCTAAGGCACCTATCTTGGTGGTATCTGAATGTCAATACCTCACCTGAAAGCAAGCATAGGTGAAATGTAAATGAAATGAAAAGTAACACCATTAAGCTAAAACCAATGCAAGACATTGCTTAGGACACTCTGAGCTTACAATACAAAACATCTTGCTCTCCCTTCATAGTAGTCATCTCACAAACCACCTGGATGTATCTGCTGAGTTAAGTCTGCATAAAAGTCTATTAACTTTATACAAGTCTTCTCCCAGTGAATGAGAAATCAAGACCATTGCAGCCACCCAATGCAGTGCCTCATATTTGGAAGTTACTCAAAACGTCTCTACTCGGAAGAATAGCGCTAGACACTGTGGGTGAGATGCTATGGGAGATCCATAATGTATTGGTACAACAATGATTATAAGGTGAACTGTGCATAGACTCACAGAAAAGATCCTGCCAAAACCAGCATTACCATCAGATGGGCTACATAAAAGTGCATTCTTGTTGGTTGTTATAACCTGGAGCAGCGAACCGTAGCCAGTGGGAGCCGCAATCAGCCGAACCTATGGACGGGGCAGGTAAACAAACTGCCCCGGCCCACCAGGGGCTTTCCCTACACAAGCGGCATCCCAAGTTTGGGAAACACTGCTTTAGAGAAATGCAATCTATACCTATAGCACTGATATTATTTTCTAAAGTCTTGAATAGGCATTCTCTAAACCATGTTGATTGGCTGTTTGCTCCAATCTGAACCTTTTCAGCTCAACCTCACACTTTATGAGCCCTTCCTCCTCTCCTGCTCTCTCTCTCTCCTCCTGATCCCTCTCACTTCCCCTTCCCTTGTCCTGTCTTTGTTTAGCTTATCCCTGCCTAACAAAAGCAATCCAAAAATATATAAGAAAAATAACAGAGCTAACAATATTTACCACCACCACACTGCTCGTGTGTTACATCCCTTTCTCTTATGCTGCATCTGTTTAGTTTATTTAGATTGCAATCTCTCAGGGCAGGAACCATCTATTCTCTGTATCTGTACAGTGCCTAGCTCAATGCGCCCCATTCTCAGCTGGTCCTAGGAACTACTTTAATAAACAGTATTAATAATCCATCAGCTGTTAACTGACTACACAGTGTTACAATACCTACAATGCAGAAGAACTGTGATTCTCACCAGTCTAACTCAAGATTTTAAACCCAGCCATCACAACATTTTCAACTTTGTATGTTAGCTTGTATGCATTATATGAAACAATTCTATTTGGTCATGAGATATTTGACCCTATTCACAACATTCTTATTACTCTCACACACCAACCAATTATGACATGAAGATGGCCAGCCAATATTTCACAAATCACTGAAGTTATATATATAATGCATAGTTTTTCAGTCCACCAACTTCAGACAGTAGGTATTGAAAAAAAATTCTCTCTGAGTTATTGATTCTAGTCTGACCTGTATTATCTGTTGAATACAGATTGAACAGAACAGTATCGTGTACATTAGACTATCAATACCAGTGTACTTAATGAAAAAAGACAGTAATCAGAATACTGATTTGTTTTGAATACTTTGAATACTGAATACTGAATACTTTGGTTTGTTTTTCAACATCCAATATTATGGTGCAGCAGTAGTGTTTCAAAACATCAGTGATCTCAGCACCGTTAAGGAAAAATAACTTCCCAAATGCATGGAATGTGTGACAGTCAGATGCGCTCATCTATTGGTACGAAAGCAATATGAGGCCACTGTTAAGGTTTTGCATTAAAGTACAGGATTGCTGAAGTGAGGTATGTACTGCTTTTGTGTATCTATTGGAATGCATTAAAGTCCTATGGCGTGTTGAAGTATGTTATCAACTGTGCAGCAGGCAATATGAAGGTAGAAGAGATTCAGAAGTCTTCCCCTTAAATTTTTATTTCCATACTTTTAAGGTTTTTGGTGCCCGAGATGTGTCTTGACACAACCTTAATTTTCAATAAACATGGTTTGTTTTCTAATACTGTAGTCTGCCACAAATGCATTTGTTAAATAAAAGCAAATGCTACAAATCCCACTTTTTTCAGTGTTGTAGGCATATGATTTTAGCCCTGGTATTTCACAAGCTGGAGAACCTTAAAATTATCACCGGTTTCCTTGTCCAGGTGGGCTTTATTCCAGTATTTTATAAAATGCTTGTCTTTTGCTTTACATGCAATTCTCATTAATAGTTAAATTTTACTTGTGTGCTGGCACTTGCCCAAGGCTTCAATTTACTTATTTGGATAAGAAATCACAAGAATGATCAATTCAAGAAAAAAGTTTAAATCTCTTTAAATCAATTACTGAATAAAGCAAAAACTGATTTTATAAACAGTAGTTTATTTCAGAAGGAGGAAAAAATGGCTAATTTTAATCCATATGAGTTTTTATTCAAACAGGAAGCGTCCAAGCAGCTCTGTTTTCCTGCAAAGCAAACAGCACTAATTATATGTACCGCAGGACACAGCCAAGTCTACAAGCAAATATATGGACTTCAGCACCACTCTCATGAAGACTTAAGGTATGTCTACACTGCAACTAAAAAAAACAGTGACTGACACATGCAAGCTGACTCGCGCTTGTTCTACAAAGCTGTTTAATTGTAGACATTCAGGATAGGGGCTGAATCACGGGCTCTACGATCCTGTGAGGGTGCCAGAGCTCCAGCTCGAACGTCTACACCGCAGTTAAACAGCCCCTTAGCTCGAGCCCTGTGAGCCTGAGTCAGCTGGCACAGGACATCTGTGGGTGTCTAATTGCAGTGTAGACATACTGTTAGGCACATCCTTAACTTCATGCACTGCAAGAAGGTCCACTAGATTTCAGTTATACTACTCACAGTGCATAAGTCTTTCCAGGATCAGGGCCTTCACCTACTCTCACTCATTCCATTCCCATATCCTAAGAAAGGATTGCAGTCTTACCCATAACTAGTATATACAAGTTCACCCATCTGAAGAGAACATTTACTAACTTATAGTATTTCACTAACATGGGAAACGCCAACATTTCTGGACAGAGAAACCAAAGGGCAGGTAGTGGCATCTCTCAAACCTGTGAGAGATGGCAGACACATGAGTAGGTGCATTCTATCTAATCAACAACACTAATAGCCATTCAGATTTTTTTAAATGCTTCTCAGTTGTGAAAAAACAGTGATAATAACTTCAGACAAATTTTAAAACTGGAGTGCAACATTTAAAAAAAAAAAAGTAACATGTGGCTATTGTTTGTGATTAAGCATCAGGGTTTGTGTCCTGATAGATCCCACCAAATTCACTGGGAATCCACACAGGCACAAGATTCCACCTACACAGATCCCTTTCCAACACTGTGGCCCAACTATAAATAAAACATCTGGTATTCTATCATCTCTTTCCTGCTGTTAAGCTGACATTAAACAAGGCCTCTGGACATTAACAAAACAGAAATAATAAATATATACTTAAAGGCATTAATCCGCAATGGTTTAAGTAAATCCTGAATTAAATTTTGTTGCATCAAATTTGAAGTTAAAACTAAGAACAAGCATTCCTAATACTAGTAGTGAGAAGGGAATTGAGGAAATAAGTGCAACAAAGTTTCACAAGGCCCTTTCCATATTACAATTTTGTTTACATAAGAAAGGAGTGCCAGTTTAACTAAAGTCAGTAGAAAAACTGATTTAGTTAAAACAATACAACCTTTCTATCAGTATAACTGCATATACACTGGGGATTGTGCTGATTCAACTAAATCAGTTTTTCTATTTTAATCAAATCAGTGCAAAAAGTGAGTGTAGAGATCACAGAGTTTAAGGACAGAAGAGGCTGTTAGATCATTCAATTTGACTGGAGCAAAAGATAGCCTGAATAGTCAGTTTAAAACAGGTTTATTTCTATTTATCTTAAATTGGTAAGGAATCTATTTAAGCTAAAACAAAATAAGCCAATAAACCAAAAGAGGTAAGGTACCAAGAAGTGACACAGTGACACTAAACTTTAGAAAGGGAGATTGCAGTCAGATGAGGCAGCTCGTCAAGGCCATAAAGGCTAAGAACAGGAAGTGGCATCTTTAGATGTGGCATGAGATTACATAAGAAAACAAGACAATCTCTAAGGCACCATAGTATTGAACAAAAAAGGAACCAGGAAGGCAAGAAGTACATCAATGTAACTAAATGGCAAGGTAATCTGAGCCAAACAGAGATCCTTCAGATTCTGAAAATTAACCTTAGTGAAGCCAACAAACAGGAACATAAAACACAGTAGGCAAAAATGTAAAAAATCAGAATTGCTAAAATAAATTTCAAAGAACAAATTGCTAAAGGTATAAAAAACAACAGATTGAGTACATCAGAAGAAGTCTGCAAAATCATCAAACAATCCACAGGATCACCAAGGTTAAAATTAAGGAAGATAATGACATTGATGAAAAGTTAAGCATAGTTTATGCTAAACCAAAATAAGCCACATTTACGCTGATGTTAGTGTGTCCACACAGCCTTTTATACGTGTTTAACTAAATTAGGTTTATTGTTTTTTAAAATCACACCTTTTGTTAGACCAATGCATCTTTCCTGTATAGACAAACTCATGTAGTTTACCACTTTCCCTGACCAGTGTAGATGAGGATTTCTCACCTCCATTACCACAAAAAATAATAATAAATAAAAATAAAATAAAATAAAAAACCACACACCTTATACTGCATGGTTTGACTTGCACAGTTCTCAAAAGTTTTCCTGACAACATGTGCTACCAGTATTGCAAATAGTATAGAGAGAACAAAACTATACACGCTTTGTGGTAAATTGATGTGTTCCTGATGAGGCCATAACCATCCAGACATAATTTTAGTTCCTTTATGTTCACTCACAGGCTCCCATATACAGTTACAAAAAAAATTGTAAATTAAAAAACACTCAACATGCTTACACTTTATTTCCAGCAAGAAATAGTGTCATGGTCACTATACTTTGCCACTGTTAAGGTGACACCATCAAGTTAAAAATAGTCATTTAAAAACAAACTATACTTAGACATAGCAAATAAAATAAGCTTAAGGAACGCAGTAAAAACTTATTTACAAAGTAAGTATAAAGTTTAGGGTCAATATGGGACCCATTTTTACAAAGTAAGGTCCCAATTCTGCAATTGAATCCATGGGGGCAGTCCCCCATGTTCCTCTCCTAGTGTCCAGTATGGGAGATCTGGTTGAAAGATCAGGATTCAAACTCAAGATCCAAGCTTCTTCCCCAGGTTACAAACACCACCACAAATATTCAAAATGTTCATTACTCATATAATCTGTTTTTTATTATTTATGCTGTTTGTTCACTTCATCTTTTAAATAGCAGACAATGGCACTAAGCTAGTCAGTTTCACACTCAGCTCACCTACGCTTGAACAAACTACACCTCTACCTTGATACAACGCTGTCTTGGGAGGCAAAAAATCTTACCGCATTATAGGTGAAACTGTGTTACATTGAACTTGCTTTGATCCACCGGAATGCACAGCCCCGTCCCTCACCCCCGCCCTGGGAGGACTGCTTTACCGCGTTATATCCAAATTTGTGCTATATCGGGTAGCGTTATATTGAGGTAGCAGTGTATCACACCTGGATTGCACAGAGACTGATTGTTTTAAATTTTAGAGACTTTTTCCACCTTGAATTCCAGCAGAAAGCCTCACACATCTACCCATTTTATGGCTTTGTAAAAGCTTACGCCTTCAAAACCTGAAGTTTGGTCAAAATTTCAAATGAGTGTTCATTAAAGTAACCCTAGCCCAAAGTCTTTGTGGTTCACGTAATGAGTTCATTTTATTCAATAAATGTTTAATACCCTATATGACCTCATATGTCTTATAGTGCTTTATCTCTAGTATACTTCAGTTAACCACAAAATGAAGTCTTTTGGTCTCCTTTGAACAAATCCAGAAGTATTTTGGGCTTCTCTTTGTCTCAGCACTGAGAAAGCTCAGAGGCTCAAAGTACAGGAAAGTGAAGTCATTCAGACAATTAAAAAACCATACTGAACAAAAATCTTCAAAATCCTTTTGACTACCTTTGATGTCTGTTTATTTTTCTGCCTTCAAACTTCCTGAAAACACAGCACTTCATAAAGAGAGTGCGTTTATTTAGAGAAAGTCAATTCTGTGCAACTAGAGCAGGGGTCTCCAAACTACAGCCCATGGGCCAGATTCAGCCCGGGGCTTCCACTTGTCCAGCCCTCCAACCAACAGGGGAGAAGCGAACAGCTGAGTAGACACGCGGAGCAGGCAGGGGGAGGGGCTGCCAACAGCAGATCACGCGGGGCAGTAGCACAGCTGAGTTGTGCAGAGGGGTGAGTGCCTCTGGGAGCCAGTGTCCCCCCAAAAGGGGAGTCAACATAGGGGAGAGTTGCTGCTGCAGCCGAGTAGGCACAGACCCCTGCCTTAGAATAAAAATACAAGCCAGATACTTAATTACATCTCCAATAAATGGAGTAAAGAAGATGAAAATTAACAATTTCATAATAGTTACATTTTAACTACAGCACTAATAGAACCAAACAGTATTTGTCTGATACAAATGTGTGAGTTTTTAGAAATAAAGTTAAAAAAAAAGTGAAATTATATTTAATGTGTTGACAAATATTGTGTGATTTCACCGTACCTGCATTGATTAATTTTTATACCTGATTTAGAATTTAATGCAACACTGACACAGAAGTGTTGTTTTTTAATGATTTTGCATATATTTAATTTCTTTCACAGTTGCTTTGGCCCATGGAGCCCCTTCAAAAATCTAATATGGCCCTCGTCTCAAAGTTTGGAGACCCCAGAACTAGAGTGACCACATGCAATCTAAACCGAAAATATGTGTTGATACTGAGCTAGGGAAAACAAACATTCTAGCTACTCAAGAACTATTATAGGAGGAGAATTAAAGTCAATGTCAAGACTTTTATTTAACATAACAAGTGATAGTTTTCTAGAAACCAGAAGGGGGAAATTTACATAATAGCATCAAAACAATTACATCACAAACAAAAACCTGTCGGAAGCTTGAGTTTTGTTTTTAGAAGTGGAGAAAGATGAAGTAAGATGAAAAGCATAGGTTTAGGTCTCATTTTCAGAAGGAAAAAGTAGAAAATTACCATGGGTTAGCTAATGTTCTAAGGCTTTGGCTACACTTACACTTCAAAGCGCTGCCACGGCAGCGCTTTGAAGCGCTAAGTGTAGTCAAAGCACCAGCGCTGGGAGAAAGCTCTCCCAGTGCTGTCCGTACTCCACCTCCCTGTGGGGAATAACGTACAGTGCTGGGAGCCGCGCTCCCAGCGCTGGGGCTTTGACCACACTGGCGCTTTGCAGCGCCGCAATTTGCAGCGCTGGAGAGGGTGTGTTTTCACACCCTGCTGCAGCGCTGCAAATTTGTAAGTGTAGCCAAGCCCTAAAAGTGTGAATAAGGCAGTTTGTTACTGTTTACCTCCACCTCCTAACACACATGAAAACACCACATGCCATTTTCTTAGGGCTTGGCTACACTTGAAAGTTGCAGCGCTGGGAGTTACAGCGCTGGTCATGCAGCTGTGCAGGAACAGCGCTGGTGTGTGGCCACATTTACAGCATTTGCAGCGCTGTTGGGAGTGCTGCATTATGGGCAGCTATCCCAGCATTCAAGTGGCAACAACGTGCTTTTCAAAAGAGGGGGGTGAAGGGTGGTGTACTGTGACAGGGAGCGGGGAAGATAGAGAGAGTGGATTTTTGGAGCCAACACTGTGTGTTACCTTCCTGGATTGAAAAATCACAAAATGTTTGTGAACCCTTAGTCTTAACTGCAAACAGCCTGCATCCAACGCTGTTTCTCTGTCAAGCAAACATTCACTCCCTGCCTCTCATTTGATCGTTCACAGCCAGGTACAGATAGCTCCTGTTTGCTGTGATCAGTGTTTGTTTTTTTAGATAAGCAGTTCAACGGAGCTCCGATCCGAGTTCACAACAAAACAAAGAGAGGCTGCATAACAAAACAAAGAGAGTAATTTAGTTAAAAGCATTCTGGGATATCTCCTTATTCCCTGGAGGCCAGTAAAAGCGCTGGTGTGTGTCCACACTTGATGAGCGCAATCGCTACACCCCAACCTGACCAGGTGTACAGCCAGCGCTGCAACCAGGGAGTTGCAGCGCTGGATGTGCCTTGCAGGTGTGGACGGTTACTAATTGCAGCGCTGGAAAGCCTCTACCAGCGCTGCAACTTGCAAGTGTAGCCAAGCCCTTTGTGTGAACCCTCCCAGAATATTCAACTCCTCACCAAAACCTCCTCCCAGAATATCTACTTGAGTAACCTCTATAGTGAGGTACTAACTTATGTGAGGAGACAATTTTAATTCTTTGTAAGTATTTTTGAAATATTATTTTTTGTGATAGAACAATCTTTAAATAGCATTTCCAGAATTTTATTTAGAAAAATCCCTTTCAAGTATTTAAAGGTTTGCCTGTTTCCCTGTTGATATTTACAAGTAGGGCTGGTCAAAATTTTAATTCAAAACTTTTGACAAAAGGAGCCTTTTTTTCAAAACCAGTGTTTTGGTTTTCACTACCAAAAATTGAAAGAGGGAAAAACTGAAACCACATTTGTTTTTGTTTTCAGTTTGTTTTTTGTCAAAATATCAAAAAAATATTTTTAAAAGAAAAAATAATTAAACAGTTCCCATTTGATGAACAGCGCTGTTTAAAAGGGAGAAACTGATTACACACAAAGCACTATCAAATTCAGAGACTGAAAAAAATGGAGAAAAATAATCTTAGGTGTTACCTGTATCTACAGCAGATAAAGTTTCCAGATAAATGTGTGATTATCAATTTGATAAGTGTCACTTTAGCAGCTTGACTAAGTGGAGTTGTTTGTTAAAGTGTTTTTCTAACCATTCCTGGAATTATTTCAACAGTTATCACCATAATAGGGTGTAATTCTTTAGATAGTGCTTTCACATTGAACTATACTACCAAATAATTAAAGTGTGCATAATTGCTTCACGGATTTGCCTTTGTGTAATCTCATACCTTACAAAGATCACAAAAGTGCTTACAGATGTGTCTCAATGTCTCTTACGCCATTAGAGCAGTATTAAACATGCAAAAATCTCTGACAGTTCCTATCTTAAATACAAATAGATTAAAAGAACATACCTTAGGTACACAATGTCATTCTCCTATTCTATTCCATTTTTCTGTTCTCTGCAGGACAGGCTGACATGAGTCTAACCCCAACTTACAGGGCCTTACTGTGGAGGAAGGTTTTGTTCAATATCTTCATTAACAATCTGGAGGATGGTGTGGACTGCACCCTTAGTAAGTTTGCAGATGACACTAAACTGGGAGGAGTGGTTGATACGCTGGAGGGTAGGGATAGGATACAGAGGGACCTAGACAAATTAGAGGATTGGGCCAAAAGAAATATGATGAGGTTCAACAAGGACAAGTGCAGAGTCCTGCACTTAGGACGGAAGAATCCCATGCACTGCTACAGACTAGGGACCGAATCGCTGGGCAGCAGTTCTGCAGAAAAGGACCTAGGGGTTACGGTGGATGAAAAGCTGAATATGAGTCAACAGTGTGCCCTTGTTGCCAAGAAGGCTAATGGCATTTTGGGTTGGAGAGAGTCCAGTGGAGGGCAACAAAAATGATTAGGGGGCTGGAGCACATGACTTATGAGGAGAGGCTGAAGGAACTGAGATTGTTTAGCCTGCAGAAGAGAAGAATGAGGGGGGATTTGATAGCTGCTTTCAACTACCTGAAAGGGGGTTCCAAAGAGGATGGATCTAGACTGTTCTCAGTGGTAGAAGATGACAGAACAAGGAGTAATGGTCTCAAGTTGCAGAGGGGGAGGTTTAGGTTGGACATTAGGAAAAACTTTTTCACTAGTAGGGTGGTGAAGAACTGGAATGGGTTACCTAGGGAGATGGGGGAATCTCCTTCCTTAGAGGTTTTTAAGGTCAGGCTTGACAAAGCCCTGGCTGGGATGATTTAGTTGGGTTTGGTCCTGCTTTGAGCAGGGGGTAGGACTAGATGACCTCCTGAGGTCCCTTCCAACCCCGATATTCTATGAAGTTTTTTTTTTAAATGCACAAATGAAGAAAATATAGACAGTCTCCTCTGAGCTTCATGGCTTCACTTCCTCCACCGCACAGTACTGCTAAGTCACATCCCCAACCACCTACCTTCTACCCTTCATCTACACTCCTCCACCTTTGGCCCAAACCCAAATGGTCTTTTGTCCATCCCTCTCTCCCTCACAATGACTTAGCTCCCCAACAGTATCATATTGGAGTCTCCATTGAGACCCCAAATCCCATTCTCTAAAAGACCCTTTTCGATATACCTATCCATTCTAGAGTCTCGTCTACCAAAAAAAAAAAATTGCTCATCATTTCCAACACAAGTATAGTAAAACCTGCCTTAGTGACTGACCACCTCTGAAAAGACACCACCTGCCAAGAGCAACTACTTGCAGAGTCCACAAAACGTTTTTCCATATAATTTAACTGTGAAGAACAACCACTTGTCACCACATTTTCTTACTCCCATCCATAAAAACAAACCTGTAGGAGAAACCAATCTTCCTTACTTCTGCCTTGCTGCTGGCAGTGGCATTGCCTTCAGAGCTGGGCACCCAGCCAGCAGCTGCAGCTCTCTGCTGTGCCTTCAGAACTGGGCAGCTGGAGAGAGGCGGCTGCTGGAAGGGCGCCCAGCTCTGAAGGTAGAAAACCTTTGAAGACAGACCACCTCTCACAAGTGACCACTTTTGCTAACTCCTATGTGTGGTCTTTCTGGGAAGGTTTTACTGTATATCACTTCAATATTAGTATAATATCGAACCATTGCGTAGAGCCGGGCCACTACTTTTTCATTTGTTCTGAGGGTTAAAGCTAAACAAAACTAAAACAAAGCTAAACAAAACTAAAATTCAATGTATACTGAGCAAAGAATACCTCAATAAAAAAAAATTCCTCAAAGAACTGCCTGCATTCAGTTGATTAATAGATAAGCAAGAAATAATAACTTTGCAGTAATGCTTTGATTGAATTCTCACTAATAATTTTAGAAAAATCAAAGCTGAATATAATTAAAGTAAAATGATCTAGCTTGGTCCATTTCACACAGAACGGCTGATAAGATTTTACTCTGAATCTGATGTATGAAGCTTGACCTTGAGGGGCAGGGGGAAATTGTTAGTAACAAAATTTAGAAATCCATGGAGATCAATAGCATGCCTATATTTTTGTGTGTGCTATAAATAGTGACAAAGGCCATGGGGAGTTACCTTAAATCTTTATGGTGGTTTGATCTTATGAAAATACAGAGCTTTGGAGCAGAGCCCGGAGCTGGAGCACAGAGCAGCTCCGGAGCAGTGGAGCTGCAGGTTTTTGCCTGGAGCTGGAACGGAGCCAGAGCACAGCTCCAAAGCCATGCTTATGAACCTATACACCAAACAATAAATCATTCTTAATTGCCATCAGTCAGTATAGAAACATGCCCTTTTTTCAAGTTGAAGTATGACAATTAATATCCAAACAGTAATTTGGCAAGTATTGTCCAATACAGGAAAAGAAGGATATTACCATTATTGCATATTTAACAATAATGTATCAGAATAATAATCAGTATTGTTTCAAACAAAAGCATTAAACAAGGTTCCAAAATAAAGAACTTATGTTCTAAAGAAATATTAAAGAAATTAGGATGTACTAAGTCATTTAATCAAAGTAGAACCAGTTTATATAAAAATCAAACAATGAAGTAACAAAAAGGCAAGGAGTATACAACAAGAGGGAAGTACCACAAAACACTGCTTGTCAGATATTTTTACATTTATATAGCATACCATCTTTCAACCATAGTGCTTTATGGTGGGTAAACATTACATATACGTGATACGAAAATACTTAATGGGAAATTTTTAGATGTGTTCAATGGTGTCGTCCGAACTGTGCTCCCATTGAAGTCAATAGTAAAACTCTAACTGACTTCAATGGTGGACAGTTAAGCTAACATGAGTACTTTTGAAAATCTGTGTTGTGAGTGTATATAAAAATCTCTCACACCCACCACACATACACAAACAGAAACACAAACACATACTTTATCTTCTCCCTCTCCCTTTATACGTCACTTGTATTCTTTGGTTCAAAGTTCTTTAGAGGAAGGACCATGTCTTCGCAAAGTAGGGCCTTAATCATGACCGGGACTTCTAACTACTATTACAATTCAATCATTTATTTATATAGCTGTTCCTAGCAATCTAACTATATTGACATATAAACACATGCTTGCGGAAATGCTGTTGTGCTTAACAGTTGCTGTGCTCCACCCCAAAGGTAGCGACTGTACTTACACATACAAACTATGATACAAGCTACTTCTGGGGTGAAATATAACAGTTGTTGACTGCAGTGATTCCTAAAAAAAGAACTGTACCCAAATACATGAAGAAAATGTAAGTAGACAATGCTATAAATTAATCACTGAATTTAGCCAGAAAACTGGAACTAAAACTTCTTCTAAAGCCTTTATTGTTGTTTTTCCTATCCAGTAGTGATATTTCTAGGATTTACACTTACTGGATATAAACCTTCACATACGAAATGGAAATTATACCATTTATAAATTCAGAAAGTTTTGGTAGCATTTTAAAACAAATTACTTACATAATAAATCATAGCACTGGCCCATTTATACTACTGACTCAGTCTCCAACAATGCTCATGATTTCAGCGTCACCTCAGAAGCAGGTAAGAATTAGTAATAAGTGACACAAATGACGAAGCAGAGAAGTATGCACAAGAGTGAATACATCAGCCGTGAAACTAGAAAAATAGGACTTAATTTAGGAAGCAGCTTTTAAAACATGCTGAATAGTAAATAACTGTAGAGATATTAGAAATAGTTGCAGTATGAAATTACAAAATAAATTAATGGAATATACTTTGTTTTCATAGTTTTAAGGAACACAAAACAAATGTGAGTGTGAACATATCAAAACTGTCTAATTTCAATGCAAAATGTGTAGCTTAAATGTATGGGTGTTTCCTTCCTTCAAGGCCCACTGTCTTTTGTGGGACACAATCTGTCCAAAATCCAGTATATGCACTTAAGAGTGCACACACTTCTGGTAAAAAATTAAGCATTTACACATGCACCATAAATGCACAACCTGCTTTATAAAATACAAAGCAAGAGTCTCTTCCCCAAAGGATGTACCGTTTAGCAACTTAAACAAAACAGAGCAGGTAATGGAATGTGTGGAAAGATAACTAACTGGTGAGCAGAAAGACAAAAAGAGTATTAGTAGAAGGGAGTTTAAGAGAAGGATTAGCATGACAAGCATGTATGTTGCCTACAAAAAAAAAAGAGTAGGACTCAGCATTATGTCACCATAGTCAGAATCACCACTTCTAGTGTTCCCTTCACAGAGCTGTTATCTTTATCATTTGCTCTACTTAAACCAACCACAAATATATACTTCCCAATGTGAATGCTATCAAGTTTAGAAAACTGACCACCACCCATTCTTCCACATAGAAATCTGAACCAGAGTATTATGAAACAACCATATACTGTAAACACTTTCAGCTGTTCACATTTGCACAAAAAGTTACCATCACATAAGAAAAATCAGTGAACATAGGGTTAAAACCAAACTGAACAAATGATTCTGAAAATTAATCTGAACAGCATTTAGCCCTTACAAAGCTTAGCCTACTTCCTCCAATTACTGCTTTATCTGTCAATATTTGTTATGTAGTAATAAATCAGCCATCTCTTTCTGTCAGATGAATGGCCAAGTTCTCTTCCAAGTACAGCCACCGACTTTTTCTACCCAACACCAAACAACACCCCTCCTCATGAAAATTACACATTTGCAACTTTAGTTGTTCTTCCTGAATGACTGCACCACTTAACCCAAAGTATGGGATTTCTCTAGTACATCAGAGTCCTCACCCTTCCTCATAGCACCAATCTGGAGCCATTCTTGCTTCTTTTTAACATTATTGGATCTTTAGCTCTTAGAAAAATGCAGCAACTTCTGTGCTTTCCCTGTAAGCAGCAAAATTCAGCATGTCTGTAAAGCAAACTTTCCCTTCAAGCTCTTTTATGCAAAAAGAGATTTCTTTTTAAGTTAGAATATGCAAAAACATGATTGGGAGGAGGTTGAAAACAATAACTGAATGTATCAAATCAAGTATAACTTTGAGCAGGTGAATGGTTAAGATTGAAGGCATATCAATTTCCTGTAAGTACCTTCAAATTAAAATTTAACCTTTATATTGTCAAATATGAGCAGACTGCAGAAGAGAAAACAATCATCATCCCCAGCTTGTTCCTCAATCCAGCAGTAAAGTACAATTGCTGGGCTACAAGTCTAATCATCCGTCAGATGCTCTTTTCCTAAGGTATCTTCTAAAGCAGGGATTCTCAAACTGGGGGTCACAAAGTTATTAGATGGGGGGTCACGAGCTGTCAGCCTCCACCCAAAACCCCGCTTTGCCTCCAGCATTTATAATGGTATTAAGTATATTTTAAAGTGTTTTTAATTTATAAAGGGGGTGGGGAAATCGCACTTAGAGGCTTGCTATGTGAAACGAGTCACCAGCATAAAAGTTTGAGAACCACTTTTCCACCAGTAGGAAGATCTCAGAAGCACCAAAACATCTGGATGTTACCATCTCGCATATATTTACACTCTCCCCCCTACCAGCAAGCTTCAAATTTTAACACAAAAGACAAAAAACAAAACAGGCAAACCTTCATGGCCTTCTCAATGGGAAGGATTTAATTCTTAACCCCACCACCACACACACAACTCCACTGCAAACACATTTAGTAACATGCATTTAATTACATCGTTTCCATCCCCTTGCTTATGGTTCCCTCTCATCGCAAATATCTGGGTACCGTGTCCCATTCCTTTATGGAGCTTCAAAGACAGATACAGCAGTCCCTGTCCCAAAGAGCTTACAATGCATGCACGAACCTTGCAGCTGCAAGTGTCCAAGTACACAGGAGGGGAAGAACCAGGGAACTCACCGACATTGCTGTGTGCGCCATGGGGAGGGGAGGAGTACAATCTCTTGTCTACACTACAGATCTAACCCCCCCCCCCAACACTATGTTGGCTTTTCAGGGGTAATCAATTATTTTTTGTCAAGTTCCAAATTTCTTGGTCAAGGTATAGTCAAGGTCCACCTACTGACTGCACCTGGCATAGAGTGCCTTAATTTAAAGCCCTACAGCGGGGCTTTACCAATGCAACATGTTAAGAATAGAGGGGCCACACTTCCAATGCCTCTACCCCCTGTTGTAAGGAGAAAGAACAAATACCCAGTCCCAGCTATGGGTAACCAGGGAGAGGGGAAGAGGGAATGGTCCCCCAAATCTCCCTGGGTAGACCAGGAGAGAGAGAATGGGGGAAGGGGGCAGCTAGCCAGCCCCACCTTGGGCAGCCCCCGGGGGGAGTGCGGTTGGGGGCGTAGGAGGCAGCCGGCCCCCTGCCTAGAGCATGCGGGAGGGGCGCAGGGGGTGACCGGCTACCCCCCTGCCTAGGGCGCTCCAGCTGGTGGGGGGCTGGGGACGTGGGGGGCTGCCCCGCGCCCCGGGGGAGGTTGGGGGGGTAGGAGCCGGCCGGCCCCCTGCCTAGGGCATGCGGGAGGGGCGTAGGGGGTGACCGGCTACCCCCCTGCCTAGGGCGCTCCAGCTGGTGGGGGGCTGGTGACGTGGGGGGCAGCCCCGGGGGGAGGTTGGGGGCGTAGGAGGCGGCCGGCCGCCCCCAGGACAGCGGGGGGGGGGGTGGGGGCGGGCCCGGGCAGCCCCGGGCGGGGACGGGGGCTGAATGGGGGGTGTCCGGCCTCCCCTAGGGACTCTCCTGCCTCAGCCCGTGCCCGGCGGCGCCCCCTTACCCATGCTGCGCCCGCCCGCCCGGGCCGGGGGAACCGCTCCGTGTCCTGCCGCCGCCGCCAGCCGCTCCTCCCGCTGCCGCGCTCAGGCCGGGCACGGCGGCTCCATCCGGCCGGCCGCGGGGGCGGAGCAGCTGCTACAAGCCGGCGAGGCCCCGAGGCAGCCGCCGCCGCCGCCGCCACAGACTCCCCTGGGCAAGACCCGCTCTGGCACCGGCCGCGGCAGCCGCAGCTCGAGCTCCCGGCTGGGGGGGCGCCACATCCCGCGAGAGCTCGGCGCCCGCCTGCCGCCCGGCTCCGCGCTGGGTTCTGCCCGCTGTTGCCAGGCGCCGTGACGCGCCGCCCGGGCCGAGAGCAGGGTGGGGAGCCGCCCCTCGCCCTGCCGTCGGGGTGTCTGCCCCTTCCCCACATGGCGCTGCCTCCCGCCAGAGTCTTCTCGCTCCGGCCCGCCCATGCCCGGGGGGCAATACCCAAACCTCTCCCCCCCATCCACACAGGGGAGAGACGTTCCCCCCACGTACACACACACACCGGAGAAACCCTCCCCCGGGAGAGCCACACTCACAGGGATAAGTTCTCACACACTCTCAGGGGAAACAAACACACTCACACAAGGATAAGTTCTCTCTCTCTCACACACACACACACTCAGGGGAAACACAAACACACAAGGAGAAATTCTACACACACACACAGTCGGGAGATACATACACTAACACAGGGAGAAATTCCCCCCACACACACAGACACACTCAGGGGAGATACATACACACACACAGGGAGAAATCCACACACATACACTCAGGGGAGATATACACACACTCACAACAAAGATGGAGAAATTGTCCCTACACTCAGGTAGATCCATACACATGCAAGAGAAATTCTCCTCTCTCCCCTCCACCCCAGCCCCCCACCACATACAGACACATGAGAAATTCTTCCCACATACACACATATGGAAGATCTCCCACACACAAGACATTCTCCCCCCACATATACACACACTGGAGACCCCCCACATATGCACAACATGGAAGATACACACTGGTGATTTTCAAACCCTGATCCCCTGTACAGCAGTATGAGGGAGTGGGAGGCTTACTACTAGATTATTGCTACATCTAACCAGGTGATATTTCTTTGAAAAAAATTCATCCCTTTCATAGATTTTAAGGTTAGATGAGAATTTTATGATAATCTCTTCTGACCTCCTGCATAACAGCAGACATAGCATTTTCACCAAGCAATTCCTGCATCTGAGGTAAAGTGATCGGCATCTAAATACTTGATTAGAAGGGGACCCTCTGAAGAGTCCAGATATGAGGTCTGGAAATGGACTGAAGTTGAACAAATGCTCTCAGTTTCTGCAATAACAAACATTTGGTTCTAGTAACTCCATGCCTATCCGAATCCTCCACATTCACTTTCAGCGATGCAAAGTTGTTCTGTTCCTTAAGAACTGATGCTTGAGTTTCCACAACTATTGTGCATTTTCTGCCTTTTTGGGCTTGTCTACATTACCCACAGGATCAACGGGCAGCAATCAATCCACCAGGGGTCATCTAGTCTAGACATGATAAATCGACTGCCAATTGATAAATGATAAATTGACTCAGGCACTCCACCGGAGCGAGAGGCGTAGACGGAGTTGACAGGGGAGCGTCAGCAGTCGACTCACCACAGTGAAGACACTGCGGTAAGTAGATCTAAGTACGTCGACTTCAGCTATGTTATTCATGTAGCTGAAGTTGCATAACTTAGATCAATCCCCCCCACACACACCCCAGTGTAGACCAGACCTCTGTTTCAATACTAAATAAACAAAGCCAGGAAGCATATAAAATATCATCACATTCTCCACTTCCTCTGTATATCACCCCATCAATATTTGCTGCTTCAGCAACACTCCTGAAAAGATGTGCCTTGCAGTAGGTTTGAGTTACTTTGAACTAAAGGGGTATCGTGCCAGCATAGCATTTAGACTCTGTGACCACCCAGGCCAGAAGGGTGCAGATTTATCCCTTGTGTTGGGGATCTAGCCTGTAGAGATCTTAAAGCAAGTCACTGCTGAAGCTGGCTGCCTAGAAATTCATGCTCTTCTAGGGAAAGAACTATTGGATTGTGATCTGATTGGCCTGCTGGTTGGGATCCATATCTGAACCCTTAAGCCCCTTTCTAGAGAGCAGAGTTTGCTGACTAAGGAGAATGCATTCCAATAACCCCCTATCAGCAGTCCCCTATCTTGTATGCTGAAGGCAGTCTGGCTCAAAAACCTCTACTAATCTCAGCTGTAGCAAAGTTTGCCCCCCCCCCTTTTTTTGGTTATTTTATTGTTAATATTTTAAATAAGATGTATTTTTAAGGACAATAAAAACAGGGTGGGGCTGCCACCCTTTAGTTTTTGTGGGAAATCCAAAGACAGTGAAAGTTTTCAGACTTCTTGTTCATTTAAACAGGTTTAAAGAAAGATAGTGACTTAGAGGCCACGAGGACAAGTAAACACAATGTGATTTTAATAAACTTTAGGGAATATGAGGCAGCAGGACCCTTTGAAATTAAAACAGCACACAGACTTCCCTACTGCAGACGGCCTTTCGCGCACGATTCAAAATGAGCCATTTTAGCCAGGCTCAGGACAAAATTAGCCTGGGAAGAATGTCAACAATTTCCAGAAGTCAGTTTTTTCTGCTTTGGTTATAAATAGATATTGAGTCATAAGCATAAAAGGTGAAGGCTGAAGCATGGGTGTAAGTAGACATCTGCCCTATCATGGCATAATATGTTTTATCTCTTGGGGCAACATTTTGGAGTAGATTTTGTCCCCTATATGCTGGTGTAGTGGGTCTGGAACTGTGCCACAAGATGCTGGAGGAGAATTCCCACGATTCAGGTGCAGCATATGGCATCATAAATAGCCCTATGTAGTTCCCCTTGCAAGCAGCAAAAATTCAAAAAGGGATTGAATGTTTATATGGGTGACAAGAGTGTCCAGAATTATAATAGTTAATGCTATGAAGAGTTTTGGAAGGGATATGAGGCAATCTCTAATTATTAGGGACTGGGACAAGACCTTCATGGAGACCAAATTGTCTCAGAAACGCATAATGTGGGGTTTCTTACACCTCCCTCTGAAGCCTCTGGTGTTGGCACGGTCAGAGACAAGACACTAAGCTGGATGACACATATGCTATGATCCAGTTCCAGTATGGCAATTCAAACATTCCTTAGCCCTAACACGGGGTAGGGATGAGAGTTGTGTCGAGGATGGGAGATGGTTTCTCCCTGACACGTGCTGCTACAGAGATTCTGAGCTGCTCCAGGCTGCATAGTAACCCCCTGACAGGTATTAAGAAGTTACTGTAAACTAGAGAACCCCTAGCTTTGCTCTGATTTACACTGGGGACCAGAGATTACCCGAACCTGCCGATAGTCGGTGTGAGCATGTCCATGTGAGCATGCTCAGTAAAAGCCAAGCAGCAAATGTGGGGGGGCATGTGACCCCGCATGCCCTCTCCATGCCTCACCTCTGCTGGGGATCCTTTCTACCTCCAGAGTAGTCCCGAATCCCTAAAATGGCATAAAGGCACTATGGAGGCACACCCTAGAACAATGGTGGACAACCTGCGGCCCGCAGGCTGCACGTGGCCTATCAGGGTAATTCACTGGTGGGCCACCAGACAGTTTGTTTACATTTGCATGGCCGCCCGCAGCTCCCAGTGGCCGAGGTTCGCTGTTTCCAGCCAATGGGAGCTGCGGGAAGCGGCGACCAGCACATCCCTGAGGCCAGCACCGCTTTCCACAGCTCCCATTGGCCGGAAATGGTGAACCGCGGCCACTGGGAGCTGCGGGCAGAGGAGCAAATGTAAACAAACTGTCTGGCGACCCACCAGCGAATTTCCCCGATGGGCCGTGTGGTTGCCCACCACTGCCCTAGAATCTCAACCTTTGTATTATGTACTGGCAAGCTGCTGGCTTTTTTAAATTCTTTTTCAGGCTTTATACTCACACACTATTTGATATTTGTGGCTTTGAACCTGCAATAAGTTCCATGTGGGTGGACCCCTGGACCTGTATCAAGCTCTTTCGAGGTCAGTAGGGTTCAAGTACAGGAGTCTGTTCGTGTGCATGTGGAGCTCCCAGCAGCAGAAGGGCCTGTATCTAACACCAGTTAGCAATCACAGTGCACGTAAGGACATATTTGTTGGGACATTCTGGGTTCAAATCAGTCATTAAGCCTCTATTGCTCGCTAATATATATCTGAGATCATATATCAATATCTAGCAATGGATATCATGCCATGGTATAGTCATTACTCTTAAGTCTACCCACAGCAAGTTGCTTTGTCTTTCTGGGTCTCAATTTCCTCATCTGAAAATAATAGTTATCTACTTCATTAGGATATAGTGCTCTGACTATACAGACCTGGCAAATATCCCTGTTTTTTCTTTTTCTATAACTCTGAAAGAATGCACAAAGAGTCTGAGTCTCCATTGCCTCATACTCCATGTAGTCGATTATATCAGTTCAAAGGGGATGTAAAACACTACTGTTCTGATTTGTTTGGGCTTTTTTAATTATATACATTTCATGGCACCTCTCAAATATTGTATGCTCCCCAAAATGTATGCAATTATTCCTTTCCTCCTTGGATTTTGTTACAGCAGAATTTTAAAATGAGAAGACAGGCACTTCTGAGGCTTTGTGTTTGAATTTATGCAATAATATGGGACATTTATTCAAATTTGTAATTACTGGTTTTGTCAGGAGATGTTGACAGGTATGAAAATATAAAATATTACATATATGAGTAAGAATTGCTATTATTTTATTATCAGATGTTACAGTGGAAGACCATGACTCAAGAACAGATTATATTATGTTATAAATTGACCAATCTGGAAATGATACAAACTGGCATCACTAAAGACAACCCTTTTCCCATCCCACAGAAAACCAGGAACATTGACAGAATCTTTTCACACTAATCTCAGTCTAAATACTGAACTTGATCCCCCCCCCATACAGTAATCTTGAAATGACTCCATTGCTTCATAATTTATTAACCTTGAACCTGGAGCATTTCAAACGTCTTCAAATATACAGAAATATAAGAATTGAAGTTTTTCCAAGTAAAACCACATCACTGGGATTAAAGCCATTATGTTTTCAGGCCCTGTCAAGAATGATTCATAGATTTTAATAACCGTACATAACTCTTTAACCAACTGGGTTGCACCAAAGGACATCAGCCCAGGCCAATCTTTTATTCCTTTAGCAATCAGAAAAAAATGTGCTTCTGCTTAATCTTTAGTATAGCCATTGCCAGAAACAGACTGTTCTCCAGCCGCTACCACCAAGGAGTTAAGTAGCCTTGACTGGAATGCTGACCTTTAATTTTCATTAACAGTTTCTATTAGGCAATGTTGCATTATTGAAAAAGACAGGTCTGTATTTCAAGACATATCACTCAATAAAAGCAAACACCTCTATAGACGGAGAAAAGGATTGACTCCCTCTGCTGGTCTGTTTAGAAGCAGCTCAACTGGAAGAAGAGAATACTGTACATTTGATTTCTAGAAAACACTATGCCATGCACAAGACTGTTTAAGTATTTATCAACAGTGGAACAGTCATTGGGCAAGAGACAGAGAGAGAATGACTGTGTGGCCCAGTGGTTAGGGCATCTAGGTGGGAGACCCTAGATCCAGTCCCTCTGCTCCAACCACTTTTCTGTTATTTATCCAGAGCTCAACAGCTTCGACAGGAGAGACTGAGGAAGGCCCACATCAGACTATCCCATAACTCAGTGGCTAGCACACTCTCCTGAGAGGTGGGAGACCTCTATTCGAATCCATTCTGCCCTGTTGGCAGAGAGATACTGTAACCACTGGGCTAAAAATTATAAGGTGGGACACTTTGCCAGTGGGTTTCACAAAAATTTTCTGACAGCAGAGGAATGAAGAAATTTAGATATTGGGTTCAATTCCTGGCTCTAAAGGGGAGCGTGTCTACTGGGCACAAACTTTCTCCCTGGCATGTCCCCTTCTGCCTTCTCCCCTCCAACATGTCCCTGCCCCAGTCCTGTCACTTCCTCACTTCTAGTTCCTCTTCCCAGTCCCATTTTCCTCATCTAGCCAGTCCCAGTCACCATTCCTTGGACTACTCACCTAGTTCCAGTCTCCTTGCCCCACAAGTCCCAGTCTTACCCTACAGAATCCCTGTCCCAGTCTCCACCCTTGACTCCACATTAACTTGTCCAGCCAGTCCCTTTTCCAGTTCTTTCCTTCCCAGCTCTCCATCCAGTCTATCTCTCGCCTCCATCCTGGACTCAAGTCACCCCACCACCCTCTCATGTCCCAGTCCTATTCTCCTCCCTCAGGCTCCTCTTCTAATCTCAGTGTCCTTCTCCACCGAACTCTTTGTCTCAATCTATTTGCCCAGCCCCTCTAGTTCTCCCCGCACACCCAGGTCTATCAAATCTGTCTCCCCTCCTTCTTCCAATCCCACTAGTTCTCAGTCCCAGCTTCCTAGCCCTACCCATCACAGCCCTTTCTGGCTCCTCATCTGATCTCAGTCTCCCTGCCCACCTACCGGCTTCCAGTCCTTCTGTCCCACTTCCCTCCCCAGCTCCCAGCCTTCTTGCCCAGCCAGTCCCACTTTTTCTCTCCCTGCCAGCCACCTGTCCCAGTTTCTGTTCCCATCCCCAGGCTCCCTCTTCCCATCTATGGCCTCTGCATACCCCCTGTAGGTTTGGCTCTTGTACCCTCTGTATTCAAATCAGGCAGCTTCAGTCCTTCATAGCTGGGCCCCCAAGGGGGTCAGTGAGAACACAGGAGAGAGAAGCTCTCTGCTGTCACTTCAAGCACCCAGACCCGGCACAAGCCTGCAGCAGCCCAAAGCAGCACTTTCAGGAAAAACGAGGAGTCCTTATAGCACCATAGAGACTAACAAATTTATTTGGGCATAAGCTTTCATGGGCTATAACCCACTTCATCAGATGCAGGGAGTGAAAAATACATTAATCAGTATACATATATTACAGCACATGAAAAGATGGGAGTTCCCTTACAAAGTGGTGCATCAGTGGTAATGAGGCCAATTCAATTCAGGTGGAAGTGGCCTATTCTCAACACTTGACAAGAAGGGGTGAATATTAACAGGGAGGAAATTACCTTTGTAGTACTAAGGAGGCCAGTGCAATCAAGATGGATGTCACCCATTCCCAACAGTTGACAAGAAGGTGTGAGTATCAGCGGAGGGAAAATTTCTTTTTGTAGTGACCCATCCACTCCCAGTCTTTATTCAGGCCTAATTTGATGGTGTCCAGTTTGCAAATTAATTCCAGTTCTGCAGTTTCTCGTTGAAGTCTGGTTTTGAAGATTTTTTGTTGAAGAATTGCCACTTTTAAGTCTGTTATTGCGTGTCCAGGGAGATTGAAGTGCTCTCCCTGGACACTCAATAACAGACTTAAAAGTGGCAATTCTTCGACAACAAAAACTTCAAAAACAGACTTCAACGAGAAACTGCAGAACTGGAATTAATTTTTCAAAGGCTTATAACTTGGCCAAATTTGGATGGATGGCAAAAAGCACCTACCAGACACAAAGACCGCCCCCAAATTTCAGATACCTGCTCCAACATATGGGGGGAGCTAGAGCTTTTCAAAGAAAGAGTCACCAGATTTTTTTTTTTTTAACATTGGCAAAAACAACATATTCTTCCCCAGCCAGATTCTTGGAGCTGACCCATTTTGGCTGAAATTTTCCAAAAACCTTCAACCTGAGGCAGACACCTGGCCTGGAAAATTTCAGCACAAATGGTTGAAGTTTATATCTTTGCCAAACAACTGAAAATAGGGTTTTATGATGGTGAGTATCAGGCAACCTTAATTATAGGTGGTGTTACCAACCCTACCTGTAATAACCCTTTCTTTTTCTGGAAGGATACGGATATGATGGGATATAGTTAAAGCCACGCAAATGCTTTAATTTTCTGATCTAGTAGTAGCTCATATCAACCACATTACACAAATGCACATTACAAAATATTGTCTTGAATCTTCCTGGATGTGATTGTCTGAATGAAAACTGAAATATGGCCGAATATCTGAGCACAGGAACTCTTGAGTTCTAATGTTACTTATTTGCTCTGGTAAAGTTTACCCAGCTATATTATGGGGCTGATACTTTCCCTCAATAAGAGGTTTATAATTAATTAGTGTTGGTGACATGTTTTTAAGATTTAAAAAGTACTATTAAAATTCTAAATGAAGACTCAGAAATGTCAATTTCTTTGCCCACCTGTTAATTGAAATAGGAGTATCTGTAATTGCCATGGGATCTTAAAAGAAAGGTACCAAAGGGTTACCTGAAATTCAAGCTAAAAACAGGTAATGAAGTTAATCACAATTCAGTCCTGAGGCCTTCGTTAATGATAATTTGTAAAGCTAGTCACCCCACTGCTAGCTATTGCTTTTTTTTTTTGCTTCTTTTTTTTTAACCCCTAAGGTCCCTTTGTAGAGTTTGGTTCATTTACCCTGACCGCTTCTTCTTCTTCTTTACCTTATCCCATTAATCAAGATCAGCGGCTCTTGTTCTTTGTCTGCGAGTGTTTTTTGTCAAGTGGATCTTCCAAGCTGATACCAAGCTGACATCTTCATATCCTCTTTCAATGTCTCAAACCACCTTTCTCTAGGTCTTCCTCATGGTCTTTGTCCAGTGACTACCTGTACTTTCTGGCCAACATATCCCCTATTCCAAGGTCAGAAGGGACCATTGTGAGCATATACTGTACAAAACAGGCCAGAGAACTTCCCCCAAAATAATCACTAGAGCAGATCTTTTAGCATAACATCCAATCTTGATATAAAAATTGTCAGTGATGGAGAATCCATCATGACCCTTGGGAAATTGTTCCAATGGTTAATTACTCTCCCTGTTCAAAATTTACACCTTATTTTCAGGCTGAATTTGTCTAGCTTCAATTTCCAGCCATCGACTTGTGTTATACTTTTCTCTACTAAATTGAAGAGCCCATTATTAAATATTTGTTCCCTATGTAGGTGCTTATAGACTGTACTCAAGTCACCCCTTAACCTCTTTGTTAAGCTAAATAGATTGAGCTCCTTGAGTCTCACTGTAAGGCATGTTTTCTAATATTTCAATCATTCTAATGGCTTTCTCTGAACTCTCTTGAATCAATTAACATCCTTCTTGAATGATGGACACCAGAAATGGATACAGTAGTCCAGCCGTGGTCACACCAGTGCCAAATTCAGAGGTAAAATGACCTCTCTCTTCTACTTAAGATCCCTCTGTTTATGTATCCAAGGATTGCATTAGCGCTTTTGGCCACAGCATTGCACTGGGAGCTCATGTTCAGCTGCTTATCCATCACAACCCCCAAATCTTTTTATGAGTCACTTCTTCCCAGCATAGAGCCCCCCTGGTGTTAAGTGCTGCCTGCATTCTTTGTTCCTACCTGTAAATTGAGTGATATTAAAACACACATTGTTTGCTTGAGCCCAGTTTACCAAGCAATCCTGATAGCTCTGTATCAGTGAACTGTCCTCTTCACGATTTACTACTCCCCTATGTCTCATCATCTCACATGACCCAGCCATCTCAGTCGATAATCCCTCAGTTTTTCTATGATGGGGGCTACCTTTCACCAAATGTAAAGTAGTTCTCTATTCCTTATTGGCCAGCATTCCAACCTGTACATCACGGCTTGCCTAAGCATAATCTTCTACACTTTGCTCTTTAGTTTGTTTGACATATTCTTATCTCAGAGAGTTCCCGTCAACTCCCTCCATTTATACAAAGTGCTTGTCAGGAGACCGGCTTGTAGGCAGTCATGCCCAGTGGTCAGAGCAGGAGTCAGCATCTGAATGCCAGAGCCAAGGCAGAGTCAGAGCCAGGGATCGGAGCTGAAGGTCAAAACTGAAGTCAGAGTCTGAATGGCAGGCCCAAGGATCAGGACAGAGTCAGAACCAGGAACCAAAGCTGAAGGTCACAATGGGATTACCTGGAGTCAGGGAAGGCAGAAACAGTGCTGGTTCCAGGCAGGAGCAAGCCTGGGACAGGACTGGAACAAGGCCGGATGCAGGGCAGGGCAGAAGCAAGGCAGGAACACAGCTTGGAGTGAGGCCAGCACAAGGAGGCAGGGAACATAGGTGCCGAGTTTCTAATCTGTCGGGGTGCTCCCCCTCAGCTCCGCCCAGGCCTCAACCCTATCCCACCCCACCCCAGTGCCCCACCCCCACCCTGCTTCTTCCCATTCCCACTCTACCGCTTCCCCACCTCATACCGCCCCTGCCCAGTTCCACCCCCTCCCCCAAGCGCGCTGCGCCCTTGCTCCTTCCCACTTCCCCCAGTGCCTCCTGATGCTGCGAAACAGCTGATCTGCAGCAGGCAGTAGGTGCTGGGAGGGAGAGGCGCTGATTGGCAGGCCTGCCAGTGAGCAGGAGGTGCTGAGGGAATGGGAGTGCTGATATGGGGCTGCCAGTGGGTGCTGAGCACCCACCATTTTTTCCTTGTGGGTGCTCCAGCCCCGGAGCACTGATGGAGGCGGCGCCTATGGTAGAGAATTCATAGCCTTGTGCATTGAGCAGCTGCTGATCCTCTGCAGCAGCTTGGCTTAAGAGCAAGATACCTGACTGGCATAGCCAATCGGGTGGTTCTGCTGTGGCCCAGCTGTGCTCATTGGGTGCCTGGTGGCTGGGCACGTGCAGCTGCAGGTCCTCCTTCCTGACAGTCCCCATCCCCTTTGAGGGTGCCTCCTAGGTGCCCTGGGGCCTGGTTTCTCAGGGTAGATGTGGAGAAAATCTCAGTGCAGATCTGGGGCGTGGGATATTTTCCACTGGTTCCAGGATCATTTATCAGGGCCCGTAACCTTCCCAGTCTACTAAGTACTGGAGATGCCCCTAACCTGTTGTGAGTCCAGAATCTCTTGAACCAAGTATTTTACCTGTCCCTGGGCAGTGATAGGCAGGGGCAGCAGAGTGCAGCAGGATGGTAATGGATTCTCGGTGAGGGAGGCGTGGAACGTGGGGTAAATCCCGAGTGATTCAGATAAGTGCAACTTGAATGCCACTGGGTTGATCATTCCAGAATCTTAAATGGGCCTAGATACTGTTGGTCTAACTTAGCCAATGGGTAAGTTGCCCTAAGATTCCAGGTGGACAGACAAACCTTTTCCCTCATGGCAGAATCAGGGTGTTTTGGTGACCCTGATGGGCATGATGTTTGTATGCCTCTTTGGCAGATGCTAGGTGTTCCTTCACTTATAGATGTACTTGGCGGAGGTGGACAGTCAAATATATGACAATGCATACTAGAGAGCCCTGAAGAATGTTTGGGTGAAATCCATAGTTGAAGAAACAAGTGCTTTGAGAGGTTATGGCATGGGTGGCATTATTATTTGTAAATTCCACAGGGGGAAGGAGGGAAAGCCTATCATCTTGGTGGTAGTTCATGAAACAGTGAAGGTATTGCTCAAGGACTGGTTAATCCATTAGTAACTCCTGGGGGAATTCTGTGCCACTACAGGCATGCAGAATTCATGTACCCTTCAGATTTCTTTGCTTCCTCGTGGAAAAATGACTGATGGGGAAACAGAGGGAAGCTGCAAGAGTGGTCATGCGCCCCTCCTCAGCAGTGCGGCCACATCATTTCAGGCACCCGGAGCAGCTGGCAGAGAGGAAAATCACCATGGGGAATGGCCTGGAGACACCCATCCATTGGCTCCTACCCTGCTCCAGGCTCAGCTGCTAGTCCCGGCTGGGCTTGGGAGTATGAGATTTCCTTTTGCCCTGCAAGGAGTGGCTGGGGCTGGAGCTGAAGCTGGAGCAGACCCAGCCTCAGAAACCTGCCCTGGCTGCAGAAAAATCCACACCCTTCCCATCCCCAACCCCACTTCCTGCACTCATTGCTCCTCAGCCGGTGGGGGAGAGGTCACTATATGGGGAGCTGCTCCCCTATTCACCCAACCTCCATGCATCCAGACCACCCCCATGCCCAGACCCTGCCGCACTGAGCCACACCCCCTGCACACAGAACCCTCCTACCATGCCCCCCGCACCCTCACCCTGCCGAGCCTCACCCCCTGCATCCGGCTCCCACCTGCACCCTGACCTCCCACTGAACCCCACCCCCCTGCATCTGGACCCCTGCTGAGCCCTCCCCTGCATCTGGACACCCTCCCACACTACCCCCAGACCATCTCCCACTGAGCCCCCCCACAATCAAACCCCCACCCCCTACATCCAGAGCCCCCCTGCACCCAGAATATGCAGGGCTGCAAGGATCTGTCTTTCTATTTTATGAAAAATTGGTGCCCCAGCTGGAGAGGTGGATGGACATATGAACCCCTTTCAGAGGTCTGCTTTTGAAGTCTGGGGAAGGCCTGTAGCTTGGGTTCTGCCAGTGAGTACATGCGGCCAAAGGGAACATGTGGTCCTGGCTGAAGATCAATGGGGCAGTCATAACTATGATAGGGCAGTAAGGTATCCACTTTGTTCTTATCAAATATGTCAAGGAAGTCTTGATATTTAGTGGTAATACAGGGGCTGTACAAGGAAAGGTGGAAGACTCTGCAGGCCCCTGCGATGTGACTGTCTTGTGTTTGGACTCCCCAAAAAAGTAGACTGAGTTGCAGCCGATTTATGATCCATGGTTGTGACTTGGGAGACAGAACTACAAGCAATGCAGGGAATTGAAGCTACTGCTCAGGCCCACCAATGGATATGTCAGTCATGGGTGGTGAGCCAGGGCATGCTACATCTAACCAGAGAGTGTTAGGCTTGGAATAGCCTGAACTGGAGAGTTTCTCGGTGACCCTGGAGTGTGGCAACATCCAGGGGCATAATCTGGTGGATGATTGGGACCGATTTGAGGAGCAACTCATCAGCAGACTCTGTCAGATTCAGGGACCTTTTGCACTGGGTGAGGCTCTTATGCACTCATGCAAAGTCCTGGTCCATAAAACTAGCAGATGCTTCCAAATCCACCAGTGCTTCCAAGTGGACCGCAGGCATGATGGGTGATAGGGCTGAAGGGGGATTAGGAAGCGCATTGGGCTCCAATTAGCCGTGGCCAGGATGCTGACCAACAAATGATATTGGGAACTGGAGAAAGGAGAAGGACATTAAGCCGGTCCCAGACTTCTCCATCAGAACTGGGATTTCACATTTCCCATAGGGTTCAGGTTGGGCCTTCACAGAACAGCCTGAGGCAAAGTGTCCAGGCTGCCCTCACTGCAGGCATAAACCCGCCATTTGAAGCTGCTGTTTCTCTGTGACAGAGAGGCAGGGCCAAGCTTGGTCGATCTCCATGGGCTCATTTTGGTGGTGGCAAAACTGAAAATAGAAGAGCTGGAGTCAGGATGACCAGCGGGGTACAGGAGACTGAGCAGAGCTCCATCAGATGGTTGTCAATCTTGATGCATAATTTGATGAAATCATTTAGGCCAGGTGATGACTTCACCTGTGCCAGCTTGTTTTTTACCTCCTTACAGAATCTGAACCATAAATGGATTCATTCCACTGAGTGTCAGCCACTAGAAATTATGCCGAGAACTTGGCAACCAATCACCGATCCTGCCACAATGCTTGGAGGGCAGCCTCTGTGGTGTGTGTGTGGTTTGGATCATTGAATATTACTTCCATGTCTTGCACAAAGTTCTCCATTTGGCCCAGGCGTGAGCTAGATTTCTCCAGGAGCAGGGAAGCCCAGGCCAAGGTCTGCTCAGTCAGCAGGCTGATGATAAATCCTGCTTGGACTTGATTGGTGCGGAAGGCTTGCAGTCACAGTAGAAAACAGAAGCCAGCGCTGGTTTAGGAACCTCTGAAATTTGCTGCATTTACCACCAAATTTATCCAGCAGTACAATCTTTGTTTCACAAGGAGTTGGGGTTGGGACAGCAGGTTCAAGGGGCATAGTACTCTGGAAAGATTAAAAAGCAGGTGCTGTACAGCACCCGCTATGTTCAACAGGGAGACACTGGTCTTGTTGGGACACATTTCCATGGAACAGGACCCCAATTCCCCTGAATAATCCCTTACTTTTAGCTGGGCTGCTCAAACTGTCAGGAGACCAGGCCATAGACAGTCGTGCCTAGTGGTCAGAGCAGGAAGCCGAACTGGAGTTGGACTCCAAATGCCAGAGCCTAGGGCCAAGGCAGAGGCAGGAATCAGCCGAGGTCAGAATGGGATTACTTGGAGTCAGGGAAGGCAGGAGCAGGGCCTAAAGCAGGACTAAGGCTGAGACAGGACGGGAACAAGGCTTGATGCAGAGCAGGGTCTAGGCTGGAGCAGGGCTTGGAGCAAGTTAAGCACAGGGAGGCAAAGAATCCACAGGCATGTACACTGAGCAGCTACTGACCTTTTGCAGCTGCTGGTCTTAAAAGCAAGTCACCTGACTGCCATAGCCAATCAAGTGCTCTGCTGTGGCCCAGCTGTACTCATTGGGTGCCTGGCAAGTGGGCAGGTGTAGGTGAAGGCCCTCATTCTCAACAGTGCTGTTCATGTGGCTCTGATCATCCACATTCTTATCATGGCTCAACACTGACCCAAGGTATTTAAACAGTTGCAAAGGCTTTTACTCTGTACCATGTAGTTATATTGGCTTCTTGTTGTCCCTCTTAGCAAAACATCACATATACTCCATCTTTTTTGGCTGACTTGTAAGCCAGTTCCTTCTGATGCAGCCCTCCATAGTTGTAGGTCCCTTTCCACTTCATATTTATCTTCATGGCACAACATAATGCCACTGGTGAAAAGCAGGCTCTGTGGAGGCATCTCCCCTAATCTCTTGCATCAAGGTGTCCCTTAGAATAGGAATGGGCTTCAGGCTGATCTTTGCTGTAGACCTCCCTCACAGTGAATGAGCCACTGCAGCTGCTTCTCACTACTGTTGTGCTACCCTGGTACCATTGTGTCCCATAATAGTCTGAACATATGTCTCTGGCAGTTTGCGTGAGCACAGACACCACCAAAGCAATTCTCTAGGAACTCTGTCATAAGCCTTCTCTAAATGCACAACCATTAAGGGCAATCCCTTGTGTTTCTCCTTGTACTTCTCCTGCAATATTCAGGCTGCAAACAGTGCATCCATTGTTGACCTTCCTGGCATAAACCCAAATTGGTCCTCACTTACTTCATGCTACGGCTTACTTCTGAAGTCTTTTCTCCGTGGTTCTTTCCAGCCATTTCAGTGTGTGACTCATTAGCATGATAGGTCAGTGTGACACACCAGGGTACAATTCAGACCAGTGGAGGCTGTGTCACTCCTGCCCAGCAGCTTTACAATGCCTTGCTGAAGTAGCTTTCACCGGCGCCACTCACAAAAGGCTTTCCGGCATGCCAGCCGCACCTTGAGTTTCTGTGTATAGCTGCAGCCTGCCAGTTACACCCTGGCTCTCATCAAGCTTGGGTTATATTGCAGGGTGACACCAACACACCCCCAGTCCTGGATTTTCCTCCAGGAATGTATATCCTGAACTGGTCCAGTCCTCTTCTGTATGGTACAGATACAGTAAATTGGTTATTCCTTTAAGGGAATAATATACCAGTTTGTTATTTTAAATAGAGCAGCAAAGAGTCCTGTGGCACCTTATAGACTAACAGATGTATTGGAGCATGAGCTTTCGTGGGTATTCACATTGTATTCACTCACGAAAGCTCATGCTCCAATACGTCTGTTAGTCTATAAGGTGCCACAGGACTCCTTGCTGCTTTTACAGATCCAGACTAACACGGCTACCCCTCTGATACTTGATTTTAAATAGAGTTACCCAGACACTTCAATTTAAATACACTGGATTAGACACAACAGTAAAACAAGTTTATTAACTACAAAGAGAGAGATTTTAAGTGAGTACAAATAATGAGGCAAAAAGTCAGAAATGGTTACAAGAAAAATAAAGAGAGAAGGCTCACTAGTGCCGAACTTAAACTATATCAGATTCAAACAAAATTTCTCACCACATGCTTCCAGCAAGTTACTGACTGACTCTTCAGGTCCAGACCCCTCCCCCAACATCCAATAGCTGTTTTCTTTTGTCTTCTCAGGTGTAAGAATGCAATGGGTGGAGTGTGTGGGGGGGTGTTTGCCCCTTCTTTTTATAATTTCAATCCCCCTCTTGAAAAACATTTCCAGCTGGAAACTAGGAGACAAAAAATCTGTGTGGATGGATGTTCCTGGTGGGGGGGTTTTCCATCTGTTTGAGCTTCCTTTATTTTCCCTTCCTGCTTGATGACTCTGTTTACTGCTTAAATCAAAATGAAGGCAAACGTAAACTTCTTTGTTCAAGACAGACCTGTTTGACCAGTTTGGTGCTAGGGGAGTTTTGAACATGCAGGCTTAACATCATACAGGGGAATCTTATAACTTCACATATAGTGTTGCCACACATTTTATCAGGACAATACTGACCAGCAAATTATGAGTTTTCAAATGATACCATATGAGGCGTGCCTTGTACAAAGATTATTACAATAGTGTTTCGGGTGTGAATACAGGGGTGTATTCCATCACAGTCAGTAATTACTACATTCTTACATATCTCCTTTCCGCTTGGAAATAGGGACCAATGTGCTCTTCCTTCACTTGTCAGGCATTTTTCTAGCACAAAGAATGAAGTTGAAAAGTTAGTCATCATCACCACTCCCTCATGGCCTCATTCTTTAAATGCTTCAGTTGGTGCACCATCCAGTCCCACTGCCTTCCCACATTTCATCATCTTTGCTACTGGCTGAGTCTCCACCATGGTGACAAGCCCTGTAAGGTTGTTACTTGCACATACTTCCCTCAGTGGTTTATTCGCACCCTCTTCAATGAGTAGTTCTCATAAAAACACTGCCACCTCCTGATGATTACACCGTCATTCCCCAGTACTCTTCCTTTTTCACCTTTGACACGTCACAGCATCCAAGTCCTCTGTGCTTCTTTGCTTAATCTTGACTAATCTGTATATTCCTTCCCCTCCTTCCTTTATTATTAGTCCTGTGTATAAGGCTTTAATTCCAGACCCGTACCTTCCACAACTACTCTTTTTGCCTTTTTCTTTAGCCACTTGCATTTCTCACAACTTTCCACCATTCTTACTTTCTGCCATCACTTCAGCCTTTCTTTCTTTTTTCTTCTTTACTGCCTCCTGCACACCACCATGTCTCCTTGCCATGATATTTCCCTCCTTTCCTTTGGCCACAGACACCTGGTGACTTTCTGTAATATGTCTGCATATTTTCCCCCAAATTTTGTTGGTAATATTGTGTTTGGTGTGGTCATTGCCCAGCCTCTGTAGAACCTCATCCTTAAAGCTCAGACCAGGGGTTGGCAACCTTCGGCACATGGCCCATCAGGGTAATCCGCTGGCAGGCTACAAGACATTTTGTTTATGTTGACTGTCTGCAGGCACGGCCCCCCATAATAGGAGATGCAGGGAGAGTGATAGGAGTTTAGCTGCCAGAGACTATATATTACGCTGGCCTCATAAGTATAGCCCTACCAAATTCATGGCTGTGAAAAATGTGTCATGGACCATGAAATCTGATCTCTCTTGTAAAATCTGGTCTTTGTGTACCTTTACCCTACCCTACAGATTTCATGGGGGAGACCAGTGTTTCTCAAACTGGGGGGCCTGACCCAAAAAAGGTTTGTGATGGGGTGATGCAAGGTTATCCTAGGGGGATTGCAGTATTGCACTCTTACTTCTGCACTTCCTTCAGAGCTGGATGGCCAGGGAGCAATGGCTGCTGGCCAGGCGCCCAGCTCTGAAAGCAGAGCCCTGCCAGCAGCAGCGCAGAAGTAAGGGTGGCAATACCATAGCAGTTCAGAGCTGGGTGGCCAGAGAGTGGTGGTTGCTTGCTGAAGTCCCAGCTCTGAAGGCAGCAGCACAGAAGTAAGGGTGGCAATATTGCAGTTCCCCTACAGTAACCTTGCAACCTCTCCCCCCCCCCCCCCACGGCTTCTTTTGGGTTAGGACCCCCACAGTTACAACATTGTGAAATTTGAGATTTAAATATCTGAAAGCATGAAATTTACTATTTTAAAAATCCTATGATCCTGAAATCAACCAAAATGGATCATGAATTTGGTAGGGCCCTACTCGTAAAGCATTTTCTGGGGCGTGAGAGTTCATCCTCAAATCCACCTCAACCACAGAATCACAGAACTGGAAGGGACCTTGAGAGGTCCTCTAGTCCAGTCCCCTGCACTCAGGGCAGGACTAAGTATTAATCCTCATGACAGCTCTTTGGTTGTAAAATGTTGGATACCTCGACCATGACCTACCGTTGCTAATTAATACAAAGCTATAAACAGTAGAGAAATAGAATCTCCTCTGATTGGCTCTATTGATGGTGACACAAATATTACATATGCACAGGTATGCATAAACTATATGACCAAATACGCAAATTCAAAAATATTTTATTAAATCTAAAAACAAAGCTCAGTTTGTTTGCTGTGCAAAGTCACGGCACTGGATTAACTTAACCTAAAAGAAAGAGAAAAGGAAAAAACAAGCTATGGTTTTAATTTAGATACACATTCCATGTCTAGTAAGCAGCAGCCACTCCCTTCTTTTGGCTGCTGCTTTGGCAGAGATAGTCGGGGATTTCCTGATATAAACATTTAGCACAAAGAAATCGCATCTTCAGGAGGTGCTCATGATTTCATCAGGCACCTGAATTTATCAACAGCTGTGGTCCTCTTTCTTTTCGGTTTGCAGCTGTAGAAGTAACTGAGAAGCTGTTATTGTTTTATGGTAGCACAGTGTGCTCCAAGAGGGAATCAGCTTTGGGGAGAAGCAGCTTACTGAAGAAAGCAGCAGCAGGGCAAACCCTGCTGTATATCAATACAGCTCATCTATATTAGGGGTTTGCATCAGCAAAATAGCATCAGTACAGCTACACTGGTGCAAATTTCTCTAACATAAACAGGGTCTAAGTTCCAACTGAATGGGGTACCTGTCTTCAAACTATGCTCCAGCTGCTAACCTGTGCAACCCCACTGAATGCACTACAGCTACCGAGATGAAACTGAGGGCATCATTTGGGAATGATGTGGGGTGGCATAGGTGTAAATGAGGGCACAGTGAGGTTGATGGGGCTGCACAGCTGTGAGTGGAGAGTTGCATCTGGCCAGCAGGTGGTCATGCCCAAGTCATATAGAACCCAACGTGATTTACAGCTCCCAAGCTGAGTTTGCAGGGATGACAGTTAAGGCTAGGTATACACTCATAGGTGCTGACTCCATGGATGCTCCAGCCCTGGCGCACCCACGGAAAAATATTGGCAGGTGCTTAGCACCCACCAGAAGCCAAGCTCCCCTCCCTCCCCCCAGCACCTTCTGCCTGACAGTGGCCCCACCGATCAATTCCTCCCCCTCCCTCCCAGCACCTCCTGCATGCGGTGGAACAGCTGTTTAGCGGCATGCAGGAGGTGCTGGGAGGGAGGGGGAGGAGCGGGAACAGGGCGCACTCAGGGGAGGGGGCGGAGAGGGGGCCCCACCTCTTCCCGTCAGCGGGAGATGCTCTCCCGTTGGCATAGCACTGGTGTGGACAGCACGAAACTTGCATTGGTTGGGGAGAGGCTTTTTTTCCCCCCTGAGTGACATAAGTTATATCAACTTAGGCTGTAGTGTAGACCTGCCCTGAGACACAGGGCTTGTCTACACTGGCAATTTACAGCGCTGCAACTTTGTCACTCAGGGGTGTGAAAAAACACCCCCTTGAGCGCAGCAATTTCAGCGCTGTAAAGGCCAGTGTAGACAGTGCACCAGCGCTGGGAGCTATGCCCCTCATGGATGTGGTTCTGCCGTGACCACACAAGACGGTAAAGTGCTGCCACGGCAGAGCACTTTAGCGTTGCCAGTGTAGACTAGCCCTTAGAAACCCCTTCTCTTATTTTCACAGTCACTTTCCAGAGCAGAAAAAACACTCTAGTTCCGGGTCAGTAAGAGAATGTATGTGTAGATTAAAAAATTACAGTTAACAACTTGTTATAAATAAAGGCAGGACAGAGCAGGGGCAGCTCACAAAAGAGATTGAATATCTTGGCTGTGTTCCATGAAGAATGTAGAGTTTATTTTTAATTAGAAGTGCTCCACCCTCCCCCCCAAAAAAGCAGCCCTATGTCTTAAGCTTCAGAATATACAGACAGAACACTTGCCTCAGTGACGTACTGGAAGCAACTCCTGGGAATCCCTGGAGCTTGTTTGTGTGTTTTAAGTTTTTCTTTACTGAGTTAAAAAAAAACCAACAAACCATACCTGAGCTATACATTTCCATTAATACAATGGTCCTTATTTCTGATTGCATACCTTTGTCCTGACAACATGCCAGGCTATTGCTTCATGCTTTCTGCTTATCAGTCCATATCTGAAAGGTTGGAGTAATTTCCTTGATGGAGTAATCCTCTCTCCATACCACTCAGCCATCCCTGTCAGAGGTGACTCATTTCTTGGCCTTATAATAGCATTTTTGAAGCACGCTTTTTTTTTTTTTTTTTTGGCCTTTGGAACGGATGGAATTTGATCCAGTGTCAGGATTTTTTTAAAAAATCCTGGAGAGGACACGTTACTTCCTTTCCCGGCTGCGAGGTGGTCATCCCATTCCTTACCTCAAATCACACTAATTGAACACTGTACCGTGCTAGCAATATATTCAGCAATGAAGTACAAACATTTCCAGGAAGGTGCAGCAATTTCACAGAAGAGTTTTTTTTCTTGCTTCCTTGGTTAGGATTATGAAAAAGTGTTTCTCCAACGGTACCCTGGTCCAGATTGGGGCCATTGGACACTACTACAATAGAACTGTGGAGTGGGGCAAAAAAATGGGAACTTTTTTGAAAAAAAAAATCATTTTTAATTAAAATAAAAATTCAGAAACATTTGACCAGCCCTACTTAATATTAAATCACTTCAATGTTAATACAAATGAATTCTCCTCCTCTCTGCAGAGTACCTGTTACATTGGGTTATTTTGTGGAAGGCCCTGGTTAAAGCATTAGCAACACATCACTGGCTTGTTTTAGCTGTCATGCAGTGTGAGAGAGCAAATACAAATTCCACCAGCACAGATTTCCTACCTACATTCCTGCAGGCTTGTGTCCCATCCCTCAGGGCATCAGCTGCCTGTTGCTGCTAACAAGGCTCATCAGCTTTCCTGCAGAAAGCTGCAGCTCCACCCTCCCCTGTTAGCAGAGAGCAGGGCTATTCCGTTGTTTTATACCTGTCCCTGCCAAAAACTGAGTGAGGCCCATTTACCCCAAAACAATATTTTGCAGCCAAAATGGCAGAAAATCAGTTTCTAGGTCATTTAACTGCCAAGAATTGAGTTTTGTGGCTCTGTTTCCCCTTTCAACAGCTGACAAAGGAGAAAAGAGAATATGGCTCCTACTCTGCTTACGGTGTCAACATTGCTACAAAAGCAGCACAGGATTCTGAACTCACATCTTAGCAAGTCAACATGCCTTTCAGTTCACATTTCAAGTAACTCCGGTGGACAGAGATTCCTCTGGGTTTTCCTGATCACTGGGGATATGTCCGAGCAAGAACATCATTGCAGGGACATTAATGGTATTAAATGGATGGCTGCACCGTCTGTCCTTTCAGTGGTTTGGCCAGGGGAGAGTGGGGAGAAGGAATGGAGTGGAGTGATGGTACCCTACTCAATCTCTGCCTCAGATTTGGGGAGTGCAGATCCAGCAATCTGCTCACAATCCTGGAACAGCCAGGTGTTTCTGATAAGATAATCAGGAGAGAAACAGTAAACAATATTTACGCAACTGTCGTCATTAGGCTTCAGAGTCAGTGACTCACTGAGATGGGATGAGGGCAGCCCTCTTACTATCAGATGTTGAGCCATGTGGCAGGGAGCTGTCCCAGAGAATACCCATTAAGGTGCAGCATAGCATGCAGGCACCCTGCCCTCAATTCTCACCTGGTTCTCCCAGTAACTTATTCACAGCCCTGAGTACATGAAGTAACATTCCCCTTCCTGTGACCTACTTTATTATGTCTTTGTGAAATACAATTTTCTTTGGCCCATCTGCCCCAAATTCTTCCCTCTTGAGCATCCTTGTTCCAAAGGTTTAGTTCCCTCCAAGCCAGCCCTCCCTGAGGAGTCTTTCCCCCAGGTCTGCTCCTGCCCTGATCCCTGGACTCATAACTACTTCCCTTTAATTCAAGGGCCCCACAGCTCTCCTTCCTGGGGCTGGGCTGTGATTCAGGCAAGATTCCCCAGCTCACTAGTTTCCATTCTGGTTCCTATCCCAGGGAGCCTCCTTTGCACTCAAGTGATCCCCTGCAGTTCTCGAGTCCAGACCATCTTCCCTCTTTCTGCTCCTGGAACTCACCTGACAGCAGGGTTTTTTTCTTGTTCTGGAGATACTCTATGGGATTAACCCTTGACACCCCCATTCCCCAGTTTATCTGCTGCTCTCTTGAACACCTGTTTCCTTAAAGGGGCCATGTCATGGATCAGGAGTTGGCTTCCCCAGGCCCTACTCTCCCATAAAGGGGACAGACCACCCTTTTACAAGACACAGAAGCTCAGATGGCCCCACCTGTGCTTAACATTACTACCCTCTTTGATTTCAATGGGCCTACTCACAGCAGGGAAGTTAAGCATATGTGTAAGTGCTTGGGGATCAGGGCTCACCTGTGCTTTGGGAAGGAGATCAAAGAGAGGCTAAAGAAAAAAACAATCCTCCCTCCAACCCTTCTTTTGGTGTGGAAGGACTGCATAGCTCCTCCATCGCTATTACTGCTGCTTTTCGTTTACTTGACCTGCTGGGTCTGGGTTATATTGTTGCACTGTAGTTATACTGCAGGGTTCTTTTTGCTGTAGGTCTAAAATTATGTCCAGGGCTAAGTGCCCTTTTCCAAGTGTGTGAGTTTAAATCTAAAAATGTGAAACAGATACGACCATCCCTAGCAGCTGGGACTCCTGTGTGGGAACAGGGAGGTATCTGGCCCTCACTGGACCTCCCAAGGGCTTCTTGTGACTCTGCTCCCTCCACGTCTGCGCAGTGGAACCACAGCAGTTCTGCAATGATTGGAGCCTTCCATTTCAGCAAAGAAGGGGCCAGCATTTGCTCTTTAGAGCAATTTTTCCATCCTGTCTGCAGACGCAGTGCTTCAGCAGTTCACTGGTGGAAAATAACCTTTGCAACCAGCATTAACCCTGATTTTAGGACAGTTCAGAGTCAGATTTCATCTAACTATAGGTGCCGACTCTGTGGGTGCTCTGGGGCTAGAGCACCCACAGAAAAAAAATTGTGGGTGCTTAGCACCCACTGGAAGTCAACCTTCCCTCCCTCCTGCTTCCCCACCCCCGCAGGGCCTTCCACCAGCCGGCAGCCCTGCCTATCAACTCCTACCCCTCCCCACCAGCGCCTCCTGCCTGCTGCGGATCAGCTGTTCCACGGTATGCAGGAGGCACTGGGAGGGAGGGTGGAGGAGTGGGGATGGGGCACGTTCAGAGGAGGGGGCAGGAAGAGATGGGTGGGGCTTTGGGGAAAGGGCCAGGGGCAGAGGTGGAGGCTTGGGAGAAGGGGTGGAGTGGGAATGGGGCCTGGGGCTGAGCGGGGGTTGAGGACCCCCAGGGAAAATTGGAAGCTGGTGGTTGTACATTTAACCCTTCTCGGGATTTTTCTCTGTACTCGCAAATGAGACTCTTACCAGACACAGTTGCTTAAGGAGAAGTTCAATAGCTGGGGAAAGAAATACTCAGGGTCTATCTCTACCGTACAGCTTCTTCACCGAGAAACAAACACAAGTGCATACCTAGAATTGTAGACACAGGATGTGAGCTCTTAACATTTCTATTAAGGATGATGAATGACTAATCTGAAACTTCTATCTGTAACACACACAGGCAAACACAGTCCTCTCTGCTGCACAGACTACTTTCCACCAGCTTTTAACAAAGTGACTCCAGATCTTCATTTAAAATGCTGTAAATATGATTATCAATCACACCCATTATGCAACTGCCATTACACATGCCTGCTTTAAAGTACTATTCTACCACTTCTGTTCCTAGTTGGTAGCTGATTCAGTATTTAACCTTTTATTAAATCTTCTAGGAACTGACTTGTGGGGCTAGCACTCAAGTACAGAACGCAAATGTCTATGTGGGGCAAAGAGTTTATCCTAAATGTACTGACTGTTCCTACAGAGCCTGCATTTCAGATGTGGCAACAGGAACGCTGAACCTACCTTTACCCAGTGAAATCTCCATAGCAGATCAGCAATAGCAAAGGACAGATTTATAAACTATGGGAAATGTATATAAATATCCTGGGACTTTCTTAAAAAACAAATCGATACTAGACTCTAGAAATACCCAAATTATGTTCCATACACTTTGTTCTAAGATATTTTTAAATTTGATATTTAGATTTATAATGAAGATTTAATGGATGTGAGGGAAATTTCAGTATGTTAATTGTTAATGTGGAAAGGCACAGAGTACATATTGTGGATAACAAGTACCTCTACCATAACATGGTTTTCACTTTGTTCCAGTTATCAGATCTAATATTTGCTACTCTGATTCCCATGTAACTGTTGCTGTTTGTTTATCATGAATGCAATACATTAAAAAAACCTCACAACCATAAGAGCTAGTAACTTAGGGCTAGATTGTGGATTTGCCACAAACCCTGAGCAAAGCCAACGATGAGACTATGTCTCAGAATCACAGTTTGGTCCTTGATTTCTCTAGGAGGTAGAGGAAGGAAGTAATCTGCACCAGTCCAAATGCAATATGGCCTAATGACTAGAGCACTGGGCTATGACTCAGGTAGGGGGAAAATATCGGGACACATGAGGGGGGAGGGGTCCGCTGGCGGAGAAAAAGAAAAAAGCCGAGCGCTGCCAGCAGAGCAACAAAAAACAAAACAAAAAACAAACAAAAAAAACCACAACAGTGCTGCCAGAACAAATATCAGGACAAATATCGGTCGGGATGCAGGACAACCACCCAAATATCGGGATGGTCCCAATTTTATCGGGAGGTCTGGTCACCCTAGACTCAGGATGCCTAGGTTCTGCCGGGTGACCATTTCACTTCACCTCTGTGCCTCAGTTTTCCCATCTGCAAAATGGCGATAATGATACTGACCTCCATTGTACTGCACTTTGGGACCTACTGAGGAAAAGCTTAGTAGAGAATTAGGTATCATTATTGCTTCCCTTGCTTGTGGGGCTGGAGCAGAGCCAAGGGTCCATCTACTCCCCAAACCTGCCTGCCCACTCTCTTCTCACTTGCTTGGGGAAGAAGAGGGGCCCCAGGGAGGCTGCTATGACCTGCAATACAGGGGAACCTAAAGCAGACCACAATGGGTATGTCCACAGCGAGCTGCCCAGCCCAGGACAACAGACTGGGACTTGCACTAGTGCTCTAAAAATAACTGAACAGACAGCACTTTGCAGTTGTGGCTTGGGCTGGAGCTCGGGCTCTGAACCCCACCCATCCCCCTCTCTAGGTTTCAGACCCTGAGCCACAGCATCTAAAGAGCTAGTTTTAGTGCGTTAGCATGAGCCCAGTCTGGTGCCCTGGGTTGGGAGGCTCACTTCTGCAGGCTGTGTAGATGTATCCAACCTGGCTCTTCTTTTTTCTTTTAAACGAATGAACATTTAAACTGATAATTCCACCAGAGAAGCACTCGTCCAGTGTCTAGCCCTACACCTGCTCAGTCCCACCCGAGTTCAGTGCAGCCACGCTACAAAACTATTTTTCCACAGAACTGTCCTCACACCATATGCCTTATAATAATCATGACCAAAGCAGCGTGCATTCTGGGGCTCCGGCAGCAGCTAGGCCGTAGGGGCCTGGCAGGGCTGTCCCTGGGGGGGTGCGGGGCTGGGACATAGGTGCCGAGTTTCTAATCTGCTGGAGGGTGATCCCCCTGCCCCTGCCTAGGCCCTGCCCCCACTCCCCCCTTCCTCCAAGGCCCCACTCCCACCCTGCCTCTTCCCACCCCACCTCTTCCCCGCCCAGTTCCGCCCTTTCCCCCAAGCACGCTGCACCCTCACGCCACTACCCTCCCCCTCAGCGCCTCCTGATGCCACAAAACATCTAATCTGTGGCAGGCGGTGGGGTGAAGGGTTAGGCGCTGATAGGCGCGGGAGGCACTGGGGGGAAGGGGAGGTTCTCACCTCCCTGCCCATGGGTTCCCCCAAAGCCCATGGCCCTGGGCAGTCACCCTGATGCGCCGTACCATAGGGATGGCTCTGGGCCCAGGACTGCTGCTGAGAGTTAAGAGCCCTTCTCAACAGGAGACACCGCACTTTGCATGGACTTAGGAGGACCAGCTGAACTGGTGCAGTAGCTGCATTGCTTGTAGCTTCCCATCCACATTTTATATAAGCTACTGTGGAGCAGCTTGGTTCAGCTGGGCCTGCTCTCTGGTGTTGCAGCCGACTGGTACAGCAAACGCTTGCTTGGGATGGGGGCATGAGCTTTGCAAGTTCTAGGGCTGACTAAGGGGTTTCGTGTGTGTACGTGTGCAAAGGTTCTGTCTCATGTAAATGGTGCCTTAGAGACTGACTGATGGAGCAGTGTCAGTAGATGAGAGCTCTCTTCAGAAAGCTTATTGTGGCACGCAAGTCTGCCAGACGAACGTGAGCTTTCCTTTTTCTGTCAGAAAAGGCAGCATGGGCTCCGAAGACAGAGCAGTGAGTGCAGGAGACCTGGGTTCCAGTCCGTGCTCGATCGCTACTGACCTACATGTCACCTTCGGTAAGCCATCCTTGGGTGGAGGCATTTGTGATGTAGCTGTTGTTCCGTACTTCAGGTCTTAGGTACAATGATGAACTTTACTGAAGAGCAATTTTAGGTTATTTTGTGTTCCATTGACACGACCACCATCAGCCTTGGCTAGAAAGGCCCTCACCTCCCTGAGAGCAGAATGATAGTTAGCCAGTCACACACTGCTTTGCCAGAGAGAGTAGCAGGCCATCTCTTCATGCTGGGCCAGCATAGTCTTAGCTACACCCTGTCCCTGACCAATCTCTTTGGGAAGGGAACGTCCATAAAGGGCAGAGTCTGGTACCATGCCTCTGTTCCCCCCAGAGGTTATGGGTGTCCTGGAGTCCTGAACGGGCAACTACTGGAACGCCCCCACCCGCATGACCATGAACACGTGCTTTGCAGAGGAGGCCGTTTTGCTCCACCAAGTGGCATCCTACAGGCAGTGTAACCTCACACACATGGTGCATGAGAGGTCACACTGTGCAGAGGATGCCATTTTGAGATCAGAATTGCATCTTCCATGCAGCAAAATGCCGGTGTGATGTTCTGGTGCAATTTGGTCCCACTCCAGCACAAAGTGCGGCTGCCCCATTTCCCCTAAAAACAGAGGGGGAGATTCCCATCTTCTCCCTTGATCAGGTAAGCAGTGCTCTCCCTCCTCCTTGGCTGCTGTAGTGACAACTGCCCGTTGTGTTTCTATCTGCTTTAACCACTCCCTGTACCCTCCCCAACTTTCACATCCACTCAGGACCATCAGCATTCTGGCCCATCTGCTCCACTTTCTGCATGGAGACTGATGATAGCCTGGCAGTGAGGCTCCCAGCATCAACTACCGAAAGGAATTAAATCTTATGTCAGCCCCCCAAAACGTTGGCAGTGCACAGATGACACTATTAGCAGGCCCAGAAGAGGTGACTGAACACCAGCACTTAATGGCTGCTGCTGGTTAGCTCTGCGTGCTCTGATTCCAAAGTGATGGGCATGATATAAAAAGCTTAGCCAGCCAGAAGCTTGCACTGTTGCGGTCTATGCTGTCTCATGCGATGGGGTCTGCCAGAGGACTCCTTCAGGGCTGCCAATCTGGCATCTTTCACAAGCACCAAATTCATACCAAGAAAACAATGCAATGAAATGTAAAGGAATAAACCAGAGCAGTTCCAGGAAACCTTTTCAACTGCAGTTCCAGGAAAAACCTTGTTTATAAGGGTGTATACACAAGAATTCTGGTAGAGGCTGATCGTTATTTTCTGGCCCCAATCACATGACATGGGTCTGGGTTACCAAAGGTGATCCCCTAACTCTGTTGGCTACTGTCACTGCGATGCTTCCCAGAGTTACCCAGGGTGGGAGACACCTCACTCCCCCTGCCCTTAGCATAAGGAAGCCTGTGCTTGCCATGGGTCAGCTCCCCAACTTCACCGGTTCCTAGCAACACAAGCACTCCCCTCTAGGTCTACGCAGGTCCCACGCGATGCTGTGATTCTGCAGGTTAGCCATAGGCACATTCCAACCCCTGAACCCTCCCAGCATCTCCCTGGATACCCAGCCCCTGTTCCACTGGCCATTTGCTGTATTCACACATTCGCTGCTCCCAAAGGAACAGTACAGCCCAGCTTACCTGCTACACCTTAGATCACCGCTCCGCTTCACTCACAGCACTTAGACATGTTTATAGTGAAATCAAGAATAGATTTATATAACCAAGCACCGAGATTTAAAGTAATGGTAATAGTAAGTAGAAGTATTGCAAATAAATAGTTACATATAAAATAAAGACATAACACGCATTCTAGAGCCTAGACTTACTTCTAAGATACACTCTAGTCTAATAAAGTATTGCTCACCAGTGCTATACAGCCAGGCTGGCTGTGACCCCTCTTTCATAGGACAAACCATGCTGTCAGTTCGTCTCCTCAGTGAAGGATCCAGGGGTCTCTGGGAACCTCTAGATACACATATCACCTCAATCCTTTATCCTTATTCAGAAACAGACACCCGCTGCCAATTGTTTCTGACTGTGGCTTTCCTCTCATCAATTTTACAAGCTCTTGATTAGCATCAGGTTCAGTAGGCAAATAAGCATACAGTGCAAGGGGGACAATACTTGTATGACCAGCCAGGGAGATAAGCATCTGTTCCCATCTGCCTGAAAGGAACATTCCTGAGAGGTGTCACCTCTCTGGTGACCTGCTTTAATCCCAAATCCTTAAGAACATTTTATTCCGTATAGATCCATAACTCCTTAAATATTATCCGTACATATATTTCATAGTGATTACGATGACCAGTTGGCTCTTGGTAGAGAACTCACATGGCACCCTTTGGTGAACTATGATGCAGATATCTGACCCAGGGGATCCCTGTACAGCCTTGTGCATCCTCTGTGCCCCATGCCAGTTGGCACCCCGGGGGCCTTGGATCACAGTCACTTCCACAGGGTAATGACAAAATATTCCTAAATGTTCATCTCTCCTAATCAGGCACTCAGCTGTTATAGTCAAGGATAATTAAGTCAGGGAATCTTAACCATGTCATGGCTGCCTCAGGCCAGCCATCAGGGGCACCAGCTTATTCTCGAGAGCTGTTTCACATGGGTACCTGTGATGTTCATGGCCTTGCTCTAGATCAGGGGTCTCCAAACTTCATGAGACGAGGGCCATATTAGATTTTTGAAGGGGCTCCATGGGCCAAAGCGACTGTGAAAGAAATTAAATATATGCAAATACATGCAAAATTGTTAAAAAACAACACTACTGTGTCAGTGTTGCATTAAATTCTAAATCAGGTATAAAAGTCAATCGATGCAGGTACTGTGAAATCACAAAATATTTGTCAATACAGTAAAAATCATTTCACTTTTTTTGTTTTTTTTATTTTATTTCTAAAAACTCACACGTTTGTATCCTACAAATACTGTTTGTTTCTATTAGTGCTGTAGTTAAAATGTAACCATTATGAAATTGTTAATTTCCATCTTCTTTACTCCATTTATTGGAGATGTAATTAAGCATCTGACTTGTATTTTTACTCTAAGGCAGGGGTCCGTGCCTGCTCGGCTGCAGCAGCAACTCTCCCCTAAATTGGCTCCCCTTTTGGTGGGGACACTGGCTCCTGAGGGCACTCACCCCTCTGCACAGCTCAGCTGAGCTACCTTCCCCGCCCCCCAAGCTGCTGCCGGCAGCCCCTCCCCCTGCCTGCTTCGCATGCCTACTCAGCTGTTCGCTTCTCCCCTGTTGGTTGGAGGGCTGGACAAATGGAAGCCCCGGGCCAGCTCCGGCCCACAGGCCATAGTTTGGAGACCCCTGCTGTAGATTGTCGGCCTTTTAACTAGATATTAAAGTCATATAAACACTGTGGTGAGTATTTGCTGCAAAATCAAGCAGCCATGTTTTAAAGGGTTACAAATTAGTAACTAACTGGTGAGCTGCTGAATTCATGTTGGCAATGTGTGCCTCAGATGTCCAAAATCATCATAAGAGGAGAGCTGGCTGCCAGATGTCACCCTTGATTGCCTTTGCTGGCTCCACATCAAAGAATAGGAGACAGCCTTTTGACCCCTTGTCTTTCTAGTCCTGTGGAAGAGGAATAGTACATGTATGAAGCAGACAAATAAGGACTGTTCAGTGCCTGAATTAAATCCACTAGGTATTTCTAGACATAGGTGCCGACTTCCTTTCTACCCCAGGGAGGTGCTCGAAACCCCCTCAGCTCCAAGCCCGCCCCCATTCCACCCCTTCCTCCAAGCCCCCACCCCTGCCCCGCCTCTTCCCTGCCCCGCTCCACCGCAGGTCCTGCCCCCACTTCAGTCCTTCCCCCAAGGCCCCATCCCTGCCCCGCCTCCGCTCCACTCCCTCCCTGCCTCTTCCCACCCCCTCCCCCGAGTGCACCCCATCTCCGCTCCTCCCCAGCACCTCTTGCACGCCACTGAACAGCTGTTCCGCGGTGTGCAGGAGGCACTGGGAGGGAGGGGGAGGAGCTGATCAGTGGGGCCGCTGGTGGGTGGGAGGCGCAGGCTGCTGTTAGGTGCTAAGCACCCATTAAATTTTTTCCGTGGGTGCTCCCCATGGAGCCGGTGCCTATGTTTTCTAGAAACCTAATTCAATTTCCATTTAAAGAGCTTGTGTACACGGCCGTGTATTCAGTCATATCTGCTCATTTTAATAAATAACATTCTACTCCTCTTCACTGTCCTTAGTCCTGCAATCACTGGCTAAGAGAGAGAGAGAGATGGATTCTGTTCCTTCTTGTGCCTCATCAACAGAGTTGTTTACTAAGTTTCAGTCAGTTACACCTGTGCAACCCTGGCAAAGGGGATGGGAGTCACGTACATCACTGAAAACGTTGTTTGAACACCCTGGGATTGGACAGATGCAACAGAACCCAGCTTGACTCTGAGTCCAGGCTAGCAGTTGGAAAAAAGAAAAACAAACAGCTTCTCACTAGCAAGCTGAACGTATTCAATATGGTAATAAGAGAGAGAAAACATTGAGCTCCATGACGTCATTTTTCAGACTAGAACTGAATGCGCCTCTATCCCTTCCTCTTTCTCACCACTGTTAGTACAAGATTTTTCCATTCTGCAGCTCCTGATTTAATATATCTCTCTGCCTCAGCTGTCCGTCTAGTTTCATGTCTCTTTTTCTCCTTCAGCCTGTACTGTTTAGTTTCTCTCTCCCGCTGTTATTAATTTTTATTTCCACTTTGTAACCATAGGATTCCATTCTGTGATGCCCTGTGGAGCACCAGTTTATATGAAAGGCACTTCTGTAAATGAGTCGTGTGTTGTGGATCCCCAAAATCGGTGCTGGAGCCTGGCCAACAAAACTTTGGCTAGTTTCTATAATTTATTTATGGAGCACTAGACACGGACTTGATGCAGTCCTAGATGGTGGGTATAACAGACCAGGGGAGGCTAAGCCTCCCCAAACAGCCAGGCCTTGACCCTGCCCATGCTCCGCCCCGAGGCCCCATTCCTGCATCCTGCTCTTCCCCCATGGTCCTGCCATGCTGCTCCTCTTCCCACCCTCATTCTAGCAGGGGCTAAGGCCTGCTGGCGGCCTGGGACTTGGGGCCGGTTGGGGTGGGTGGGCTGGGGCTAGGAGCGGCTCAGGCTGGCTAGCAGCCCAAGGCTCAGGGTGGCTGGGGTTTGGGCCAGCAGGCAGGCTGGTGTCCCAATCAGGGGCCTCATTGCACTAGGTGCTGTACAAAACAACAACAAAACAACAGGCCCTACCCCCGAGATCTTACAATCTAAATAGTGCCTGGGGCATCAGGGTGAACTTCACCCCAGCGAGTCCAAGACAGAGGTTTTTTAATTAGCTCAGGATACTAAAAAGGAGAATGATCAAACAAGGCAAATTCTGGGAAGGGATTGGAGTTTAGCCTCATAAGACTGGGGGATAAGGAAGATGCAGGAAGAGGATGCAGCCCCCACCCTGCTTCAAACACCCCCACTCCCCCCCATCCTGCTTCAAAACATAAAACCTTGTCTAAGGGATGCATTTTGCTCCTGAACTTTAACACATTATTTGCCTTCCATACAGTACATCTTCTGCTATGCTGACAAAGCTGCCTTTGTGCACCCAGGTTTTTTTTTTTCCCCTGGAACTGACATTTATAGAAATTATTGTCTGAAAGACGAAATAGAAGCACTGCCAAGAGCACTTCCTGCAAATTACTTAATACATATATCCATGTCAATATCTCCCTTTCAGTGTCACAAGGAAGTCATTCACAAACCTCTCATCACTGCAGAAACCTTTGTTTTACAAGTTAGAAGATTATCATCTGCTACCTTTTGCTACCTGTGTGCTCAAGGAAAACCAAAGATTCAGGATAGCTTGGATCCAGGAGATAGGACATGTGGGCAGTTGTGAGTTGTCAGGTTTGTTTCTAGCTCTCCAGACTGCTAATTTGTTTAGGAACTAGAAAGGAGGCAATTTTCCCAGCTGACGATATCTAGCCAGGGTCACTGGCATACTCTGGCTGTTTCGCACCACCTTGGTGGTGCAAAGCAGCCATGCATCACCAAACAACCCAACGCTGCAGGACCATATCAGTGACTGTAGCCCACCAGCTTTCTAAAGAAACTAAGTGTGCGTTAGAACGAGCTTGGTTCTTAGATTGTCCAATTTGCATGCCCAGGTGTTTTACTCAATTTACTATAATAGCTGTTGATTAGAGATCTCACCAGGAAGCTAAACCAGATTAACAGAGCAGAAGCCCTATCCAGCTCCCAGTGTAGTGAGTAGAAAGACTTGCATTGATTTCAGTGAGAATTGGATCAGGCCCTAACGGGTTGTCTACACTTAAAACAATACAGCGACAAAGCTGCACCGCTGTAGCACTTCAGAGTAGACACTAACGTGAAGGATTCGTCCATCAGTGTAGGTAATACACCTCCCTAAGAGGTTAGGTCAATGGAAGAATTATTCTGTCAACCTAGTGCTGTCTACACAGGGACTTAGGTCAGCTTAACCACACTGCTCAGTGGTACGGAGTTTTCACACCCCTGAGCGACGTAGTTATGATGACCTAATTTTCTAGAGTAGACTAGGTTTAAGTGTGCAAATTAGGACTGTCAATTAATTGCAGTTAATGCATGTGATTAACACAAAACAAATTAACTAGATTTAAAAAATAGTCATAATTAATCACAGTTTTAATTGCACTGTTAAACAATAAAATACAAATTTAAATTTATTATAAATATTTTGGATGTTTTTCTACATTTTCAAATATATTAATTTCAATTACAACACAAAACACAAAGTGTACAGTGCTAAAGATAAGCAAAAGAAAGTGTTTTTTAATTCACTTCAAACAAATCCACTCAGTCCTACTTTTTGTTCAGTCAATCGCTAAGACAAACAAGTTTGTTTACATTTACAGGAGATAATGCTGCTCACTTCTTATTTACAGTGTTCCTGGAAAGTGAGGACAGGCATTCACATGGCACTGTTGTAGCCAGTGTTACAAGGTATTTATGTGCCAGATATGCTACACATTCATATTTCTCTTCATGCTTTGACTTGTAGGCTCTAAAGTTTCACATTGTTTTGTTTTTGAGTGCAGTTTTTCTTTTTTTTTTTTAAACAAAACCACCACCATTTGTAAGTTGCACTTTCATGATAAAGAGATTGCACTATGGTACTTGCATGAGATGAATTGAAAAATACTATTTCTTTTGTTTATTGTTGTTACAGTGCAAATATTTGTAATAAAACTAATAATGTAAAGTGAGCACGGTGCACTTTGTAATCGAAATCAATACTTGAAAATGTAGAAAAACATCCAAAAATATTTATAATAAATGTAAATTGGTTTTCTACTATTGTTTAACAATGCGATTAAAACTGCTATTAATCGTGACTATTTTTTTAAAAATCTCACGATTAATTGCAATTTTATTTTTTTTAATCGTTTGACAGCCCTAGTAAAAATTTGTCTGGATTCAGAAACAGACCAAAGGAAAATGAGCTCTAGGGAAATGAATCAGTGTGTAAAGCGTGGGAACTAGCTCCAGGAGCATGTTACACAACCAACAAACTCCCAACCTCACGCCATGTTCTTCCCTTCCCAACCCTCTTTTCTGATGTCGTCTCTCCCCTTTTTATGGGCTCGATCATGCTCCTATTGAAATCAATGGCAAAACTCCCACCGACTGTGATGGTGCAAGAACCGGCCCTTCGTTCCGAGGAGCTTATCATTGAAGGACAGTGACCTGACTATTTTTATTTGTCTGCAAAATGCCACATATGCCAATGGTGCTACATAGACCAAAAAGAAATAGGTGAACTGAGCAGTACTGTTAGTATAAGCTCAAAAGCTTGCCTCACCCCAACAGAAGTCGGACCAATAAAAAATATTACCTCACCGACCGTTGTGTCTCTGTTAGCATTAGGCACAATCAGCCAGAGCTCTGAAAGCCGACAGAATCATTTCAAGTGAAGCCAACGAGGAAGTCAGACAGATACACCCACCTCGATCGCCAGAGAAAACTTGAATATACCAAGGGGAAGGAACAAAAATGAGTTTAGCGACAGCTTGAAAAAATTTTGAGTTTACCTTGGCCAGTTTGGAAAGTCCTTACTCTCTTGTGTGTTCAAAGAGGAGCTGCTTCCCTTGAGTGCTACTCTACAGCACTGTCTTTCACACCTGCTGGGATATGGGCAATAGCAGCTTCCACTGAAAGAATAGTTAAGGAACTGGTTAAAGGGGAGACTACAACAGGTCGTACCTAAAGGTGAATTGTCAGGCTGAAGGGAGGTTACTAGTGGAGTTCCTCAGGGATCAGTTTTGGGACCAATCTTATTTAATCTTTTTATTACTGACCTTGGCACAAAAAGCGGGAATGTGCTAATAAAGTTTGCAGATGACATGAAGCTGGTAGGTATTGCTAACACAGAGAAGGACCGGGATATCGTACAGGAATATTGGGATGACCTTGTAAACTGGAGTGATAGTAATGGGATGAAATTTAATAGTGAAAAGTGCAAGGTCAGTTAGGGATTAATAACAAGCATTTTTGTTATAAGCTAGGGACTCATCAGTTGGAAGTAACAGAGGAGGAGAAGGACCTCAGAGTATTGGTTGATCACAGGATGACTATGAGCCACCAATGTGATATGGTTGTGAAAAAAGCTAAAGCAATCTTGGGATGTATCAGGCACAGGGTGACCAGATATCCCGATTTTATATGGACAGTCCCAATTTTGGGTCTTTTTCTTATATAGGCTCCTATTACCCCCCACCCCCGGTCACGATTTTTCACACTTGCTGGTGAGGTGTTTCCAGTAGAGACAAGGTGGTGTTAGTACCATTATACAAGGCACTGGTGAGACCTCATCTGGAATATTGTGTGCAGTTCTGGTCTTGCATGTTTAAGAAGGATGAATTCAAATAGGAACAGGTACAGAGACGGGCTACTAGGATGAGCCGAGGAATGGAAAACCTGTCTTATGAAAGGAGACTCAAAGAGCTTGGCTTGTTTAGCCTAACCAAAAGAAGGCTGAGGGGAGATATGATTGCTCTCTATAAATATATCAGAGGGATAAATACCAGGGCATGAGGGGAATTATTTAAGTTCAGTACCAATGTGGACACAAGAACAAATGGATATAAACTGGCCATCAGGAAGTTTAGACTTGAAATTAGACAAAGGTTTCTAACCATCAGAGGAGTGAAGTTCTGGAACAGCCTTCCAAGGGGAGCAGTGGAGAAAAAAAGACATATCTGGCTTCAAGACTAAGCTTGATAAGTTTATGGAGGGGATGGTATGATGGGATAGCCTAATTTTGGCAATTAATTCATCTTTGACGATTAGCGGTAAATATGTTCAATGGCCTGCGATGGGATGTTAGATGGGGTGGGATCTGAGTTACTACAGAGAATTCTTTCCTGGGTGTCTGGCTGGTGAGTCTTGCCCCCATGCTCAGGGTTTAACTGATCGCCATATCTGGGGTTGGGAAGGAATTTTCCTCCAGGGCAGATTGGCAGAGGCCCTGGGGGGTTTTCGCCTTCCTCTGCAGCATGGGGCACGGGTCACTTGCTGGAGGATTCTCTGCACCTTGAAGTCTTTAAACCATGATTTGAGGACTTCAGTAGCTCAGACGTAGGTTAGGGGCTTGTTACAGGAGTGGGTGGGTAAGATTCTGTGGCCTGCGTTGTGCAGGAGGTCAGACTAGACGACCATAATGGTCCCTTCTGACCTTAAAGTCTATGACTCTATGACTCTAATAGTTGCAGTTATGAAGGCAGATAGTGAAAGTTAATTAGCTAGCTAATTAGCTCTTCACCAGGGCTGTCCCTAAAGGGGTGCAGAGCCCGGGACATACCCGCCGAGTTTCTGTCTGCCGGGGGGTGCTCCCCTCTGGCTCTGCCCCCACTCCACCCCTTTCCCAAGGCCCCACCCCACTTCTTCCCACCCCGCCCAGTTCCATCCCCTCCTCCAAGCGCGCTGCGCCCTTGCTCCTCTCCCCTTCCCCCCAGCACCTCCAGATGCAGCAAAACAGCTGATCGGCACTAGGCATTGGGAGGGAGGGGGAGGCGCTGATAGGCGGGAGGTTGGTAGGGGGGCTCTTTGCTTTCCTCCACCTGCCCCACCTCCCCATGAAGTGTGGGACCCGGGGCAGTCACCCTGATTTGCCATACCCTAGGGACAGCTCTGCTTTTCACAAACAAAAATCAAGCAGGATATGGCCCTAGTTTGCACAGTGCTTTGATGACATAAGGCACTACATATAGTGAAACAGACATAACTTTGGACACTACCAGTGCAGGCTGGATTCAGACTAATGGCATCAAGGTGAGCTCCATATGCTGCCACTCTAAGGTATCCCCTCCTCTGTTCATTCATGATCACATCAGTTCTTCTGCATCAGATGCATCAACATAAATGCACAACAAATCATAGATTTAAAATAGTGACACCAGAAACCTGGTCCCTTGATCTCAAAGTGTTTGTACTTGGAGAATAAATATGCCTGCAGAGTCAGCTTAGCCTTAAAAGTAAACAATTTGTTTCAAGAGATGGAAATATTTCAAGCTATTATTACAGCACCTCTTCATTAAAGGAAAAGAAATGCAGCTGTCTCTTTAAAGCAGGCAGACGAGGGTTGAGAAAGTCATGCTCCATAATTATACATCAAGAACGGCCAGGTGTCTGCTTCCTCTTAGACAGCTTAATAATTAAACCTACATGAACGCAGCATTCATTGACGTTGTAATTTGCCGAGTCCATCTGAAAGCAGGAACATATCGTTACTTAATTTCCAACAAAAGGCTCTGCTGTTTCTCTGCTAATTTTGAAGTGTCATGGAAAAGTCAATGTCTTAGAGATGGGCAATGAGGGTTTGATTTTTTGATGGTGGTAGTGAACAGGACCTGTCAATGGAATAAGAGGGTCACGAGAGAGAACAAGGTTCCCAGCCCGGCCTCTGTGTGGGGAGGCATGGGTTAAAAGGTAGACACTCAAAATAATTGCAATCTATTAATGCTCATGGGGCCAAGCATGGCCAGTATCAAAAAAAGAAAGATGGTTATGGTTGCTGGCCCTAGCGGTGGCAGGTCTCCTTGCTTTGGTCTGCCTACTGACCCCGCCCGGTGCTGGATGACTTTGTATTCCATCACAGGACACTGCTGGGTCAAATCCCACTTTATTAAAAAAAAAAAGTGTTTTGCTTATTTATAGCAAATGTAAATATATATACAGCCAATATATCACAGCTAGAAAAAAAACATTCAAAATGCCTTCAGGAATTGCTGTTGGTCCTGCTTTGAGCAGGGGATTGAACTAGATGACCTCCTGAGCTCTCTTCCAACCCTAATCTTCTTTGATTCTATGAATCCTGCTAACCACCTGGTAAGGCAGGTATTGGCAACCCCCTATTGCGCAGATGAGGAAACAATAGTGAGTTAAGTGTCCATGGCACAGAGTGATTCAGTAGCTAAAGAAGGTTTAGCTCGCTAGAGATCCTGGCTCCGAGCTGCATTCTCTGGGAAGCACTACTAAGGTGACCCACCACCTGCATTTTGTCTTTTTTGGGTGAGCTACCCTTTACACATGTACGTTCTTCACCGCAGCCCAGCAACCCTTATCCCAGCCTGGTGTGCAGGGGAGGCCCAGGGGCAGTGAAAGGTTGCAGTGCTCTCCAACAACTCCCCTTCTCCAGGGCTTCCCCTCCACAGAGGGCTGGGAGAAGCGTACATTTGCCTAGGCCAAGGCCCATCATGGGTTAATCTGGACATGGCGGCACATCTAGAACCTTCCTGCCACCCACTGGTGAGTTGGGACCCAACGTTTGGGAAAATGGCTTGAGATCATAACACCACAGAAACTGTGAGAACAGAGGAAGATACTTCTTGGGCTCTGTAGAACTGGCAGCTCAGGTCAACTGTTTCTGGTTCCCTGCCCCTCCGACCTCTGTTTTCCCAAGTTGCCCTTTATGGAAGGTATAGGAGAGGGGAAGGTATTTCTTGCTCTTGTAACTTGTGATGGGGTGTCTGCCCCACACAAGTGTAGAGAGGGTTAACCTCGGAGGGAGCAGTGGAGGCATAGCCAGTCAGGGGAGAGTTGCAGGGAGCACCCAATCTGGGCCTGGCAGGCTGAGGCTCAGATAAGAGGTGCTGCAGGGCAGAACAGGGTCAGCTAGGGTCAGTAGCTGCCTGGAGCTCGTGGAGTGAAGGCTGGGTTCTCAGAAAGTGGAAGGAGTACTAATACCACGGACTGTACCATGCTTGACGCTGAGGTAAGGGCAAAGTAGGTGCAGAGACTGCAAGGAAGAGGCCCAGGGAAAAGTGGTGAGCAGTATGAGGCTGCCATCCACAGGATTCCTGGGTTGGGACCTGGAGTAGTGTGTGGGCTTGGTCACCCCCATTTGCCACTGGGGAAGGAGTATGATTATTGGACTATGATATGAATACCCCAGGAAGGGGGAAAACACTGATTGTGACATGGCTGGAGGGCTGAGCCACAAAGAGGAGGCTGTGCGAGGGGCTGTAGGTGGATACAGAGACAGAGGGACTGTTCAAACTGTGGATGGGGGATGTTAGCCTCGAGCTAATCCACAGAGTGATCAAGAGGAGGTGCCAGCCCAGCAGTGAGTGACGAACCCCATGACATACATTAGCACTTGAACACTTTTTATTTGTGGTAACGCTAACAGACCCCAGTCATCGGCAGGCGGGATCAAACCTGGGGCCTCTGGAGCTTAAAGCATGAGCCTGTACTGCAGAAGCTAAAAACCAGCTGGCTGCTAGCTAAAGTTGTAGAGCAGACTCATTAATCTCTGACCCAAGCTCTCTTCAAAGGGAACACCTGCTGCATTGTCTTAAGGGGCAGTGGAGTGGCTTTGCTTCCCTGTAGCTCTAAGATGTACTGGTCCCGATACTGAAAGGTATTTAGGCTCCTAACTTCCATTGATTTCAAGCAGTTCTTACTTTAGCTCAAGTCATAGAAGTTCAGTCTTTTAGCACTAACAGTCCTGGATTCAAAGCCCCTGGATGAGCCAAATAGCACAGCGCCCCCACACTACAGGGCAGGGTGTGGGGGAAAGACAGTGCTACATTACTGCTATCCGGGGTTATGCCTGAGGAGCTGAATAGCAGTGCCATGGCTGACCACAGCTTCCCTTTAACCTCGACTGTTGGCAGCACAGTTCTGATGACCTCCGCACTAAAAATAACAGAGCAGGAAGGAACAGGCAGAACAAGAAATGCAAACAAATCATAAATCTGCTGTATCTCCCCTCTTTAGAATGCTATTCTTGCGATACTCCAACAGGCCACAGCCTACTCCCATTGCCTCAGACCCTCAGGAACACACAAACATGCTGGCACTGCCTTTACGTTCACAATTAAAACACGTCCCCACATTGAGCGCACCAGACAAGCGTCCTGTCAGCTAATAAGATGCTTAAAGACAGAGCCCAAAGTGCCACCTCGTAGAAGCCCAGGGGATTGTATGAGGTGTACGTCACGGCACAACTTAGCCTTTACATTGCATTATCCTTGAAGGGCCCTTGTCTCTTATATACCAGTTCCATCTATGCAGAAAGGAAGCATTATCCCCACTTTACACACAAGGAACTGAGGCACAACAAGATTGACCCAGGGCAAGTAACACACAGGAAGTCTGTGGCAGGGACCACAGATTGTCTAACTCTCAGTCCAGAGCCTTAACCACAGACAGCTTCCTTCCTAGTGGAAGGCATCTTAGAAAAAAGAAGAATATTTTTCCACAAGCTACTGTAAAATAGTGGAGGGCTCACAAGAAGATCTGCAGTAGAAATAACATGGTATGGTTATCCGTGCTTTGTACTGCCTCTAATTGTTAACAAGGAACTTCCGTACATAGGAAGGAAGCTGTTTAATGGTGTCTGAGAGGAATTTTAACAATCAGAACTCACGACCTGCAAGCATGATTTGTGGATCATTGTGACCTGGGTCTCATTTTGCTTGCAGGGAGGAAACTCAGTGACTCACTGTTAGAGGGACAACATGTTGATTTCTACCACGTCTACGTCCAGCAAAGGAAACTAGTCGGTGTAGACAAAAGATTTTGTAGAACAAGTCTTCAAGTCATGTGCAAGGAGAAAAAGGATAACACTAGTATTTTAACCACCAGTCAGAGCCTACAACTCCAGGGCTATCAACATGCCTGCGGGAGGTCCACCAGAGCCGCGGGACCAGCGACCGCAGAGCGCCCCCCGTGGCGTGCCGCCCTGCTTGGGGCGGTGAAATTTCTAGAGCCGCCCCTGCCTATTGTCCCCCTCACCCCCGTCCCAGTTTTTCACATTTGCTGGCTGGTCACCCTATCCTTCCACTAGTTAGGAAGCTGTCTGTAGTTAAGGCTCTGGACTGAGAGTTAGACAATCCGGAGCCACGGGACCAGCAGACCCTCCGCAGGCATGCCTGCGGGAGGTCCACCAGAGCCGCCTGCCGCCCTCCCGCGGGACGCCACCCCAAGCACGCGCTTGGCGCACTGGGGTCTGGAACCGGCCCTGACAATAGGAGCCTATATAAAAAAAGACCCAAAAATTGGGACTGTCCCTATAAAATCAGGACACCTGGTCACCCTAGGCTAGGAGCTAAATTCCCTTTAAAAGGTCAGCTACCCTGTGATAGAGACAAAACTCAGAATATCCTATGAAAACACCCCTGCCCCTCCCACTGAGCCAAAGGAGAATGCCCTTTACTGTCTAGCAACATAGAGCCTCTGTCACATAGTTGAGAAGTTCTGTTTCTACATGGCAGTGGTGTGCGCACACACGTATATTACAGAATTTTGTAATGTCCCTCCTACACACACGGATTTCACCCTGGGGCTCAAAAACATCTTGCTCTCACACAGCAGTGCCACAAATTAAGGGCTTTCTGAAATCAGCCCTAATCAGGTGCTCCAGCAAAGTCCATTGTTCCTAGGGAGACAGCAGGAAAATCACAGTAAAAAAGGAGCCGTGGACACAGTGTGTTTCAATGATGACTTAGTTCAAAGAAACATCAAGGGTCCAGATTAATTGCTTATGCTAAAATGTGTACTTCAGTTCCAGGAACATTAGTCACTGCACAGCAGCACAACATTTTGGCCACCCACAGAATTTTGCCTGGGGATTTCAAATCTAGTGGTCTGATGAAACAATCACTCTAATTAAGGTTGGGCAAACCAGAACTCTCCCCGCGCCCGCCTGCCCTCCATCCACTGCTAGAATTAACCTGGAAACGGTGGTTTTGAAAGTTCTGAAATATTTTGTGAATTCTGTTTTTTCTCTTCATTATCTTTCACTTCTGTTCACTCACCTCTGCACTTGTGGCTTCCTCCTGGGGCCAAACTGAGCGCCCTGAAATACAGTAAGAAAATCTGTTCTCATACCATCCGCAGCCTGACCTGAAGCAGAGCAGGAACCCTGTTCCCATAAGATTTTAAGAACAACAACAAAGACTAAAGAGATCAACTAAACACCCCACAGTTTGGTTGCCTATGTGAACTATAAAATCGAAGTCTACGCCATTTGATATTTACCCACCACTAACTCTCTCTTATCTCTTCTCATAGTCAAAGCCTTTTCTAAACACTGACCAATTCTCACAACACTCCAGCGAGGCAGGTAAATTTCATTATTCCCATTTTACAGAGGGGAAAACTGAGTCAGTTAGGTAAAGGGGCTTGCCCAGGATCACACAGGAAGTCAGTGTTAGTTCTTGGTTTAGAATGTAGAGACTCCTGGTTCCCAGTTCTGTGCCTGACCAGGCAATATTTTGTCTGGAAGCAGGGCTTGCAACAGAGGTAGTCTAGGGCAACCTAATGAGCACAGCTGGTCCGTAGTAGGCTGCCTGATTGGCTGGAAGAGTCTGCAGCAGGGCCAGTGCAAGGATGTTTCGCGCCCTAGGCGAAACTTCCACCTTGCGCCCTCCCCTGTCCCCGAGCCCACGCCCTGAGGCACCCCCCCTGTGGCAGCTCTCCCAATCCGCCCTGAGGCCCGCCCCCGTGGCAGCTCCCCACCGCCCCCTCCACCCTGAGGCACCCTACCACGCCCCAGCTCACCCCTGCTCCGCCTCCACCCCGAGCATGCCGTCGCCGTTTCACTTCTCACGCCTCCCAGGCTTGCAGCGCCAATCAGCTTAGGTGCCGCAAGCCTGGGAGATGGGAGAAGGGAAGCGGCCACAGCATGCTCGGGGAGGAGGCGGGGCAGGGGTGAGCTGGGGCGGGGAGTTCCCCTGCGTGCTGCCCCCCTCTTACTTGCTGCAAGCAGCCCTCCCCGCGCCCCCCTGCCCCAGCTTCCTCTGCCTAAATGCCGGTGGCGACTGGGGCAGCCGAAGATCCGGCCGCCGCGGTCACTGCCGAAGAAAATGGCGCCCCCCAAATCCTAGCACCCTAGGCGACTGCTTAGGTCGCCTAGATGGTTGCACCGGCCCTGGTCAGCAAACCCACTCTGAAGCCCAGCAGCAGTTCAGTGGCTGCTCAAAGCATTAGCCCATGCCTTGGACCCAGCTCTGCCTTGCTCCAGGTAACTTGGCTCCTATTCCTGACTTTGCTCTCTTAAGCCTGACTGCCCATGTCCTGCCCTCTGAGCTCCTTACGCATGAGTACATCACTCTCATCAGCCTACACTATCACGCGTCTCTCTCTCATTTCTGAATGCTTTCTAAAGAAACGTTGATTCCTCATCGCCTGTGGGACCTGCTCTTTCCTTGTGAAATCTCTGGTCCTCTGGAAAGGATACAATGTCTTAGTTTTTGAGTCATCTTCTCATTTCTTGGGACAGATCCAAGAGCAAAGCAAACTAGAACACTTTGGCACAAGGCAGAAGGCTGAGTGTTTGGCTGCGTGTTTTTCTTTTCTTTTAAATCTCTTCTTAGGAATGTTTGGCTCCAGAAGCTCTTTATTCTAGGGAGAGAATAGCTAATAGGAATCCATTAATTAAAAGATCAAAGTTTGATATTACAGATACGACTATTCACTGGAAAGTAGGATTTTTCTTGCATTGTTCATAAAATATTTTTCTTTATACAAAAAAAAAAAGGGGGAGGCAGCCTTGACAAGGAGAAACATGTTTTTGTTCAACTACAGACAGAGATGGAATTGTTTGTAAGTATGCTGTTGATGATTGGTCTAAAGAATAGTAACTGATGGCTCATTTTTCTTGGGACACACAACACTAATGGGTTCTAAAATAGGTGGGAAGAGCAGGGCCGGCTCCAGACCCCAGCGCGCCAAGCGTGCGCTTGGGGCGGCATTTTGCCGTCAGGGCGGCAGCCGGCTCCGCCGGACCTTCCGCAGTCATGCCTGCGGGAGGTCCACCGGAGCTGCGGGACCAGCAGACGTCCCGCAGGCATGACTGCGGACGGATCACTGGTCCCGCGGCTCGGGTGGACCTCCTGCAGGCATGACTGCGGATGCTCCACTGGAGCCGCGGACCAGCGAACCCTCCGCAGCTGCGGGAGGTCTGCTGGTCCCGCGGCTCCGGTGCACCTCCCGCAGGCATGACTGCTTGGGGCGGCCAAATTCCTAGAGCCACCCCTGGGTTAGAGTTGGAGAAAGTGAAAGCTTTTGAACATCATAGTCTCCTATGCTATGTTAAAAAAATATCTGGCTTGTTAACAAACCTTGAAACAGTTTCTATGGGGAACTTTGCTGATTCTGGCAGGATTCAGAATAGCAGCCCTGTTAGTCTGGCCACAAGTACTCCTCTTCTTTTTGCTGATTCTGTCCCTTAACTTCTCTGTGCTGTGAAAGCTGGTCTGTTTCTGGCACTCTATCGCCTCCTAGTGGCCCACAGGTAAATAAGGCTGATTCTCACTTGCCTTTCCATTGGAATTGTTTTTAACTACAAATCATTTTCCCCAGCTGTAAAACAGTGCGGCTTAGGCACTTCCTCCTTTCAGGTTTAAATGTCAGGCTGGATTTCTTCTAATTTTTAGTTCTTTCCCAAACCACTCCCACTGGTGCTTCACTAAATGGGAATAAATCCATGCATTTCCTCAGAGTCAGGAAGTGACCTGCAGCTTTCAATGCTTATTTCCAAACATCCATTGCTTTTAATTCCCTGATTACAGTGATCTCATGCCTGCTGCTACCCCCCAAACCCACCGAATGGGATTGCAGCTGGGAGAACCAGTGCTATTTACCCTGACAGCATCCATGAATGCTGAACACACAGACACTCAGCAGAGCTGAGCTAGGGATGATACAACAGAAAGAGGCAAGACCCATAAGCCACCCCACTCCCTCCAGTCACCAACCCTTCCTCTGCTGGCTGCCTATGACTCATGTGCCACATACAGGACTGCTGATAAGAGACTGATCTTGATTTGCTAGTCCCACCCTCCCTGGCAGGGAGCGGGATTACATAAGGCTATGTCCCTGTCACATGGAAGATGCAATTCTGTTGTACCTATTGGGTTTCTGGGAACTGGGCGGGCAGAAGCCCGCCCAATGCTAAAGGATCCCCCCCCCCCAGCCTAAGGGGAGGATCTACAGGACCTCAAAAACCCAACTGATTTCGAGGGACAACTAATAAATGAACGGGGACAGGAGTGCGGTCAAAGGGTCATAAGAAGGGAGCCTGATGGGGACACCAAGCAGAGAACCCCGGACAGCGCCCACTGCTCCTCGAAGGCGTCAAGGGAGCCAGTGGACACCACCCAGAGGAACTCTGCCCTGATGAGTGAACGGACAGAGGATTGGAAAGCTGGACCTTTACCTCAAGCTGTAGTGGTTCATGCTTGTGGCTAGATTCAGTCTCCAATAGCAACTAAGATGGCAGCCATCACAAAAGCAGGAGCAAACTCTCAGTAATCTTCCTTCTCTTTAATTGGTCTGTGATTATTGTCTTCCACCAGCTCTCTGCCTTGAGCTCACCAAGTGGGTGCTGTCAGTATGAGACTCATCCCTGTACTCATCCCAGTACAGAGTCCGTCCATAATTTTTGGAAGACTTGCCGGCTAGCACCAATACAATAAATACAACAATTAGAGCATCTAATAGTTTTAGTCTTTGACTGACCAGTACTGATTCTCTGAAAGAGAAACTGCAGTTTGAACTCTGTATAATCCTCATGTCTTTAACTATTAAATTGCTATTTTTGTAAATTGGATGTCATGATAAATTATGTACAGCTCCTATTTACACTCCCCTTTCCTGCATCTCAGCTGCAGGCTTTTACTAAAGCACAGGGCAGAGTTCCGGTTTTTCAGGACTTTCCAGTAAATCTTAGAGCTGGTCTGCACAAAATCTTTCACCAAAATAACTAAGTCAGTTTGAATTCAGAGCCTATTATTTCAGGACAAGTCCATGTGTGGACATGCTTGCTTTGGATCAGATGCTTTATTTTGATTTAGCTTAAGGGCAATTGCATTAAAAACCCCAAATGCAGGCTTCATGAATAGCCCCCGTCATCTTAAAAGAGAGAGGATCACATGATTAGGTTACAGCGTGGTAGCCGTGTTAGTCTGTATCAGCAGAAACAACAAGGAGTCCTTGTGGCACCTTAGAGACTAACAAATTTATTTGGGCATAAGCTTTCGTGGAATAAAATCCACTTCATCGGATGCATGGAGTGGAAAATACAGAGTCAGGTATAAATACACAGCACATGAAAAGATTGCCTTACCGAGTGGGGGGTCAGTGCTAACGAGCCAATTCAATTAAGGTGGAAGTGAGCTATTCTCAACAGTCGACAAGAAGGAGTGAATATAAAGGGAAGAAAAAAAATCACGTTTGTAGTGCTAATGAGGTCAATGCAATCAAGGTGGCCCATGTCAAACAGTTGTCAAGAAAGTGTGAGTATCAGCAGGGGAAAATTAGTTTTTGTAGTGACCCATCCACTCCCAGTCTTTATTCAGGCCTAATTTTATGGTGTCCAGTTTGCAAATTAATTCTAGTTCTGCAGTTCCTCTTTGGAGTCTGTTTTTTAAGTTTTTTGGTTGAAGAATGGCCACTTTTAAGTCTGTTGTTGAGTGTCCAGGGAGATCAAAATGTTCTCCTACTGGTTTTTGAATGTTATAATTCTTGATGTCAGATGTGAGTCCATTTATTCTTTTGCGTAGAGATTGTCCGATTTGGCCAACGTACATGGCAGAGGGGCATTGCTGGCACATGATGGCATATCACAGTGGTAGATGTGCAGGTGAACGAGCCCCTGATGGTGTAGCTGATGTGGTTAGGTCCTATGATGGTGTCCCTTGAATAGATATGTGGACAGAGTTGGCAATGGGGTCTGTTGCAGGGATTGGTTCCTGGGTTAGTGTTTTTGTTGTGGGGTAGGTAGTTGCTGGTGAGTATTTGCTTCAGGTTGGGGAGCTGTCTGTAGGCAAGGACTGGTCTGTCTCCCAAGGTCTGTGAGAGTGAGGGATCGTCCTTCAGGATAGGTTGTAAATCCTTGATGATGCGCTGGAGAGGTTTTGGTTGGGGGCTGTAGGTGATGGCTAGGGCATTCTGTTACTTTCTTTGTTGACCCTGTCCTGTAGTAGGTGACTTCTGGGTACCCTTCTGGCTCTGTCAATGTGTTTCTTGACTTCACCAGGTGGGTATTGTAGTTTTAAGAACACTTGATAGAGATCCTGAAGGTGTTTGTCTCTGTCTGAGGGATTGGAGCAAATGTGGTTGTATCTTAGAGCTTGGCTGTAGACAACGGATCATGTGATGTGGTCTGGATGAAAGCTGGAGGCATGTAGGTAAGTATAGCGGTCAGTAGGTTTCCGGTGTAGGGTGGTGTTTATGTGACCATTGCTAATTTGCACGGTAGTGTCTAGGAAGTGAATCTCTTGTGTGGATTGGTCCAGGCTGAGGTTGATGGTGGGGTGGAAATTGTTGAAATCCTGATGGAATTCCTCAAGGGCCTCCTTCCCATGGGTCCAGATGATGATTAGCTTAGAAATAGCTGTATTTAATACAAACCATCTTTGCCACCTCTCGTCCTCAATTTGCATTGAATTTGGACTACTTTTATATAACAAAATACAAGCTATTAGGTAGTAAGATCGCAAGTGTGTCTACCTTCTAGACAGACTCTCACATTCTTCCAGCTGCTTTTACAAGGAACATTCCTGGAAAGGAAATACGGTTTGTAACATCAGCATTATAATTCAGGAAAGTCCTCTAGGTTGCGTTATACAGGGCGTTGGACTAGACTATCACAGTGGTCCTGTGATAAATCATAGATTAGAAGGGATGACATGACATGTACACATCTGTCCTTTAGCACAGACACACAAACACAGCCTGTCCCATCAGTCTATGGTGTGGCTTAAAATTAGTTTGTTACCTAGACAGTCTCTCAGTCCATATCTAGGGTTGCTAGGTGTCCGGTTTTCGACTAGAACACTCGGTCGAAAAGGGACCCTGACGGCTCCAGTCAGCACCACTGATGGCCGATACAAGTCCAGTTGGCGGAGCAGTGGGGCTGGCAGGCTCCCTGCCCAGCTCTGCACGGCTCCTGGGAAGTGGCTGGCATGTCTCCCTGACTCCTAAGCAGAGGGGCAGCCATGGGGCTCCACGTGATGCCCCTGCCTGCAGGCGCCACCCCGAACACTGGCTCTGCAGCTCCTATTGGCCAGGAACTGTGGCCAATGGGAGCCGCGGGGGCAGCGCATGGAGCCCTATGGCTGCCCCTTCACCTAGAGCTAGAGAGACATGTTACCACTTCCCAGAAGCCCCCTGAGGTCAGCGTCACCTGGAGCCTGCACCCCAACCCTTTGCCCCAGGCCTGAGCCCCCTCCCACAGTCCGAACCCCTTGGTCTCAGCCTGGAGCCCCACTCCTGCATCCCAAACCCCTCATAGAATAATAAGACTGGAAGGGACCTCGAGAGCTCATCTAGTCCAGCCCCTTGCACTCATGGCAGGACTAAGTATTATCTTCTAGACCGTCCCTGACAGGTGTTTGTCCAACCTGCTCTTAAAAATCTCAAGTGATGGAGACTCCACAACCTCCCTGAGCAATTTATTCCAGTGCTTAACCACCCTGACAGCTAGGAAGTTTTTCCTAATGTCCAACCAAAACCTCCCTTGCTGCAATTTAAGCCCATTGCTTCTTGTCCTAGCCTCAGAGGTTAAGAAGTTTTTTCTCCCTCCTCTTTGTAACAACCTTTTATGTACTTGAAAACTGTTATGTCCCCTCTCAGTCTTCTCTTTGCCACACTAAACAAACCCAATTTTTTCAATCTTCCCTCATAGGTCATGTTTTCTAGTCCTTTAATCATTTTTGTTGCTCTTCTCTGGACTTTCTCCAATTTGTCCATATCTTTCCTGAAATGTGGCACCCAGAACTTGACACAATACTCCAGTTGAGTCCTAATCAGCGCAGAGTAGAGCGGAAGAATTACTTTTTGTGTTTTACTTACAACACTCCTGTTAATACATCCCAGAAGGATGTTCACTTTTTTTTGCAACAGTATTACACTGTTGACTCATATTTAGCTTGTGGTCCACTATGACCCCCCAGATTTCTTTCCAGAGTACTCCTTCCTAGGCATCATTCCCCATTTTGTATGTGTGCAACTGATTGTTCCTTCCTAAGTGGAGTCCTTTGCATTTGTCCTTATTGAATTTCATCCTATTTACTTTAGACCATTTCTCCAGTTTGTCCAGATCATTTTGAATTTTAACCCTATCCTCCAAAGCACTTGCAACCCCTCCCAGCTTGGTATCATTCGCAAATTTTATAAGTTTACTCTCTGTGCCATTATCTAAATCATTGATGAAGATATTGATCAGAACTGGACCCAGAATTGATCCCCGCAGGACCCCACTCGTTATGCCCTTCCAGCATGACTGTGAACCACTCATAACTACTTTCTGGGAATGGTTTTTGTGTCAGTTTTCACCTACCTTATAGTAGCTCCATCTAGGTTGCATTTCCCTAGTCTGTTTATGAGACGGTCATGTGAGACCGTATCAAAAGTTTTACTAAAGTCAAGATATACCATGTCTACCGCTTCCTCCCTATCCACAAGGTTTGTTACCATGTCAAAGAAAGCTATCAGGTTGGTTTGACATGACTTGTTCTTGACAAATCCATGCTGTTTGTTACTTATCACCTTATTATCTTCTAGATGTTTGTAAAGTGATTGCTTAATTATTTGCTCCATTATCTTTCCGGGTACAGAAGTTAAGCTGACTGGTCTGTAATTCCCTGGGTTGTCCTTATTTCCCTTTTTATATATGGGCACTATATTTGCCCTTTTCCTATCTTCTGGAATCTCTCCCGTCTTCCATGACTTTTCAAAGATAATTGCTAATGGCTCAGATATCTCCTTAGTCCTTGAGTATTCTAGGATGCATTTCATCCGGCCCTGGTGACTTGAAGACATCTAACTTGTCTGTAGTAAGAGGAGGCCCTAAGATATAAACCTTGGTATCAGAGGCCTGGTATGAGGCCTGAGGCCTAAACTAAAGTAATGGTCAAGACTTTGCTAACATAAAGCAAAGTTAAGCTGTGAGCCAGAGGCAGGCCCTCCTCACAGAAGCTGGCAAGGAAAGGGGCTGATGCTGCAAGAAGATACGTACCTAAAAGGTACTGAACACTAGATATCTGAACATTCACATACTTGCACATTCCACACAGATAACAAGGAACAGGCTGGCCCATCCCAATGACAGGGGCAAAAGGGTAATATGATGGATAGAGTTGTTTTGATCGAACCAACATGTACAAGGAGAGAGGCGGCACCTTACTGAGTAGAGGGGTTGTACCTTGCTACGTAGAGGGGTTGCACCTCATACGTCAGGTGTGATGTGTAACTTGTTTGTACCTGTGTATAACAATGCATCCCTGGGGCGGTGTCTTTGTCCGGCCGAGGGGGCAGTGGAAAGTCCTGCCACTGACTGAGCTGAGTCCATTGCCAAGAGGCACCTATTAGTAGTATGCCCGATAGACTAAGTACTCTACGGGGAACTGCAGTTTGTGTCCGAGGTCGCAATAAACCTAGCCGACATGGCTTTGCATCTTACTAGACTCTGTGGTTATTGGGGGTTCTCATCGGGTCTGCTGTGTCAGCTATCTGCGCAGAGCTGGGGCAGCACACAGAGGGAACACACGCACGCAGCCGAGTGATATCAACATTGGAGAAAGCAGAGCACCACACTGGTAGCACTCTGACAACACTTCTGAAAACATTGTCTAAGTAATTTTTAACTTTGTCTTTCCTTATTTTAGCCTCAGATCCTACCTCATTTTCACTGGCATTCACTATGTTAGATGCCTAATCACCACCAACCTTCTTGGTGAAAACCGAAACAAATAAGTCATTAAACCCCTCTGTCATTTCCACATTTTCTGTTATTATTTGTCCCCCCTCGTTCAGTAATGGGCCAACCCCGTCCTCGGTCTTCCTCTTGCTTCTAATGTATTTGTAGAAGCTTTTCTGGTTACCTTTATGTTTCTAGCTAGTTTGATCTCGTTTTGTGCCTTGGCCTTTCTAATTTTCTCCCTACATACTTGTATTATTTGTTTATATTCATCCTTTGTAATTTGACCTAGTTTTCACTTTTTGTAGGACTCTTGATTTTTAGATCCTTGAAGATCTCCTGGCTAAGCCAGGGTGGTCTCTTGCCATACTTCTTATCTTTCCTGCACAGTGGGATAGTTTACTCTTGTGCCCTTAATAATGTCTCTTTGAAAGATGGCCAACTGTCTTCAATTGTATTTCCCCTTAGGCTTTTTTCCCCAGTGGGATCTTACCTACCATCTCCTTGAGTTTGCTAAAGTCTGCCTTCTTGAAATCCATTGTCTTTATTTTGCTGTTCTCCCTCCTACCATTCCTTAGAAACATGAACTCTATCATTTCATGATCACTTTTACCAAAGCTGCCTTCCACTTTCAAATTCTCAACCAGTTCCTCCCGATTTGTCAAAATCCAATCTAGAACAGCCTCTCCCCTAGTAGCTTTCTCCACCTTCTGAAATAATAAATGATCTCCAATACATTCTAAGAACTTGTTGGATAATCTGTGTCTTGCTGTGTTATTTTCCCAACAGATGTCTGGGTAGTTGAAGTTCCTCATCACCACCAAGTCCTGTGCTTTAGATGATTGTTTGTCTCATCCCTGGCCCCACCCCAGAGCCTGCATCCCCAGCCGGAGCCCTCACCCCCTGTCCCAGCCCAGCACCCCCTCCCACACTCTGAACCCCTAATCCCCACCCCCCAGCCCAGAGCCCTCTCCTGCACCCCAAGCTCCTCATCCCCAGCCCCATCCCAGAGCCTGCACCCCCTGCCCCAGCCTGGATCCCCCTTCCACACTCCAAACTCCTCGGTCCCACCCCACAGCCCAGAGCCTGCACACCCAGCCAGAGCCCTCACCCCCTCCTGCACCCCAACTCCCTGCCCCTGCCCAGTAAAAATGAGCAAGTGAGCCAGGGTGGGGGAGAGCAAGCAATGGAGGGAGGGAGATGGAGTGAGAAGGGCCTCAGAGAAGAGGCAGGGCCAGGGGCGGGGCAAGTGTGTTCATTTTTCTGCTATTAGAAAGTTTGCAACCCTCTGCATATCTGAGGGGAGGGAACTGAACCCATTGTTGTTGCCCTCCCCTGCCCACACAGCTATGAAGAGAGGGAACACACCCCTTTTCTCCTTCTGCCCCCACCACAGGCTCTGAAGAGAGGGGCGTTTTTTGAGCAGAATTGATTGTAGGGAGCAAGACTGATTTTTGGTTGCTAAGGGGTAGAATTGATTCTCCCCTCCACACACACCCAGGAATTAGGTACCTTGGCAGAATTAACTGTGCAGAGTAATACAATTAATTAGGAGATGTATTGGGGCAGCAGAATTAATTGGGGGGAGCTGTGTGTGTGCAGTGAGAGCAGGGGAGTAGAACTAATTGGGGCTCAGATAAACCCATTCTGAATTAAGCACACTTAAATCTCCTGTGTTTTGTAGAAGAGGTTGGCAGGTACGCACACAATTCAGTTTGCCAACCTAGCTGAAGTCAGATGTTCATTACATGCCAATAATTACTTGAGCTGAGAATATAATTTGCAAAAATAGCTTAGCAAACATTTAGCCTTGTTTTCTGCCTCTTGAATACCCACAAGCTTTCCGTAGATTAATTTGTCTTTTGAAAATATTCAGAATATGTTTGAGACTTTTTTAAATCACGCTGAATGGATCACAGGGTGTTCTTGGCAAGTAGTCAATGTCCCTAGCAAAGAGAATGCAAGTGTCACACACTTGTGAAGCCTGTTGCTCCGTGAGTATTTCACTCCTGGTCATTGATGGGTTTACATCAACAGCTCAAACGGTAGAGGCCAGGCCCGTTCTTCAGTGCTAAAGGATTTGCACTATGCTGCCACTAGTAGTGGGGGTTGTAACACAAGCACTTCTAGTGCAAACGTTTGTGCGTGTCATTGTAAGAGAGGACGGAACATATGCTTGTGCTGCTTTGAAATCCCCTTTCTGCCAAAGTTTCTGCCAGTAAAACTTGATCTCTTAAAAACTGGCAGAAAGTGAACACACAAGGAACATGACTCATGAGGAAGGCCAAAGCAAATTCATGTGCTTTACTCACTAGTCCTGGTAAAATATTTTCCATAGTCAGACACACCAAGGGCATGCAGAATGGACATGTTTGAAATTAAGCCCTTTTTAGCTAGCACATGACAGGGAGCATGTTTGAAACCAACAGGCACATTCCCAGCCACCTCATTAACTAAAGTATTTGCATGGGGATTGACAACTCGCATGGACTATTTCTACCCAGGGTGATTCAAAATAGCCATCATGTCTTTTAAATCCCTACAACAAGAGGTTGTGTCGTGGAATAGCTGCCAGACTCACCTTTCTGATATTAAAAAGATCTGTGACACCTTTTCATGTGTATAAATATTTGAAAAACCCTTTCAGTAAAACTTGATGTGCGGTCTCCTTCTGTAGAAGGATTTGTGCCAAAGAGGACTCCATCTTACCTCCGCGTGATTGCAGCCCGGATTAGAATGATGCTTGGAGGGCTCTATACACGCATCAGGTACAGCATGGGGGCTCGTGCAAAAAGGCAGGTTAGGTTCTCATCCCAGGTTATATAGTCTTTCGTAAGAGCTCCCAGAATGGACGGAATTTAAGAACACAAGGTGTCAGTCCCAAAAGGAGGGCATAGTTGGCAAAAACACATTCACTTGGCTCCTTGGACCTAGCATTTATTAAGAAGGATTTCAGATTAGAGAGAGTGGCTGGAATGACTCTGCCTGCATTGACTTCCCTTTAACACTAGGAGCGCACTTGTTAGGGTCCAGGTTCTCCCCAGCTTGCCTGCATGGCACAGAGGTCACAAGGAGCCTTCCCCTTCTTGCATGCCCCACAGCACGGCTAGCTGCGGTCTCTGCACTTAGGGGACTGCAGGGACTACTCCTTCTCTGCATCCCAAGGATTTCTTAGCCTCTCAGCTTCTATCCCCTCCTGCCACAATGTCCTGTCCCCACTGCCCCTTAGATTCTGGGTGGCTTGGGAAGGATTGTACCTCTCTGAACTACAGTCCCTTGTGGAGCCCCTCTGGGGTGGTGTTGCTCAGCGCTGCTCCTAAATAACACCCCATCAAGTCCTAAACAATGAGCACTTCTGTTACTTATTTAACTATGGCAGGTGCAAACTGTCACAGATCGTCCCATCCCAGAGCACCCTCTGCTGGCAAAACATGGCATGGCTGTCACTAGGCCTCATTCTTGCTTCCTTCCCCTCCACCCCCATCCCAGGTCCTGAAGGGCGGATGTGGAGCCTTAGGGTCTCCAAAATGCCTTTTCTTCAGGCTCTCCCATATTACTTGCAACTTGAAAAAACACGGCTCTGCTGCATCCTTGGGGTTTCACACAGTCTTTAACATGTAATTCCTCTTCCCTCCAGAGATCTAGTGCTTTTACTCTACCTTTGGTCCCTGGATCCAGGGGTGTCTGCAAGAGCTCACAGCCTCTCCTGGGCTCTGTTCTAGCACCCAGAGGCTTCTGCCCCAGCCGCCTTGCTCCAGGCAATTCCTCTCTAGTCCCAGGGAGCTTTCCAGTCTCTGCAGCTCCTAGCCCCAAATAAGCAGGGCTCTGCCTTTTGAGCCTACCTCCTGCTCCAGGTCTCTCGGTTTGGGGTGAATAGCTCATTTTCCCCTTCCTAATTCCCAACCCAAATTATCTCCTGGCCCCAGGTGTACCCTGCCCCTAACCAGGCCAAGCCAGGGTGCCCCTGTTCAGTCACAGAAGAGGTGAGACTCTCTTCCTTAAAGGAGCTCAGTCACTCTGTTTGGGTAACACATGAATGTGAACTGTGGCACCTGCACTTTGCCCAACAGTGGGGCTGCAATACAACTGGGCAGGAGCATGAGGTCCACACTCACTGCACCAGGTGCTGTTCAAACACAGCACTTTGAATATTTATCTACTCTTGCGCCGTATGGTAACTTGCCATAGAACTGCAGTCTCCCCAGAATGAAGCTGAATCTCTGTCAATTACAAATCATCGAGCAATTAACTATTTCCCTCATCCGTTATGCAAAGACGAAACACATAGCTCTTACACTCAGAAACCTTATCCATCACGAGGTATCCACATCCCAGACCTCCCTAATCACCAGAGTATATGTGCACCAAAGTATTTAAATACATTTAAAACATGTGAAAGTTGCAGACCAAAAGTGTCTGGAACAAACAGGGAAGATAGTATAAATGTCACCCACTCCACTGCAGAGATTTCTAATAAACTATTGCTGAGACAATAGGAAGCAATTTTGTTCCAGCTTAGCAGAATTTTTTTTTTATTATTTACATTACATTTCTCCAGAACCAATGCTGGAAAGAAGATCAGATGTCTGCACTGTGCCACAAGACATCCTTTGTGTCATGAGCCATTATGATCACACTTCAACCTTTCTGCAAGCTGTATTAAGAATGGCATTGTGTGCACCCCTTGGTGAGTCTAGAATAGTTCAACAATACATCTGTATCACATGCCTTTATTTTAAAAGCTTTCCTCTGCTACTGCGATCTTCTTTACCCATTATTTTTAGAATAGGGTTACTATTTTTTTGTCTTTATTTCTGGTATCAATGTTAACTCAGCCATGGCACCACAAGCTGTATTCACAGCAACACACCAAGTTAAAAGGGTTAGACCCAGTCAGTACTCAGACAGGCGCGCCCTAGGGGAAGCTAGGAGTAGTGGAAAAAGCAGCAAAAAGGCGTTTCTCAGTAACGAACACTTACACAGGTATACACACACATACACACACCAAGGCCTTTTTTTTTTTTAACCCTTTTTTAACCTTTTTAACATTTTTTTTTTTAAACCAAGATGCATTGTTACCTGGTCCGGACCAATACTATGAGGCGGTATGACAACCCCTCTTGAGGCGGTAAAACAAAAACCCCTCAGCACCGGTGCATTCTAATGCATTTACCTATGCATTACCTTATGCATGTACCTGTTGGCCAACTCAGCAGTTCCCAGTACTGCTATAAACTAACCTTATTGGGGCCTCTCCCCAATACCACTCTGCATTTGATCCTGCTGCACAGTTAATAAGTTCAGATGGCGTGAGCCCAGCAGAAACAGACGTCCCCCACAGACAGTCCTCCTTCGACACCCCAATAGAGATTTCAAAAGGTCTTTTACCTCTATTGTGGCGCCTTGGGGTTCGAAGGGGAACGATCCGTAGTAGCCATCTGTGTGTCCGTGGGCGTTGCCATCCCGGACGAGCCCCCAAATTGTCGAAGAAAAACTCAGTTCTCGCTTTTTGTTTAGGTGCAGCAAAATTAAAATACTTTATTAATTTTTTAGTGATTACAAGAGGGAGAGAGTGTCAGGAACTGGGTTGCCCCTTGTCCCGGACGGATCTTTTTTAATTAGTAAACAATTTATAACAATTTTTATACCTTTCTAGCAGACAATGATTAGCATACTTGGAGACGTTGAAGATAAACATTTGCATTTGTTTATACATAAGCCTATTTGCTATTTTATTTGTCTGCAATACTAGAACAGAAAACAAGACTGCAATTCACAAGGTCGTAATGACTCTTTACACAATTCTCTCTGTACCACATACCTCACAGCATGCAGGGTCACATTAACTTTTAACATACATTAAGATCCCTTTAAACCTATATTAATTAATTCTTGGCCTTCACAAATGTAAGCATGGATGTAGAACCTTGTCATTCTAATTATAGTGCAAATATGCCATCACCTCCCAGCAGTGTGGGGAAGCAATCAGGCAGGGTGGGTGTAATGTCCGAGGTCTTGAACCCAGGCCTAGGAGTTCTCAAACAGCCACTGCATCCTGGCCTCTACCCATGGTCTGCTAAAACCTAGTGGGCCAAGAAGCTAGGAGGACTCCAGCCTCAGCCAAGGCACCACCCATGGGAGCTCTGATTGGAGGATCACCCAGCTCCCCTAATTGGTCCAATCATGCTATTTAAACCAGAAGGCGTCACAGGAAGTTGTCTGAGCACTAAGGTGATTTCCTGTTGTGGCTGCATTGGGCCCTGCTTGTGCTGCTACCTGCACCCAACCCTGTTCCCAATTCCTGCTCTGCCCCAGCTCCTGCATCACTCCCTTATCCCCTGCCTTCACTCCTGTTCCCACTGTGCTCCTGCTCTGTGCTTGATCCTTGCCTCTCCTCCAGTTCCTGCTCTTGCCTCATTTCCAGCATCAATTACCAGTCCTGGCTCCGACCCTGACCTCCAACTTGACACCGACTCAACCCTTGGCTCTGACATTTTGGTATCTGAATTTGGTGCTGACCCTTAGCTTCGATTCCTGACTCTTGCTCCGGCTTGACTCCTGGCTCTGGTAACTGGCAGATGACTCTCATGCTGATCCTCTGCTCCATTCCCCAATCTGGATGTCTGTTCTGTCCACTAGGCCTGACTCTTGCTCCGATTACTAGGCCAGACCGCCTACATCCCCGTCTATAACAGAGGGTACCTCCCAGGCTCGTTGTTTTCACAAACCTAACTCCAAGCCCCTAGCATCAAACAACCCAGGGAAAGATGATGGGGACCATTGACGTTAACTGAAAGACATTGAACCTGAAAAGGAAACTTGGAGAACTAAGGGAGGAGGGAGTTTCCCCTGCTCTGTGTAACCATGAACTTCTGTAGTCTGAGAGAAAGAGGAAAAAACTGCAAACCCCCCAGTTAAAAGGGAAGGGGCTAGAAGTGCAGGCGATCCAGAAACCGAGGGCCAGCATCTAAGCGGGGTGCTGTCCCTGAGATGCTGGATTCTCTTTAGGACACAGGGCATGCTGGGAAACTGTTCAGTGGCAGTAGGCAACTTGTGTTAGAGAAGGAGATTTAGCTAATATAGAAGTGTAAAGACTGAGGTTGCGTCTTTGTTTATTTTCTGTGTAGCTTGTATGTGTTTGCTTTTCCTTATGATTTCATCTATGGATCTGTGATTTTTCTATCAAATAAATCTTTTGTTTATTTTTAACCCAGTCATGCCTCTGTTGTGCAAACTGTGTGGATTATGTGTGGCAAAGTGCACTGATGATTGGGGGCAGGTTTCATTCCTTCAGGGTGACGAATCAGACAGGAAACGTCCGAGTGTCTGGTAGTTAAAAACTCAGATGAGTTTGGGAAGATTTGGGACCAGAAGGGTTATTGAGTCACCCTGAAAGAAGAAGGTAGGTGGGTAAGCCTACTGGTGTCCGAGCTCTCAACCATAAGCAGCATAGTATTTCGGCACTCAAAATTACAAGCCAGGTGGTGACAGAATCCCCTTGCTAGTCTGGGTGATCCTCAAAACCTCACACATGCCTAACCGGTTTAGGTGCTTTTGAAAATCCCATTAGGCCCCTATCTGTGTCGCTAGACACCTCAACCTGCATCTTCAGGCACCTTTGAAAATCTGTCCCTTAATCTCTGTGCCCTAGCTTTTCAGAAGTAACTAGAGATCCTGGGTGCTGAAATTTTTGGCCCAACTTGAGTTGCCTTAAAAAGGGCCCAATTTTCAAAAAAAGCTGAGCTCTCACCCTCTGAAAATCAGACTCTTACAGTGTCTAAAGCAGGGCCCTGAAAAACGGAGGCACCCAAAATCACTAATCACTTCTGAAGATCTAGGCCTCTGTGCCTGTGTTCCCCGGCTGCAAAATAGGAACTAGAGATCTTCCTTTGTCTTGTCTATTTGGGCAAGACTGCCTATTACTATGTTTACATACAGTGTCAAGCACAATGGGACCCTGAATTTGGTTTGGGCTTTGGTGCTATTGTGCTCACTTCTAGGTGTTTGTACTACGGAACATCGGCATAGCCATATGAGCAAAATAAACATGGAAATTACTCATGTTCGTAGCTGCATTGCTTTCAGTGGCATTACACAATAGAAAACCACCCACTATGCTGGGGCTCATTTTCCCCATCTCCCAAAAAGCGGCATTGGCTTCTCATTGACTACTTGTGGTCAGGAACTCAGTCTGCTTCATCCAAACAGTTTCATTTAAATTGTGGGGTTTTTAAAAGAGACAACTCATTTCAATCGCCCAGCAAGCCCCTTTATTATCCTTTCCCTTCTCGCCAAGCTCCTGCAAGAACTCTGTGCACACACGCATGTGTGCCCCCAAGTGCATATTTGCCCTTAATGTGCCGTGTTGCCAGTTTTATCATGAGTCTTGTGACATTTGATGTTTTTTCTTTAGCCTCAGCTCGTGGAGTCATGGGGTTAAGAGAGAATCTCAGTTTACCTTTTTTGATGTTTCCAGCCCTCATGATTACAAAGACAAGTTTGAAAATGTGAATCAACTCCACTCTGGTCTTGAACATCAGACGGAAAATAAAGAGAACCCAGAATTCATTATTCTTTAAAAAAAAAAATCATGATTTGGGAAGGGGGCGGAGGCTGATCTTTGATTTCTGAACACTCAAGGTTGTCAGTACTGCACACTGACTTTCACTCTTCCTCCCCTGCTCTTACGTCAAGTCTCTGCATTTAATTTAAAGAGGGTGGGAGTTTAACGTTTTATATGCCGAGTGGCACATGCTGAATTAGCTGAGCAGAACATTCATCTTGTTCAGTGCTGCACAGCTAATATAATAAAAATTGCCTCCCTTGTACTTCAAGAAATCTCTCAGCCACATCCACTACACTGAAAAACAATGGGGTTCTTCCAGCACACATTAGGAAAAACACCTACCTACCGTAACAACAGTTACTTGTAATATGATAGTCGGCTACTAGCTGTCTGTGTGTGACCTACAGAGTTCTTTGCGGGGGGCAGCCCTGCTAAACCCTTGAGCTGCAGAAAGGGCTGGAACTCAAACTGAGCGGAAGCCTGGTTGTTTGGCTGTAATTGTAACTGTTTTCTTTCATAAATGGCGGTTGCTTCATTTGTGATGCCATATATCATGATAACTACAGCCTTCTTGACCCAATCCTTCTCCTCTACTCCCCCTCCTCCCCACACACTTTCCTTCCAGGGCCAGATTCTGCAACAGTCAGGTTAAATACCTCATCTAAGTCTGCTGGGTATCATCAGGCACGGAAGAGGTTAACTTAACAGCTGCCATCTAATATGCAGCAGCAGAAAAATAAGACTCAGAACAGAATGTTTTATCAGCCCTTTTCCAAGACTGCTGCTAGGAGCCTTTAGAGAAAAGCCAATCTGCTGTGCTTCCCCATCTCCATATTTGGCATGAGCCTTTTGTTGACATTTAATATTTTCTCTCTTGTGATCATGTTACATTTTTGAAAAATGCTATTTGACATTTTATTGCTAATGCCTTGAGGTTGGGGATACACATTGTTTTAAAAGGCATGTGAATATGTAAATCTGCAGAGCGCAGGCATGGGATACTTGGTGCCTTGGGAGAATGTGCAGTGTTTCCATGCTGAGCCATTTGCAGCAGGCATTATACACAAGGAAAAATCAGAGACGGGAGTATTTTGGTTTTTAAATGAAGTAAACTGTTCATTACTTGCACCAGGGGTTCTCAACCTATGTACCGTCGTTGGCTGCATATCCGGCTCTCTGTGTTCTGTTGGCTACATCCACACTACCTATATACTATCTGTATGGCCCTGTCATATGGGCCGCAGCTGTGTGTTGATTGGGCCACAAACGGCACACATGCCACAGGTTGAAAACCATTGATCTATATGATAACATCCAGTCAGCGCACAAGGGAATCCAACTTTTTTCTGAAGTCTAAATGCAGATTCGCTCCATGAGATCGTTTTCCCTTTGATTATTGTACAGTGCCTTAAATTTCCCACCACTCAGCGGATTATTTTTTTTTGCCCTGAAAGTTCAGAAAAGCTAATCTCTGCACTCTGCTGAGGGTAATCGGTGGCTTTTGCTAACATCTCTCAAGGCTTTTAGTTTGGGTCTATGGCCAGAAGAGGCACAGAAAATTGTTACACATAGAATTGACTCTAAAGCAGCATTTCTCGAACTGGGGGCTGCCAGAGTACTCCAGTTGGTCCACTAGCCTCGCTGATCGACTCCTCCCACTCCCTCTGAGTGCCTCCTGCATGCTGCAGAACAGCTGTTCAATGGCATGCAGGAGGTGCTGGGAGGGAGGAGCAGGGATGGGGTGTGCTTGGGGGAGGGGGTGGAAAGAGGAGAGGAAGAGGAGGGACAGAGGTGGGGCAGGGGTGGGGTGAGGGTGGGGCCTTGGGGGAAGGAGTGAAGTGGGGGCAGGGCCTGAGCCAGGGAGTTGGGGCGGGGGTCAGCAAAATTTGTAAATCAAAGTAGGGGTCCTTGGCTTGCTGAAGTTTGAGAACCACTGCTCTGAAGAGGTTTGCTATTTGCACAGCCTTCAGACTAGGGCCTTGATCCTGTAATCAGCTCTGGGATTGGCAGACCGCTGCACCCACACTGCGCTCCAGGGATTTCAATGGGAGGGGTGTGGTTCTGCCCACACAGTTCCATTTGCAGGGTCAGGACCTAGGCTATATCTACACTGTAAACGCTGTGCACAGGCTTACCTCCCTGACCTGGCTAGTGCAGGCAACAATAGCAGTGAAGGCAGCCCAGCGTGGGCTTCAGCACAGTAGTGCAAGCTCAGCACCAACCCAGGGTACATACTCTGCTTGCCAGCCCATGCTGCACTGTCTTCATTGCTATTGTTGCCCTCTCTGCCTGGATTCAAGCTAGCCTATGCCCAGCTTGGGCTGTGTAGACGCACCCCTGAGAGCTGGGGAACTGCTGTCAAAAATACGCCCGGAGTGCTAGCTGGCTTTTAGAATTTTCTTCACTGCTGCTGGGAGCCTGAAAGTAGATTAAGGAAGTTAAGGAAATAGCCTGAGCTTCAGGAGATTGGTGTTTGGCTCCTGGCTCTACTATAGGTAGTGTGACATCTGGGAACATTGCCTCCTCTCTCTGCACCTCGCTTTCCCTGTCTGTAAAATGGACATGATCCTGCTTCCTTTCTCCCACCCTTTGTTTTGACTCATTATGAGGGGGTCAGATTGGCAGCCTCCCTCCGGCAGCACTGTGCTGGTGAGACACCTACTTCGGGGAGCACTAGCAGCCACATGGTGCTCCCCCAGAGGGGTGGCCTTGGGGAAAGAAGGGAAGAGCCCCCTAGAGCACTGAGCCAGCATGAGCAGTTTAAGTAGGGATTATCAGAGACTGAAGTCAAGCCGCTTTCACTCCAGCCACTCTCCCCTGTGCTGATTAGCTGGTCACTCCTACCCACTCTCAGCTGCTTCCTCACAATCTCTTCGCCTCAGCTTCACTCCACTGGCCTTTGTTCCCCCTAGCCTCTTCCACTCTTTATCCTCCTCTCCCTGCCTCTGTCTTTCTGTTTAGCTAATTCCCTTCTCCCTAAACGTCACCTGATAAAAACAAAAATCCATCCACTGCACCCTCCTTCCCCATGGCACTAACCTGCCGTTTTCTGCCATCACTCTGCTGGTGGGCCTGCTCTTCCCATACCCGGTATTTAGATATCAGCTCTGGGTCAGGCTCTGTTTACTAACTATTTGTGCAGTGCCCAGCACAGTGGAGCCCTAGTCTTGGTAGGGCCTGCCAGGTGCTCCTGGGACCCAAGTGAAAAACCAATAATGGTAATGGTTTGATTTTCTTGGAGGTGATATTTGTTATTAATAAATTTGAGGATACTGCAGTTTGTGCCTGGATATTTCTCGAAACTCATGACTCATTAGGAGTGAGTCACTCAGCGTGGTTCTGAACCATAGCTTTTAAAAAGCCCAATTAAGAACTACCTTTGCTGCCAAACTACCACCTATGTGTTACTTTTAGACTTGCCTGATTCAGCTTTAAGCCAGAAGACACTCCCCTGAAGTCAGTGGAGTTGCTGGCGATCAGAATCGGGCCAGTTTTGAGAGCACCCCACTGCTTTCTGGAAGTAGCAGATGCGTACCCCCACCCTCAGAACTTTGAGGGCAAAGCCACTGGAAAGCCTCTGGAAGACTTCTTCTGCCTAAGGGGATCCTCAGGTGTCCGAGAGCCACTGTTCTCACTACTGTCCCCTCCTTCCACTCCCCAGCCTAAGGTGTGCTCCCAGGGGAACAGAGCTTAGCTACAGTGCTAATATGCCTCAGTAATCCAGGAGCCTACTGGAAGGGTCCCTGGACCCTGCAAATTGCTGCATGGAAGTTAGAGGAGATTCAGAGCTCCAGTTATGCCAGTGACCACACTGGATCCAGCCCCAGGGTGGTAGTTGTGGAGGGGATGGTGCAGAGGTGGCTTCCTAAGAGTTCAAGTTGGGGATGACATGCAGATTGTGAAATTTCAGGAGAATTGGTCTCCTTTGGGGAAGCTAGGTGGAGTTGAAAATTGGACTTTAAATGCTAAGATAGCTTTCACCTTGCTTAGCAAGTGGCTTGGACCACTCCACAACTATAATTACATGGTCTTTATCAGCACCTAAAGAGTACAAAGTGCTTCAGAGGAGACCTAGAAAACCACAGCCTCTGCCCCAAAACCTTGACACACCTCTTTGTCCTGGGATCCAGAATACACTGTCCCCTGGAAGCTGAAATCCATATAGTTAAAAATTCAGTGAAGGCTTTACCTCCATCACAGACTCAGAGAGCCATGATCACACTGGTCTGTGGTCATGTACGGTACCCTAGCAGTGAATATAACCATGACAACTAGTTCTTTGACCTGGCTCATTCATTGTCTGAGCTGAGGTGTGGTGTGGGGGTAGTTATGCAAGGCTATTGACTCTAAGCTTTGGTACATGGAGCCAGGTCGTCCATGGAGCTGCTTCTATCACAGCAGTGAAGCGTCTGTCCATCTTCATGCAGTGACACTGCTAGGGGTAGCCCAGGCAACCTAAAAGCACAATTAAGGTACGTCAAACCCAGGCAGAACAAGTCGGGGGGGAGGTTTGCACAGGTCCCTGTAGAGCACAGGAGAGTCTCTATGATTAGGTGAGTTAGAGATGGCATTGGAGGCATGCCCATAACAGCTGTGCTGTGCATGTGTTGGATAAGGAGAACAAGACAAGTATCTGATCGCTTAGCAACAGAGGAACCAATGTGTCAGTGATACTGTCAGCTGCACAGTGCTACAGGCTGCTAACCAAGCCCGACAAGATTCATAGACTCCAAAGCCAGAAGGAACCATTATGATCATCTAGTCTGACCTTCTGTCTAGCACAGGCCAGAAAACTTCCCCAAACTAATTCCTAGAGCATATCCTTTAGAAGAAACATTCAATCTTGATTTAAAAATTGTCAGTGATGGAGAATCCAGCATGACCATTGGTAAATTGTTCCAGTTAAAATTGGTCATTGTTAAAACTTTACACTTTAGTTCCAGTCTGAATTTGTCTAGCTTCAACATCCAGCCATTGGATCGTATTATACTTTCTCTATTAGAAAGCAGAGCCCATCAAATATTTGGTTCCCATGTTGGTACTTATAGAATCAAGTCACCCCTTAACCTTCTTTTTGTTAAGCTAAAGAGAGAGACTCCAAAAGCTCAATGACTGTAAGGCAGATTTTCTAATCTTTTAATCAGTGTCTTGGCTCTTCTCTGAACTCTCTCCAATTTATCAACATCCTTCCTGAGTTATGGACAGCAGAACTGGACACAGGACTTCAGCAGCAGTCACCCTAGTGCCAAATAGAGGTAAAATAACCTCTCTACACCAAGATTCCCCTATTTTATGCATCGAAGGATCACTTTAGCCCTTTTGGCCAGACTGTTGCACTGGGAGCTCACATTCAGCAGGTTATCCACCATGATCGCCACTTTTTTTTTCCAGTCACTGCTTTGCAGGATTGCATCCCCCATTGTGTAAGTATGGCGTACACCTCCAGGAACAAAGAGTGTATCCTTACATTGAGCTGTATTAAATGGGCCTATCTTACCAAGCGATCCAGATCACACTCTACCAGTGACCTATCCTCTTCATTATTTACCGCTCCCCTGTGTGACCCTGAGCAAGTCAGTTAGACCCTGATTTGTAAAGGTGTTTAGGTGAGTTGCAAGGCCTAAGCGATTTAGATAGCTAAATCCCATTTTCAAAAGCAATTTAGGCATTTAGGAGCCTAGTCTCAGACTTTTAAAAGTGGGATTTAGCCATTTAAATCACTGGGCTTGCAATGCCAAGTGGATCAATGCCTGAACACCTTTACAAATCAGTGCCTTAGTCTCTGTGCCTCAGTTCCCCCACCTGTAAAATGGGGATAGTAGCACTTCCCTATCTGCAGGGGGTGCTGACAATAAATACATGAAACATTTTGAGGTGCTCAGATACTACAGGGATGGGGGCCATAGAAGTACCTTAGCTAGGTGTTAATATACTTCAGTGTCTAGGAATGGAGTAAAGTTACATTCCATTGGTATTGATGGGAACTAGCCCAACAGGAGGAGGTATGTACTCTTGGGTTCAATATGTCCCCAGATTAAGCCTATTATTGCTAATTCATCACCTGCAAAAAAAAAACCCCTCTGTGGAATGCCTCCCTTCTCTGTACAGCTGATACTTTGTATCTCAGCTGCTCTCTTTGGTTTGTCTCAGAGCCTGGTCCTTGCACGATAGCCCATCTCTCCAGGCATTTATCACACTGTGCATCTTTGCACCCAGTGATATCAGTGGAGCTCGGGGTGCTCAGCACTTCCTTTAGGCAAGAACTATTGTTTTTCTCTATGTTCTGTACAAGACTGTGAATATTGTTGGTGCTGCTGGATAACAGGTTTCAGCCCAACCGACCCTCTGCCAGCTGACCACCATTTTGAGCCATAGAGTTCTTCCACCTTTCTCACTAGGCCCATCCCAGCTGCCACGATCACATACAAAGACAAAAGCTTTGCATTCAGAATGTAAGTTGTTACTGTGGTGAACTGGCTCAGAGCACCTCTGGAGCTAGTCAGAGCTGTGTCAGGTGTCTTCAGATCTGGGAGGAGTTGAAGATAATTGTAAGTCCCTTCTGAGATGACTGATCTCTGCTCGAATCAATTTTAAAGTCCATAGTCTTTCCGTTAATGGTCAGTTTCACTCTCCAGGCAGGCTCTGTCATCACACATGATAGATCCCAGGAACAATGGCTCTTGATTGTCTAATGAGTCAGCTCCCTGTTTTGGTGTAGCAAGCAACTGGTATAGCAAAACGTCTATATTTTTTATGTATTTATTACACCTTGTGCATTTGATGAAACATACATCTGATGGGCTATGAGTTTTCCACATCTTGTGCATTTAGACTTTAAGGCTTTGGTGTTTAACTGAAATTTGTCCCTCTTAGCCTGGGATTTCTCTCTCCTTGCTGCAGGGGTCTTCTACTGATGACTTGTAGTACTTGTAAATCCGTTAACAGCTTCTAAATTAGTTTCTTGTTTTTCAAGTTGGGCAGGTTGCTCTTGGTTTTGCTGTCTTGCCAGCTAAAACTGCTTTGCTATTTGTATGGCAATGTGTGGGGTTAAGTCTGTTTTTAATTGTAGCTGCTGTGAAAGATTTTTATCTATTAATCTAATAACCAACCTGTCTGATATTTTCATGTTTTGTGATTCCAAAGTCAGTTTTCAGCCAATGCATGCAGAGCTCTTATAAAATATTCCACATTTTCCCCTGGTCTTTGAATTATCTGGTGGAAAACATGCTCTTTCATAAATGACATTTCTCTGAGGTAAAAAGTACGCTACAACTATAGCCAGAACTTTTTCAGTCATCTGTGACTGTATTCGGTAAAGTCAAAGGACTTAAGATATGCCATGAAGAGGCAGGCAGAGCATAAATTAAGAGCATACTTATATATCTTCAGTTTCCTTATGGAGATTTGTAGCAATTTGAAAAATTGCAAAATGCTGCTTCCAGTCTGTCCATTGTGAAGGTTTGTCAAAGCTGCAGTCTAAGGTACTGAAAAGTGGCATATTGGTCTGAGCATGGGAGTGGGACCCAGGAGCTCCTGAGTTCTAATCCCAACTCCAGGACTGACTTGTTATATGGTCTTGGGCAAATCACTTAACTTCTTTGGTTTGTAAAATGGGGACAATACTATTTTATTCCTCACCTCCCAGGGGTGTTGTGAGGATTCATTAATTAATAGTTGGAAAGTCTTAAAAGATGAAAACTTCTGTATAGGTACTAAAGGTTAATGAAGAATGAGCATCAGTAACCTCAAAAGATAGTTATGGAGGATGGACATCTGAACAAGGCAGGTGGAAGAGAAGAGACTGTCAGTGGACAAAACACATGGGCAGTAAGATCAGGCATGATCAGCTAGGCTTTCAGTTCCAAAGATTAATTCATATTCCCATTACAGGCCAATCATCCATCCAATTTAAGGTTACTGTGACAGGGTGCACTCACCCTGCACTGGATGGGGAAGAGTTAACCTTACATTGTGGGTTGAGGGACCCACACCTCCTTTTATCTACTGGGCATGCCCCAGGTTCATTGATATAAGAAGAAGGAGCTCAGCTCAGTTGGGGCTTGCTACCGGGGAGGAAGGATGTACTCTGCTGGCTCCAGCCAAAGAGAGTTGAAGCCCAAGGCTGTGGGGGCCGGAGATGCCATAACCTGGGTAGATGCCAAGGTACTCACAGAGACCTCGCTGCATCAGGAATCGTCGGGGACAGCACAGACCTGGGAACCCAGAGACAGCAGAGACACCCAGACTGCAGCAATGGGAACCATGCTAGGAAGCAGCCCTGGAGAATTAGATACTGGCCCGCTTAGTGAACTGGACTTTTGAGTCAGCGTGTTTTGGTCGGAACCTGCCACTGACTCAGTGGCAAGTACCCCTGCCACTACCAGGGCCCTGGGCTGAGGTCCAGTGGAGAGGGAGGGCCTGGACCCCCCCCACACCCGGGCTACCACCCCACTCCCTGTGTGTGGCAGCTCCCTTCCCAACTTACTTTGGCTACTAGGCCTCACAGTCCTGCTGAGAAGGGTGAATCTAGGGACTCTGGCTGCTAGGTCTTACTGCCCTGTCTTCATGGGGCAAATGTACTGTTTGGGGCTACTAGGCCTTACTGTCCTGCTAAGAGGGGTTAATCTATTGACTCTGGCCATTGGTCCACACTCCCCTGCTAAGGAGGGTGAGTTTATAGACTGGGGTTAAGAGTGTGACAGGACGCACTCGCCCTGCACTGGACAGGGTCTCCTCCCACCCTGTCACCAACAACTGCACCTCAGCTGAATGAGAAAGTACAGCAAGGTCCAAAAAGCCCTTTGTTGGAAGGCTGAGATCCCTCTTTCACTAACCTGTCATTTACTAGGACCCTGTTTTTGGCATTACTTGGCCCGGAGAATTACGTCTAACCATAATAGCTACATCCTAGAACTAATAGTCTACTGCATAATTATTATTGCTCTCCTTGGTGTTCTTCCTCCCAATTCCGAGAAATGGCATGTCATTAAACTGTTAGAGGAATAGTAAATGTAAGCAGAGATGGGGGGCGGGGGACAAATTGCAGTACAAACATGTTTGTTACTTACCACACGTCTTTGTGTTTGAAAGTGGCAGATGGATCACAAAGACAAAACCCAAGAGGCCCTTTGATGCAGAGTCTGTTAGTTGCTTTGAGTGTAATCCCGAGATTCTCAGTAAGTGATGAGAGTACAGAGGGATGAAATATTTGTGAAATTGTAGGAGTTAGTCCAGTTTTTACTCTTGTAGTAAAAGTTAAACATCAAGGGATTTGTTCTATGTGGTTATTTCTTTATAGACCTTGTTTGGCAACATATCTAACTGCTGAATAACCATGAGCAAAACCAGCAGTTGGGGAAGTGACTGCTTTAGTGGATTTCTAATGGGGTATGTAGAAGTCACCGCTTCAAATCCAACTTTAGCCTATACAGCAGTGGTACCAGTTAGGGGTAGCTGGGGGAGAGGAATGCAGTATTTTTGCACTTGCTCAAAGTCCCATAGGCTGCAGAACTGTCTACACAGAATAGCTATTTCTGACTAACTCCCTGTGTGGATGCTCCTACTCCAGGGCCGCCCAGAGGATTCCGGGAGCCTGGGGTCTTCGAAGTGCAGCCAGGTCTTCAGTGGTAATTCGGCGGCAGAAGGACCCCCCACCACCGAATTACTGCCGAAGGACCCCCCGCCGGTGAAGACTGGGAGCGGAAGAAGCTCCAGGGGCCGGGCCCGGCAAGAGTTTTCCAGGGCCCCTGGAGCGAGTGAAGGACCCCAAAAAACTCTCATGGGGGCCCCTGTGGGGCCTGGGGCAAATTGTCCCACTTGCTGCCCCCCCCCCCCCCCGGGTGGCCCTGTCTTACTCTGGAACAAGGCTATGTCTACACTGCACTTTCCTTGTTAACTTTTGTTGCTCGGGTGTGGAAAAAACCCACCCCTGAACGACAAAAGTTTTAACAATAAAGCACCGGTATGGACAGCACTTCATCGGCAGGAGCTGCTCTCCCAGAGACGAAGCTACTGCCCCTCATTTGGGGTGGTTTTATTTTGTCACCGCAAGAGCTCTCTGACGACAAAGAGTGGGTACCCTGCGCATCTTACAACAGCACGGCTGCAGCGGCACAGCCACGCCATTGTAAGGTGCGCAGTGTAGACATAGCTTAAGAGTGCCTTTTCCTGAATTAGTTTAATCCACTTTGGTTAGGAGCCACAATACCTTTGAGGATGTGGGCCTCACAAGGTCCAAACATGGAGTTAATCAGGAATGGTTAATCCACTTTGAATTCACACCCTGCTTTACTAAGGGTTAACTTTCATTTGTAGACAAGCCCTTAGTTATGTTGTGAAATACTTTGCATGTAGTGTAGTAGTTGCTGTAATGCTTTGAAAAGTGCCTGTATGTGTTTGCCAGAGTGAGGGCGTGTTCCCTCACACACCCCTAGAGAGGAGACAAAGAAGTTCCTCTGGGCTTGTTCAGCACCAATAAGGTTCACCTGCAAGAGGTCCAATAAGGTTCACCTCTGCCTGGAGGGTGGGGAAGCTTAAAAGGGAAAACCTCCCAGAGGAAGGGGAGTGAACAGGAAGAAGGCTGCCCCACCTCAGACAGCAGAGAGGCCTGCTGAGATGGGGACAGCAGCAGGCCTCCCCGCTCCCAGAGTTACCAGCCTCAAAGCAGTGTGCCCTACGAGGAGAGGCTGGAGGTAGACCCCGTTTTAGACTAAGCCCGAAGGGCTGAACCAGGAAGACTTCCCGATATCCCAGTCGCCGTGGCCTCTGTTTTCCTATGGATGTCCCTCTCATACCAGGGAAGGAAGAGGAGAGACGACTTTTCTGTTTGTTTGAAGAATCCCCTTAGAATGCCTTCTGGGAGAGAGAAGAAAGACATGATCAAGGACTGGAAGCTGGGTCTGGAGGGGAGTGGAGGGAGCCAGATCACAGACCTGTATGGCTGCTTTTGCACACCATCTATTGCTCTGACCTTGGTCTCCACTGTAGTAAGTGCGCTGGCAATGTATGAATTGACAAGTTGGGAGAAACATTTAGATCACATAACCTTGCCCCTCCGCCAACCCCAGGATGATGGTAGTGATTTGGCTACATTCCTTTCTTCTGTTCAGTTTTGCTCAGAGGCGAGTGGCTGTCAGATTTCTGACCAAAACAAGGCAAAAATGCATCGATTCTCTGCTAGGCCCTCAAAGCAGTCTTCTCCACTTTGATTCCTTGTGCCCTTTATACCCTCCCCTCTTGGGACAATATTTTTTTAATCAGAAAACCTCCTGCTGACTCTGTTTTCAGATCTGAGTGTGCTTTGAGCAGCACATGGATATGTATATTCATTGTGATTCTGTATTTGGGTCTGCTGTTTTAATAGCAAAGAAATAACAAAACTCAGCCAGTGAGGTGTATACATTTAGACACTCACTGCACTATGTACAGATTATTCTTCTATTGTTGGGTATCTTGCACTCAACTTTGTCCTTCAGAGAATCCTAAATGAAGGACCATATCCCTAACTGGTCAAAATCAGCATAGCTTTGAGATCGATGGAACAATACCAGTTTTCACCAGCTGATGATCTGGCCCTTACACTAGGTCATCTGCCAATATTTTCTCACTTCTGTGTATATCCCTCCTCAGTTCCCCACTTTACTGAATTGTCCAGTGCCTGTGAGCATATAGGAGATATCACAGGCATAACACAGCTAAGGGGGATTTTAAATATCCTAGAACAGCATGTTTAACATAATGAGGCCTGTGCCATTATTAAAAAGTAAGGGGAGCTGAGCAGAAATAGATGAAAGAATCTGAGCAAAGACCTTAAAGCTTGTGGATAATTAGCAAGAATATAAGGTTACAGGAAAAACCAGAATGCAAAGTAGAGACAAGAGTTGGGTGTGTGGAACAGGAACTCCGTAAAGGATTTATTTATTTTAGTCTCTTTCATAGCAACATGAACACTCCCAGCATCCGCATAATAAAGAGTCATCACCAAAATGTATTAATTATATGCCTGACTCAATTGAGAATTACATTAATTTGCTGCAACATCCATAAGTAGGGATCCAAGAGGGGCAGAATGGCCTTTTGTTTCCCGCTGTAGAATTATATGCATGACCCACTTTTTCCTAATTCTGCTGTGACTGGAGAGGCAAAGCATTGTTTGTTCAACATGGAATGGAAAAAGTGCTCTATTTTGTAATGTACCATTAATAGAGATTTGGACTGCAACATAAAACCAGTGTTTCAAAAGGGTGCTGAAGTCCATTTTGTCTTGCTTCTTGTAGTCCTGCTCACAGCAATATTTCCACTGGCATCTCCCAGCCAGTGGAGTATCACTGCTCAGGGTCAAAACCCCAATAATTTTCTGTAACAGAGAGGCACTCACCTTTAGGGCATCTCCTGGCAACTGGGTGCAATACTGCAGTCCTTCTTTCACTCCTAGTTCCCTGGTAGATTGTCAGCCAACCTTAGCAGTGGTTGGGCCCTCTGGCCAAGTCACAAAGTCCAAATGAACCCTTTCCAGGGTAGCAGAGTCCAGCAACAACTGTCTTTCAGCCCCAGCTCTGGGCCCCTTGAATTCAGCCCTTTGTTGGGGCTCCCAAACAAGCCTTGTCCCCCTCTTGGGGTTTATATCATTTTGCCAGTGGTGGAACCTGGGCCCACCCACTACTTCCAGATCCAATCCAGGGACCAGATATGTACTGCTGCCTTCAATTTGTTGTTACAGTTTCCCTGGGCCTCTTCCCACATCACCCCTTTATCTCTTACCTTAGGGCTAAAGTTCTCAGGTTCTCTCTCCCAGCTTAAGCAAATTCAGCCAGAACCAAACTCTGGCTATCCCTCAAGTGCCTTTAGCCTGCACAACCCACCCTCCTCCATTTGGTCCTAGCTAGGAACTGACCTGCTAAGTCTCTGCAGCTCCTTTTATTTGAGCCTGTTGGTCTCTGATTGGCTGGCTCCAAGAGGCCTCTCTAGGCAGGCCTGGAGGACCCACCTTCACAGCTCCTTTTCTGGGGTGGGGTGTGGTAGGGCCATATAGCCTCCTGTGGGTGCCACAAAGACCAGGTGCACTCTATCACACTTCCATTTTAAAAGCCCTGTGATGGGGTGTTCACACTAGCCAGAGAGTGTTAAAGTGGCTTGAGATAAGTAATGGGATAGGCCACACCTCAGGGAGAGTTAGGCTTGATAGACAAGTGCTGATTGAGGATGGAGTCCAGCAGCAGGCCAGGCCTGTATAAAGCCAGGATGTTTGCAGCAGAAAGGGGTGGTAAATGTGGATTCCTGCAGTCACCCGCTGAGCTTGGAGGGGGAAAAGGAGAAGACCCAGGGGGAGAGTAGAAGCCCTGGGATCCTGGCCCTGAGGGAAGAACGTACCAAGAGGGAAGGACATACCATGGAGAAGGAAGCTTGATAGAGGCCTTGTAGAAAGGAACCCAGGGAAACAGTGGCAAGTTTTTGGGACAGTACAGATCTTAGCTGCTGGTTGTAGGGTCCCTAGGCTCATAGGCGCTGACTCTGTGGGTGCTCTGGGGCTGGAGCAACCATGGGAAAAAATTGGTGGGTGCTCTGCAGCCAAGCACCTGCCCAGCTCACCTCCATCTGTGCCTCTTCCCCTGAGTGTGCTGCATCCCCGCTTCTCCTCCCACCACTTGCCGCCACGAACAAGCTGTGGGAGGGAGTGGGAGGAGCGGAAATGCAGCGTGCTCAGGGAAGGAGGCAGACAAGAGGTGGGGCCAGGGCGGGGATTTGGGGAAGGAGTCCAATAGGGGCAGGGAGGGGGTGGAGTTTGGGCGGGGACTTTAGGGACACGGTTGGGATGGGGGCAGGGCATGGGCAGAGGGGGCGGGGCAGGGCTGGGGCGGCGGCGGCAGGGGGGGGAGCACCCACCGGCGCCAGGAGAAGTTGGCACCTATACCTGGGCTGGAACCCAAAGTAGTGGGCAGCCCTGGTTCCCCTACCAGATCCTGGGGAAGTGGCCTAACCTTGAATTGGAGGACTGCTGAGAATGCAACACAGACAGGTAGTCTAGTGAGACCTTGATACCCCAGAACAGGAAAACTACAGTGACCTGGCCAGAAGGCCAAGCCATGAAAAGGGAGCGTCATGAGGAGAAAATGCTGCAGTGCTAATGACAGATGGAAGAGGGCTTGAGAGCAAGTGGAGCTATTCCCCAGATGTGGCTACAAGAGGAAGTCCTAGCAGTGAACAGAGAAACCCCGTGACATTCCCCCTTCATTCAACAGGGAGCTATTCTCTGGGAGTTAGGCATTGGCTCTTTTTAACCTGTTGATCTTGGTGCTAGGTGAAATCTGTCTGATCAAAAGACCCAGTCCTGCTAGTTGCTGAGCAGCCCTGTAAGGTTCCGAAAGCCCTCGATATCCACTGGCTACAGTGGGAGTTGAGGTAACTGAAGATCTGGTCCAGGGTGTGCTTTTTTTGGTGGAGAAAGTGGGATTTTCAAATGTGTGCACTGTTGGCCTAATGTTAGATCCATGATGAGTACATTAGACAATCCCATCCTTCTTGCTTTGGTTTCATTTGGCACAATGGTCCATACACTGAGTGTTGATCTTACTGATTACTATACTCAGAGGTACAATGTACTCCTAATTTATTCTAGTGCCCATACCAATCAATAACAGACCTGTTCTGGGTGCAAATGACTACACAAGGTGTGAGGCAGAGTAAAATCAGGTGCCTGATCTCTAAGGCTACATAATAGCAGTAATTAATAGTTCTAATGTCTCATGAACATTCTTAAATTGCACAAATGATCAATCTTCTTTTTGAAGACTTCAGGCAAAACCCATTCTGGGGGTAACATTACTGACATTATAGTTACTCTAGGGGTGTATCTGCCCCTGCACCTGGTTGCAATGATAACTAAAAACAAACAATTGCAACTCATAAATGCCAAGCCTGCTTATTGTGAAATCCATTGACTATTGAAGGAGAGGGAGGGAGAGTGTTGCACAACACACCTGTGGAATTAAACAACTGTGTACCTGTTACTTGCCCATCCACTCTTGCATCATGGCAACGTCAGAAAGGAAAGTTCCAGGGTGGCAGGCACTATGTATGCTAATCTCCACTGTCTAAACCTGACATCCTCATTTCTTCCTCCCTCTGTCCCACCCACATTCTGAATGGCATTAGCAGGCTTGAGTCAGCAAATAGGCATGGCTTCCACTTCATGGCAGCTATGCACAGTCTCTCAAGACCTTTCTTGAACTCCCGAAGAAACAGAAGTGTCTGGTTTGAACACAGCCTCGTTACTAAGACTGTGTCTTTGTTAGTCATCATTTTCATGGCAAACACCACGGGCCTGGGTCTATGTTCTGGCCCAGCTATATTTTTTTAAACCACCATAGTGCTCTGCATAGCCTGGGATTTCCTGGTGGCCTTCCCAGATCCTGGCATAAATTACAGTAGCCTAGTGGTTGCTCTTACTTACGGTTAGGCGTAACAGCCTCTGGGGTCCACTGCAGCAGCCAGGAAGAGGCAGAATGCAGTGACATTTCAGCCATGACCCCGCCCTTGACCATGCTTCTGGCATGACCTCTAGGCTAGCTGGCTATATTAGCCCTTTTTTTCTTTGCAGAGGCCCCTATGCTAGGAATATACCCCAGTGAGCAGGTCTGCTTCCTCTGCGGTCCTTTCATGCCATCAGATCACTGTCAAGGACCAAAGAGATGCAGGCCCCTAGGTTTGGTTTTCCATCAAATCTACCTTGGATAATAACATCTGAGAACATCAAACTCTTTAGCGTATTTAGCCTCACAACACCCCTGTGAGGCAGGGAAGTTCTATATCCCCCTTTTTGCTTATGCAGGACTGAAGCACAGAGAAACAGAGGGCTTGTCTTCACTGCAGCAGGTAACTCAAATTACTCTGTGAAAGCTAGCCTAGCTCAACTGAGAGTGACCCACGCTGTGAAACAGCACTGGTGCTGCACACGCTGATTGGGTTAGCAGCTCCTGAGTTGTAACTCGACCTGCTGCATCCCCCCTCCACCCCCGCATTACTAGCTCCAGCACCAGCAATTGAGCTTGAATTCACCCTTCCTGCCTGGCCAGCTAGCTAGAGTTTAGAGCAGTGGTTTTCAAACTTTTTTTTTCTGGCAACCCAGTTGAAGAAAATTGATGCCTTGGACCCAGCAGAGCTGGGGATGAGGGGTTTTGGGTGTGGGAGGAACTCAGGGCTGGGGTAGAGGGTTGGGGTGTGGGGGTGAGGGCTGCAGGGTGGGGCTGGGAATGAGGGGTTTGGGGTGCAGGAAGGGACTCCAGGTTGGGGGGGGCTCAGGGCTGGGGCAGGGGATTGGGTAGTGGGGTTGGGGTGCCGGCTTACCTTGGGCAGCTCCCGGTCAGCAGCACAGCAGAGGTGCTAAGGCAGGCTCCCTGCCTGTCCTGGCACCGCAGACCACGCTATACCTGGGAGCGGCCAGTAGCAGGTCTGGCACCTAGGCGAAGGCGCGCAAGCGGCTCTGTACAGCTCTCACCTGCAGGCACCACTCCCCCCTCCAGCTTCCATTGGCCAGGAGTGCAGAGCTGGTGCTCAGGCAGCACGGAGCCCCATGGCCCCCCCGGCTAGGAGGGGGACCTGCTGCTGGCCGCTTGTGGGGTGCAGTGCGGTGTCAGAATAGGTAGAGACTAGCCTGCCTTAGCCAGGCAGCCCCACCGACGGGACTTTTAATGGCCCAATCGGTGGTGCTGACCGGAGCCGCCGTGACCCAGTGCCTGACATTCCACAACCCAGTACTGGGTCGCGACCCGCAGTTTGAAAACCACTGGTGTAGAGCATCACTTAACACCAGCTAGAGATTGGTGTGTGTGGCTGGGAGATGGGTTAGGGACAAAGCTCATGTTATACCTCAAGCTAACAATGCAGTGAAGCCCCTTAAGTGCTCAAGCCCAAGGTTACCCAGAAAGTCTGTGGCAGAGCAGAAAACTGAACCCTGGTGTCTGGCTCACCACAGCACCAGCCTTCCTCTCTGAGAGTCACCCAGCCTTCCACGCTGCTGAGCAACTCGTTGAAATGAATGTGTGCACATCTGGCTCCTCTTTGGTGTTTTGCCATCTTTGTATGTGTCTCTAAACTATCGGTGCCAGTTACTTACCCCACTACAGATAGAAAACAAAGCTAACAATAATTAATGGATTGCATGGCATCGCTTTTCCTTTTTTTAAAAAAAACCTACAGTTATTGCTTGCTTTTGGGGGGAGGGGGCACGTTTTTCCCCGTATTTACCATGAAAAACAACCTGCCTTATTTATGACTGTCTCATGTTCAAAGCTTCTCCATTTATCACACTTTCTCCCATTTGCGTGGGGATTTAAATGCACCTTTTAATACTGTCCTGGGTTGCCTTTGTATGATGCCTGCAGGGTGGATACATGATTCTATGACTGGCAGTTAAATATCCTATTATAAGACCCTGGTATAAGATGCAGATGATATATTAAAACCATGTGCATGCTTAATTTATGAGCCCAAAGTAGTGCATGCTCTGAAGTGCCATGTAGATATATGAATAAATAATGAAATATTTTAATTGCCATAAAGCATTATGGAATCCACTGTATCCTCTCTTGGCTGTCAGAGCTTGCTGACAGCTTTGCATTTCTGATATGGAAGATTTTGTCCTGGTAACTCCCCTTTTCCCCATGGCATTGTTCTTCTGCATGTCCAAGTCAGAAAGAAATCTGTGTGGGGCTTTGTTTTATTCCAGACTCATTACAGGAATCTGATAATGACCTGACTTGGGGAGAGACTGTACAGTGAAATTTTACAATTTCTCCATTAAAATTCAGCCCTCATAATTAAAATTATAATTAAAAATTAATTATGGAGCCCGAATGAGCATCCAGACACTATAGGGTCAGATAGTCAGGGCACAATCCAACTCCCACTGAAGTCACTGGGAGTCTTTCCACGCTGCTTGGGGTAATCCCATGAGGCCCCAATGCCAGTCTCAGAGCACTGATTCAGTGGAGTTGCTCCTAACCAATACCAGGGTAAATGAGTGTGTCCATTGCTCCATTTGGCTCAGTGGTTCTGTGCCATGAAGGAGAGCTTGCCTATACTATGTGTGTTGATATTAGCCTAATAAAAGGGGCTGCTTAGAATTTTGGGGATTTTAATTCTGCTGTCTTTTGTTCCCTGAGCCGAGACCACATCTTTGTGGTGCCGAGAAGCAAATTTGTGGAATCATCTAGATCAGCAAAATCACCAGCTCATAAATCAGGCTAGGTGTCGTTGTGCCTCATGGAGCCATCTTAGGGGAAGCTATGTTGGTTGCAGAATGCCTTCATTCTCGCTATAAAAAAGAAATGCAATTTGCACAGAGGAACAACCAGGAACTTTTATGCTGCTTTAAAAACTAGGAGCCTGATCCTGCAGCCCTTACTCACTGTAATGATGTTTCCTTGCAGCATATTACTCAATCCTTATTGTGTGCTATATGCCGTCTAGATAGGGGATGGTCCCTGGAAAACAACACAGACACAGCTAGAACTCAAACTGTGTGGATATACTTTTGACTCTGTGCAGTTTTCTTTACTAAAAGCCTCCTGTTTAAGAAAGGCTGAGTCCATATAATCATGACACTGATGTGAATAGATCCCCTGATGCCAGTGAGCCTAAACCCAGATGACTAAGGGCTACAAGATCACAGGCCACAACCAGACTCCAAGATCCAAACATTCCAGAACTGTAGGTGGGAGTGGGGTTGTAAATACAGAGCCCAGATCTGAATTTCATGACTGGGTATCTCTCTAAATAGATAAAACCAACACCTGTAGCTGGACCCTGCCACCCTTTGAGTTTGTCGAAATCCAGATCTGAATTTTTCAGCTTGGGCCCATCTCTCCTGTAACCAGTATGTCACCGTATCCAAGTGTATCCTATTGTATAGGCTCAGCTATGTCCATCAGGCAAGGTGCAGAATAAATACTCTGCCCACACATCTCCCCATGCAAGCAAAAGCTGAGAATTCTGGGATTCTCCCTGGACATATTCTATTTTCCCAGATTGTTAGCCACCTTATCACGGATTACTCTGTTGGCTGCATCAGGAGAACTGCTCAAGCACCATTTAGCTGATCTGCCTTTCTCCCAGTACTGCACATAGGGCTGGTCAGTGTCTCCAGGGTCACAGCCAGCCTTGCTATAGAGAGGCAGGGGAAGCAGAGCAGACACAGACCACAGCAATAGCCTGGCATTGGTGACCCCTGAAAAGGGCTATAGGAGAGGGTGAGGAATAACCTGGTGGCAAAAAACCTGAGTGAGAAATCCTGGGACAGAGAGAAATGTTGAGGCTGGGGAAAAACAAGAAACCTTGAAGCCAAAGCACAGGGGGCTTGGGAGGGGAAGTGGTCCATGTCTTATGAAAGGGTTGGCAGACTGGAGGAGCTGGAGAACCACTGTGCCTGGGGGCTTTTTGGTTCATCGTCCTGCTTTCTCGGCTGAAATGATGCTGAAGCCAGACACCCAGTCTTTTCTTCAGTCACTTATCCCACGTGGTTATCACCCTTGGTGGGGAAGGATCTAGCTCTGGCTGCTCTGTATCTGTGGTGCTGAGAGGCTCCGCTCTGTCTGGAAGAGATGAGCTGAGCAGCTGGTCCCCCTGAGGCTGGGAAGCAGTGAGCTCACTTTCTTAATGTCAGCACCACAATAAATACTCCGGGCTGAAGAGTCCTTAAGAAGGAACATGAGTGGGACCCTGTGTGTGGCTATTGTTTTAAATTGGGGAAGAATGAGAGCCCTTGTCTGGAAAAGCCAAGGTCTTTGGCTTGAGTTCCAGGAGTGAAAGCGTCACAGAGAAGTTGTGCAATATGGCTCTGTGAATAAGGCTCTAAGGCAGGGATCGGCAACCTTTGGCATGCAGCCCATCAGGGAAATCCGCTGGCGGGCCGGGATGGTTTGTTTACCTGCAGCGTCCGCAGGTTTGGCCAATTGCAGCTGCCACTGGCTGCAGGCTGTGGAAGCGGTGTGGGCTGAGGGATGTGCTGGCTGCTACTTCCTGCAGCCCCCATTGGCCTGGAACGGCAAACTGGGGCCAGTGGGAACTGCGATCAGCTGAACCTGTGGATGCTGCAGGTAAACAAACCGTCTCGGCCCATCAGCGGATTTCCCTGATGGGCTGCATGCCAAAGGTTGCTGATCCCTGCTGTAAGGTTTGAGAAGGAAGGGTGGCTGTGTGGTTAAGTTACTGGAGTGGGACTCAGGTGACCTGGGTGCAATTCCAAACTCTGTCACAGATTCCCTGGGTGACCTCAGGCAAGTCCGTTGATCTCCCTGCACCTTACCTTGTCACCTGTAAAATGGGGAGAAAGGAAGTATCGTTCTCTCTTGTCTCTATAGAGTGTAAGTTCTTCGGGGCAGAGATTATCTCTGACTGCATACAGTGCTTCATACAATGGCCTCCCAGCCTCCACTGGGGCTTTTCAGTGCTACTGTAATATACATAGTAATGGTCTCTCCACAAAATAGGAAGCCAGTTTTCAAAAGCATTTGTTGGCCAAGGATATACAGGAGAAGTGTATTAAGTTACAGACCACTTTTCCTGGCATCTAGTGGTAAGGAAGTCATCAACTTGAGACTCCATTACAGTACTATCTAGCTTAGGTACTTTTATGGTGCCCATTACCATAGTAACTGAACACCTCATACTCTTTAATGTATTTCTCTTCACAACATCCCTGCAAGGTAAGGACTGCTATTATCTTTTACAGAAGGGGAACTGAGGCACAGAGAGATTGAGGCCAGGTCTACACTAGGAGGTTAGGTTGGTATAACTGTCACACGGGGGTGAAAAATCCACACCCCTTAGTGATGCAGTTAAAGCAACCTCGCCCCAGTGTAGCCAGCGCTAGGTTGATGGGAGAATTCTTCCGTCAACACAGCTATCACTTCTCAGGGAGGTGGGTACTGATGCCAACGGGAGAAGACCTCCCATCAGTATAGGTAGCATCTCCATTGAAGTGCAACAACTATGCTGCTGCAGCATTTTAAATGTAGACCTGTACTAAGTGCCAGATTTTTAAGGTATCAGAGGGGTAGCCGTGTTAGTCTGGATCTGTAAAAAGCGACAAAGAGTCCTGTGGCACCTTATAGACAAACAGACGTATTAGAGCATAAGCTTTTGTGGGTGAATACCCACTTCGTCAGACGCATGTGGTGGAAATTTCCAGTGGCAGGTATAAATATGCAGGCAAGAATCAGTCTAGATTGATTCTTGCCAGCACATTTGTACCTGCCTCTGGAAATTTCCATCTGACAAAGTGGGTATTCACCCACGAAAGCTCATGCTCCGATATGTCTGTTAGTCTATAAGGTGCCACAGGACTCTTTGTAGCTTTTTACAGATTTTTAAAGGTATTTAGTTGCCTAAAGATGCAGATAGGCGCCTACTGGGATTCTCAAAAGTGCATCCGCAGTTTCAGGTCCTAACTCCTATTTATTTCAATGGGATTTAGGGCTTGTTTCCACGAGGACATTGAAAATTTTTAATCCGAATTAAACTAAAGGTGTGAATTTCAAGTGGATTAGTTAAATTTAATTAAATCCCTTTGTGGACACTTTTTGGGCTGGTCTACAAAGTTAGGCCGACCCAGCTACATCACTCGGGTGTGAAAAATCCACACCCCTGAGTTACTTTGTTAAACCGACCTCATCCCTGGCATAGACAGTGTTAGGTCGAACGAAGGCTTCTTCCATCAACCTAGCTACCGCCTCTCGGGGAGATGGATTAACTATGGCAATGAGATGGTCCCTTCTGTTGCTGTAGTGATTAGCTACACTGAAGCACTACAGCAGCACAGCTGCAACTGTGCCACAGTAGCATTTTAAGTGTAGACATAACCTTATTCTGAATTAAAGCAGACTTAATTCAGTTTAGTTTAATGCATGTTGGAAGTGAATTAAGCTAAACTGAATTAAGGCCCCTTTCCTTCTGAATAAGAGAGTCCACAAAGATATTTAATGTAGTTTAACTAAATCACATTGAAAGTTAATTTGGATTAATTTTCCTGAGTGCCCTTGTGTAGTCAAGCCCTTAAGCAGCTAATCTGCTTAGGTGCTTTTGAAAATCCCACTAAGCAACTATCTGTATCTTTAGGTGCCTAAATACCTTTAAAAATCTGGCCCTAAGCAACTTGCCCAAGGTCACACAAGAAGTGTCTCGCAGAGCTGAGACATGAACCCAAGTCTCACAAATTAGGGCTAGACAGACATCTCCTCACTCTTCCACACTCCATGCCCTGCCTGATCACTGTCAACCTCACAGACACAAGCTGTAGGTAAGCTTTTATTTTTCTTCTCAGTAATAGCAACCAGAGGCATCCAGCTTGGATTCTGTTCATCTTTATTACTATTATGACTCTAACCCCCGTTTATCATTTTGGACACAACATTCCAAGAACAGCTGATGAACCAACTAGTCATGGGTATGCTGGCCAAGACCTTCATGCCTGGGTTGCTAAATCTCACCCATGGGGAGGAGCTCTTGTGGGAGAGGGCACAGTGTTGTGCCAGAGAGGGGAGGTAGCAATTGCATCCTCTGCTAGGATCAGCATGTTGTTATCCCATAGATAGGTCATAAACACTCTGCTGCTGCACTGTGACATGGATGGATGGGAGGCACAAATAACATTAATCAATCCATCCCGTCAATAAACCCCTTAGCAGTTTGAGTAATGCCGTTCCTATGCCTGAGGTTAGTATTGTGATGCAATGAAATGCCAAGAGAATAAGGAGGTAAAGAGTGGGTCAGATATTGCCCTCACATGCCCATGGAACGTCAGCCTTGCTATGTAATATTAATGTTCTAGTAGCGCCCACAGGCTCTGACTAGAGCTGGTTGAATATCAGTATTTTTGTTCTGGGGAAAATTCAGAAAAAAAATTGAGTTGGCTTTTGGAACCAAAATGATCATTTTTGAAGTTTCCCACAGAAGGAATGCGGAGAAAAAAAATATTTCCAATAAATCAAAACACTTTGTTTAGACAATTTCTAAAACCAAATTGACCCTGGGAGCCCAAACTCCAAAGCGCCAGGCTAATATCTGGCTCCCAGCTCATCAGCCAGATTGAAGGGCAGCTGGGGGCCTGGAAGCACTGGGAGCCATGGCTGAACTGGGAGCCTGGCCGCTTAGGAGCTAGGGATCCCAGCTCTATTGCAGGGAGCCTGGAAACCCTCAGGGCCCCAGCTTGAGCTGCTGAACACAGGCTAGAGCCATGGCTTTCGAGCTCCTTGTTGCAGAATTGGGAGGGACGGTAGGTCTGTCCCAGAGCCAGCGACCTGGTAGGCTCAGGCGAGTCCCCATCTCTGAGGCAGTCCACACACAGACCACAGACCCTGCAAGCATTGGGGTTCTCAATTCTGTGGCAAACCGTATGGTCGGGCTGACTCAGAGCCACAGACCACATGAGTCTGAGCTCTCTTGGTGTCTGACAGTTTGTCGAAACTGAGACACTTCCACCAAACATTTCCATTTGCTGATTTGGCATTTTCCAACTCAAACTTGCTTCATTGGAAAATTTCCAATCAGCTCTAAATCATGCCTAAGCTAATGTGTGGGTGCTGTGCTCCCCCACAGAGAATCTACAGTCTAACAAAGAGTTGGAGAGGGAATGTGATTAGCAAAGAGCTGGGCTGAGTACATTAATAACGGGGATTTGTTTTTCACAGACTAAAGCCAGAAGGCATCACTGTGATCATCTAGTCTGATCTCCAGTATAGACAGGGCATAGAATTGTTCCCAGAAACTTGATTAAAGCATGTCTTTTAGCTATCTAATCTCCTTTTTAGGACTCCAAGCAATGGTGAGTCCATCACCTCCCTGGTAAATTATTTCAATGTTTAATCACCCTCCCTGTTCGGAAATTGCATCTTATTTCAACGCTGAATGTATCTAACTTCAATTTCCAGCCCCTGGATCTTGTTATGCCTTTGCTAGCAAGGTTGAAAGTCCCCCACTATCAGATCTCTTTTCCACGCGTCAGTACCTACATGCAGTGATCAAGTTACCGTTCAGCCGTCTCTTCGAGGAGCTGAATAAATTGAGTTCCTTAAGCCTCACATCGTAAGATTTGTTTTCCAGCCCCTGAATCATTTTTGTGGACCTCCCTTTGAACTCTCTCCAGTAATTCCATGTCCTTCTTAAAGTGTGAACACCAGAACTGAATGCACTGTTCTAATAGTGGTCTTACCTATGCTGTGTACAGAGGCACGATCATTTCCCCATTTTTACTTGATATTCCCCTTTTTGTACATCCAAGGATCGCATTAGTCCTTTTTGCCCCAGCATTGCTCTGCTGGGGTGGACAGACAACTTACATTGCACTGAGACCTCTGGTTGAGATAGTTATCTAGTGTGACTCCTGAATCACTGCTTTTCCAAGACAGAATCTCCTGTTCTCTAGCCAGGGACAACTCTAGGTATTTTGCCGCCCCAAGCACGGCAGGCAGGCTGCCTTTGGTGGCTTGCCTGTGGGAGGTCCCTGGTCCCGCGGATTCGGCGGCACACCTGTGGGAGGTCTTCTGAAGTCGCGGAACCAGCAGACCCTCCGTAGGCATGCTGCCGAAGGCAACCTGCCTGCTGCCCTCGCAGCGACCGGCAGAGCACCCCCTATGGCTTGCCGCCCCAGGCACGCGCTTGGCGTGCTGGTGCCTGGAGCCACCCCTGTCTCTAGCTATAACCTGTGTTCTTGGCCCCAGATGCACTTGGCTGTGTTAAAATGCATTTTGTTGGGCTGTGCCCTTAACCCAGGTGATTCAGATCACTCCATAACAGTAACTGTCCTCCTCCAATCTTTGTCTTCTGCAAACTTTACCAGTAAAGATTTCATATCCTCTAGAACCTTGATTAAAAGTATTAAATAGCATTGGACCAAGGGGAGACCTCGCTGGAAATGGCCATTGATATCTCCCCATCAGCAACTACATTTTGAGATCTAGCTGTAAGCCATTTTAATCCATCTAATAGTGCCTGTTAATTCCATATAAACAGGGCCGGCTCCAGGCCCCAGCACACCAAGCGCGTGCTTGGGGCGGCATGCCATGGGGGGCGCTCCGCCGGTCGGCGGGAGGGTGGCAGGCGGCTCCAGTGGACCTCCCGCAGGTGTGCCTGCGGAGGGTCCGCTGGTCCCGCGGCTCCGGTGGAGCATCCGCAGGCACGCCTGAGGAAGGTCCACCGGAGCCGCGGGACCAGCGGACCCTCCGCAGGCACGTCTGCAGGAGGTCCACTGGAGCTGCAGGACCGGCGACCGCCAGAGCGCCCCCCGCGGAGTACCGCCGTGCTTGGGGCGGCGAAATTGCTAGAGCCGCCCCTGCATATAAAACAAGTTTTTAATCAAAATATCGTGTGGCACTAAGTCAAATGCCTTTGAGAAATCCAAGTACTGTGTATTATATCAACAGTTATCTTCACCACCCAGATCTGTAACCTTATCAAAAAGAGACAAGTGTGTTTGACAAGACCCACCTTTCATCAAACCATGTTGACCGGTCTTAATTTTATTTTAAGACTCAAATTCCTTGTTGATAGAGCCTGAACTAACTGTTCCATTATTTCCCCCAAGATCAATGTCTGTAATTACCCGAACCACCCCTTTTACCCTTTTAAAATATTGGAATTAAGTTGGCAGTCCTCCAGTCCTTTGGCATGTCCCCATTTTCCCGTGATTTGTTAAAAATTAACATTAGTGGATCAGAGCGCTCCTCAGCTAGCTCCTTTGGGACTTCTGGGGGTAAGTTATCCAGGCTTAGTGATTTGAAAATGTTTGATTTTTAGCAGATGCTGCCTCCCCTCCTCCTGTTGCCTTTCAAATACAGCACAGAAATAGCTATTGAACATTTCTGCCTTCACTGCATCGCTATTTGCGTCTTCACCTTCCCAGTTACCATATGGCAAGGGGGTTGTACTCTCAGTGGAGCATGTTAGTTATCCCTTGTGTCCTAAGGTGGCCTGTACTGGATTACACAACATAATTATCAGAGATGATTCGGGGCCACTCTCCTTCCCTCAGCTCCAAATACTGGATCTGGATACATTTCTGAACATGCTGCTTTCAATTATATCTTTGTAACTCTCCCTACCAGAACACACAAATATGATCAGGATTATATTGTGTGTTCAATGGACATAATAACCTGATGCAAGCTGTAAAACCATTACATCTCCCATATCATTACCATATCTCCCCTTCTTGGCTGCTCATCCCAGTTTCTTTTCCTGGTCAGTCCCAGCCTCCCCTCTGCCCAGCTTCCAGTTTCCTTGTCTGTTCCAGTCTATCTCCTGACTCTTCATTGATCTCAGTGTAGTTTTCCCCCATCTCCCTTCCCAGCTCTTTATGTCCATCTCCTTGCACACTAGTCCCAGTCTACTCCTGTCATGAGATGAGCTGACCATTTAAGAGAACTGGGTTCTGCTCCACCTCTGCCTAGTTATCCACCCTGGCTGGAGCGGCCTGCAGTGAGCGACAGAAGTGGAAGATTTCAGAGGACGAGGCTTGAGGAAATGCTAAAACAGCAGAAACTTGTTTTTTAGGAAAGAACCGTTAAGCCTAACAAGAGGCTGAAACCGCTGTGTGGTGTGTGTGTGGGTGGGGTGGGGGGATACTTGTTATGGTTTAAGGTGACATTTGAACTGTTTTGGGAAAAACAGAACCCGAGAAGTGGTATAATTTGACTTGAACAAGAGTCAGGGACAATTTTAGGGAACCCCAAGAGGGGGAAACTGGGGCAACAGCAGAGTCGGATTCCAGGTCAGCTAAGACCCAATTACACCTCCTCCTCCTCTGTTTCTTTCCCTGCCTGAGGTGTCACCCCACCAGATCCTTGTCCCAGTCTATTCCCTCTGCTGCATGCCCCTCATCCAGGTCCAGTTCTTATCTCCTCTGCATTCCAGTCAGGCTGTTTCCTCCTTCTGGTTCTACTTCTGGCTGCTTAGGCTCCAACAGGGGGAGCATTGGGAGCACAAGAGAGACAATGTCTCTACTCTCAGTTCCTGTGCCTAGTGCCAGAGCTGCCCAGAGCAGCAGCTGCAGGGTAAGTCCTGCTCAGCCCATGCCCAGGGGAGATAGAGTTTGGCAGATGAATTCTCCAAAAATTCTAACACGTCTCTGAGCATGTGCAAACTGCAGTTTTTGACAGGCTTATAACTTGGCCATAGTTCAGGTAGGGGTAGTAGATAGCCCACAGAAACCAGATATTCGTCTGATTGTGTTGCTGAAACCAGAGTCAGCATGTTTCAGTCAGACCTGCTGACCCAGTGGTGGGATCACTCGCCACTGATAGGGCCCTGGGCTGGGACCCAGTGGTCCCTGGTCCCTCTGCTGCCAAACCCACCCCTGAGGTGGCAGCCTACCCACCTTAGGCTGGTTGGCCTGTCTGTGTTTGCTGTCTGCCCCAGCCAGCAAGATGGGTTATAGACTGCTCCTGCTCTGCCCCACCCAGAGGGCTTGAGCCTGACTGTGTTTGCTGTCTGCTCTAGCCAGAGAGCTGGGCTGTAGACTGACAATTTCCCTGCCCCATCCCACAGGGCCAGGGCCCTGGACTCTTTGCTGGCACTTAGCCAAATGACAGGGGACTAGCATGGTATGTGCTGCTAGGTGGCGCAGAGAGGTGGAGTGGCCTCTCTCAGATAGGGAGGAACCATTCTAAGCCACTACCGGGCCCTGCATCCTGGTTCGCAGCAGCAGCCGAGCTAAAGCAGGGTGAATCTAGCCTATTATCTGTCAGCTAATTTAAAACCCAACAGGCCAAATTCTGTCCCAAATTACACTTGTGGAGCCTCATTTGTGCATGGCTGGAGTTGATAGCAGAACTTGACTGAGCTCCTGTACTCAATTTGAGACCCACTGTGGATAGGGCCTGGGTCGCCTTTGGCTGGGCTAGTTCTACTTCTGCTGAATTGACCATGAAGGCAGCTTTTAGGTAGCCATTGCTTTCAGACAGAGGTAAACTGTTCCAATTTGGAATATTTGCATTATTGTGCTGCTGCTGGGGGAGAGAATGGAAACCCTCCGTACAGCTGGCCACTTAACTCAAAAGGATTTGACACATCAGTTTTCAAACTTATCCCTTTTTTTTATTGCCACGGGATGGAGCAGAAGCTACAGGAGTCCTTGTTGTGCAGTCATAGTTCCTTCTCTTATTTTGCAGACTGTCACCACAGGCACTCGATCAAATTCATCCTTGTGCACCTAATGTTGTCATCTGTTGCTGCTCTCTTCATTTCCTAAGATAGCTGTGTGCAAGTTCTGAAACAGCTTTGTCTTAAGCTGTGCTTTGGTCCTTTATTCAAGTCAAAGAAGTCCAGAGCCAAAGGGTTTTAGTAGTGAAGATCATCAAACCCATCTTGGTTGTGACATAAGACAGTATTTGAACCTGTCCCTGCCAGCAGGTATATGGGATCTTGGGGAGCAATTACCACACGGGTGGGGTGCAAAATAAACTTTATTAAGAAAATGCAAAAACAGGGAAAATTCAATAGTGAGGGGTATGGGTTGTTAAGGCAGACAATTGGGCAGGGGTTTCTTTTTTGGTAAACAGTAAGGGGGTTTCAATAGTGGGGTACAACACAGTAGGATACAATACAGTGGGTAATCAGTTAACACTGAGGTATGAATGTAACAGGTAGCTAGCGATTTCTATGTAAAAAGGTGTGTCACAGCAGCATATAACCAACTAACAGTTATGGATAAAATGTGTTAAATAACAAACAATTCCAGGTAAAAATGTGTCACAGTGGTGTAAATGTAGAATGTGAGGGGTACCAGAAAGGAAGAAAGTAACCAATGGGGTTTTATGCTAGAGATTTAATCTTAGTGAGACAGAGCAAACAGGTTGCAAGCTTAAGCAGCAGAGAGAGTGTAACAAGGTAGAAAGACACAGAGAAGCTGGGGGGGGTGTTTGCAGTGGGAAGACAGACAATTACAATTATACAGAACACAGCAAAATCTTATCTATGAGCTAACTTAATCAAGACTACACAAATTAAAACACAATGCAACAATTCTCTAAGCCTAACTTACAAAGTATAATGCTAAACTTAACTTAATGGGTGCACCTTATGCTAAGGATAGTTCCAGAGGGCTGAGTGGTGTGTGTCCAGGACACAGCTCCAAAGGGGTGGGGAGGGGTGACTGCAGCAGTGGATAGAGCTGAAAACAGTCCAAGGCAAAGCCCACAGGAGCAGAACTTAGCAGCAGCACAAACTTATTTTCAGTGGCAGAGTGCCACGGGGTTTAAGAGAGAGGTTTTAAAACACAGACCAAGGTTTAGCTTGAGTCTGTGTGCTGGGGAGACAGAGCCAGCAGCCAGGATGGGGGTGGGGGTGGTAAGAGAGGTTTTAGGACACAGACCAAGGTTTAGCTTGAGTCTGTGTGCTGGGGAGACAGAGCCAGCAGCTAAAATAATAAAATAAAAGTATAGAAACTTTCACAGAGGGATTCTTACCATCCCACAAGGCAGCAGCAGCAGGGGCAGAAGCAGGCACAGCAGCAGCATCAGAGGATGCAGAGAGGGCTCAATTCGTTCACAATAATCAGGAGATCTCCAGGCAAAATTCGTTGTTCGGGGGGGTCAAAAACGGGGGTACGCTCAAAAATAAAACGAGAGCGGAGAAAGGACCCCCAGAACCCCTGGTTGATCAGACCAGGCAGCAATGCAAGAACCTTTCTGAAGTCTGTTCAAAAAATGTCTGTTTATAAAGGCAAACCCTGGCAGCTTCCCGCCAGTAACTCTGATTGGCTCCCCCTCTTACAGGTAGGAGAGAAGGCAGAGAAAAAAAACTGCAGGCAGCCACCAAGACATGTTTGGACTAGTCCTGAGCCCAGAGGTATGACTCATGCCCAGGATCTTAAAAACACAATAGGTCTTGCAGCTTTGGACAGAGCCTACCCTACACCAAGCCCAGGTTTTAACAAGGTGATAACAGGACTAACCCTTTGAACAGGGCAGTGGTCCCACTTAGCATAAGTGGCCATCCCTTTGAGAAGGGCAATGGCTTTTGTTAAACAACTTAAGGGGCCCTCCCTTTGAGAAGGGCAGAGGCCCTGGTAAACAACTTAGCAGCCAGGGAGGGGCGGCCACAGAGGAGAACAAGAACAAAATGGAGTAAGGGGACAGCTTTAAGAAACAAAATGGAGCTGTAACAGACAGAACCCAGGTTTCTTCAGCAGAAATTTGGATGTCTTAACCATTCATCTTCTGCTGGGTGCTCCAGATATGACCAAGGGGTGTGTACTTGCTGTGCTGCTGAAAGGATTAATAGTGTCTAAGGTAAATAGATACTCTAGAAACATAAGCATCTTCTAGTGTCTTAGGCCTGTACTGGCTTCTCAGCTGGTTACAAACTCTGGGCTGCGTGGCATAAGGTGGGGTGTTATCTACTTGTCTGGGGCTTGCATCTTGTAGTGTTTTTAAACAATGTACAAGATCAAGGTTTTTCCTATGAGTTTCAATGAGACATTTCAAATCTTCTTTCATTTCAGCTGCACTCTGGCTGGCTCCTTGTCTGGTGACTGTACCAGCCAGGGAGTACACTGGTTTTCTTCTGCTGAAGAACGTGGCCCAAAAGTTTATCCGAATTTGTGATTTTATTTGTTGGCTCTTGAATTTTGAGCAGCAGCATTAGGTATCGTTTGTGACTGGCAGATCAGTGCCAAAGAGAACTGTGAGCAGTTACCATTGAAATCTGCTAATTCCTGAGGTTATTTAAGGTTCCTGCATGAATTCCCATAAGAACTACCACAGCTCTGTGCAGAATCTAAGCGGAATGGCAGCTATGGCTGCTCAAAATCTCTGAAAATCTGGTCATTAGTTTTCAAATCTCTTTTGTTGCAGAGAGAACCTGTGAAATGTAGCCTGGGCTGTCTTGATTCTAGAGGCAGAGAGACTAGAACAGTGATACTCAGACCTCAGTGGTTCAGGAACCAAATTAGCGATCAACATTACCCAAAAGAGCCACAGTAGTGTGAATTCATTGTTTCATTTCCAAGAGTGCTATATATTCACTTTAATATGACGGGGAAACATTTTTATAGTATTTCTCACAGCAAAATGACTGACCAAGTATTATTATTTTTATCAACTATAGTTGGTTAATAACATAGTAAAAGCATCCTGATTGGTTAATAACTTAGGGCATGTCTACACTTTCTATTTAAAGCTGAAAAAGTCCCTTTTTGGCGCAAAAACTGTGGGAGCATCTATACTTGCCAATGACTTTTTGCGGTGAAGCTCTGCTGCTCTGACACCAGGTAAACAGCCATCCACCCCTCCCCCTGTAAAGCCCGGGGAACTTTGAAACTCCCCTTCCTATTTTCTTGGCAAGTGCTGACTTATCATCTGGCCAGGTGGCAATGCCTGTTCCAGGGAGTCAACCATCCCCTGCTTGGAGCAATGCTGAGCTACTGGAGCTGATCAGTGTTTGGGGAGAGGAGGCTGCGCAAGGACCCAGGATGCCCCGCGATCACCCCAACCCTTCCTACAACACCTATTGTCAAAATGGAGAGAGCTGCACTGTGGGATAGCTGCCCTCAGTGCACTGCTCTCATGGGCAATGGAAGTGCTGCAAATGGAAACACTCTCTGATGCCTGTGGAAGTGAATACACAAACCAGCGCTTTTCTTTCACCGGTTCACTATCAGCGTTGAAACCGACAGCGCAAAAACTCTGCAAGTGTAGACATAGCCTTAGATTGGTTCATAATTAAATCACACAGTGGTTTCATATCCTGTGCTGCAAAGAGCCGCAGGAAACACATTGAAGAGCCACGCGAGGCTCGGGAGCCTCAGTCTGAGTATCACTGGGCTAGAACCACGGCAGCAGAAGAGGTGTGAACTCATTCATCTCAGTGGGAGAATGTTGACTACAAAGCCTAAAAATGACAATGGTGATTTCGGTTACCAAGCCACAGCTGACTGAGTAGGTCAGAAACATCAAGCTGCTAATATGTTGAAATATATCCACTTGTGATGGGATATGCAGATCTTACACTGAACAACACGGGGCTAAGCAGATGCTCTGAGCTCAGCCAGCCCCGCCCTGCCACACCTGGAAGACATGCGCAGGCTGGAGGAGGTGTTAAAAGGGAGCAGAACAGCTCACTTGTGGGCAGACCAGGGGAGAGAACAAACCTTCAACACTTAGTTGAAGGCCTGAGGAAAGGGCTGAGGGAAGGCAGGAACTGCCTGAAGATCCCTCCTTGAGGGAAGGGAAAGCCTAATCCTGATGCTCCCCGGTACTTCGGGGCGGGGGACGGATAGCTCAGTGGTTTGAGCATTGGCCTGCTAAACCTAGGGTTGTGAGTTCAATCCTTGAGGGGGCCATTTAGGGAACTGGGGTAAAAATCTGAGGATTGGTACTGCTTTGAGCAGGGGGTTGGACTAGATGACCTCCTGAGGTCCCTTCCAACCCTGATATTCTGTGATCTGTTCCCCTGCGGGAGCTGTAGGCCCAGGCACCCCATCAGTGCCAGTGAAAGTCACAAAGATGGGTCCTGAGGACAACCCAGAGGCGTTCTTGATGGTTGAGTAAGTGGTGATGGTAGCCTCGTGGTCCCCTGACCAGTGGGCCACCATGCTGGTATCACACGTGATGGGGCCAGTACAGACCTCATACTGGGGGCTGGATGCAGTGTTTGCCCAACTATGTGCAGGTGAAAGCAGTCATACTTGACTACCTCAGCATCATGGTGGAGCCCTTCTCACCAAGGTTTCATGGGGAGAAAACCCCCCAGGGAGCCTGGCCCCACATGGTCACCCAGAAATGAAGAGACGTGTGCTGGAAGTTGTTAAAGCAGGAGACTCAGGCTGGAGTTAGGAGGTCTGAGCTCAGCGTGGTGGAGCAGCTTGCTCACATACTTCCGGCTGGGGGTAGGGACTGAGAGCTCGAATGCTGGCCAGAGTTCGTAGCCAATGCGCTCCAGCTGACGGAGAATTATTTAGCAGCAGAGATGGCGCTGACTGCCTCACACGAGCAACTGCCTGAGACCAAGGAGGCCACTCGACTCAAGGGAGAGCCCAACCAGGGGAACCAGCAATCAGACAGGAAGGGCCCAGCAGGCCATCCAGCCCTGGACTAGTCCCCAGTGGGAAACTCCAGCATCGCAGGCCTGAGCCCGGACAAAAAGTGGATCTTGAGACCCTGCGGGCTCCTCTGCTGGGAAGCCAAGGGGCTGGGGAGCAGAGCAGACAAGTCACACAGGGAAGGGCTATCTCAGATATCTGGTCAGAGCCAGCAGCCACGCAGGCAGCAGTAGGGGTTTGCTTTTCATGTTCCACCAAGACCTCTGCTCCATCCCTTTGGCAACATGTGCAACCGCTGCTGGAGTGGAGACTGCTGTTCCATCTTTGTGACAGCATGTAGCAGCAGCAGGGGCTCTTCCAGGGCTATATGTCAGCCCTTCCTTTCTCATGACAGGCCTTATGTACCCATGAAAGTGGCTGCCTCCCTGGTCCATTTCTACTATGGGACTCTCCCAGTTTAGGGATACCATGTAAGAGATCCTAAGGTCTGAAATTAGCAGGGCATTGTGGAAAATAGCAGGAACTGCCAGTTTCTTTCATGTACAGATGATGGAGTAGCTCCTATGCATACAAACAGCTTTGCATTGTGGGAAAAGGCCAGTACATTCAGATTCCAAGAACACACACTCTGTAAAATACAGGTGACAAGAATACAGGTGCATAGACTGTGTTTCTAATGGAGATTTATTGGCCTTTTGTGTGATGAGAAGGTGCACATAATACTGGGCTGTTAGTTAAAAAAGATGGTGTTTTGGCTGCAGCCGACTGATTTTATGCAGGCTAGCAGGGACCCTGAGCTAGAAATATTTCAGGCTAAATTGTAAAAATTGACGCCTGAAACAACTCCTTTTCTCCGTGTGTCAGGCAAAAGGAGACCTGGAACACACATTCACCGGCGGGTTACACTTATTCAGGGAAAGCTCCCATTGACTTTATTAGGAGTTTTTTCAGAGTAAGAACTGAGGAAAGACTCCAGTATTTGACCCTTAGGTTTTGTTTTCTTTAACATTCTCTTTGGAGAGAGGGACTAGATTAATGGTCTACACCTCAGGTCACAATAACTGGACTCTTGCAAACACACAGGTTCAGCTCAGAGCAGATTTAACACAGCCCTTCAGCCTGCAGAAGGAGATATAGCTAGAGTCGTTGAAAAGCTTAGGCCACACTGTGCTGTGTGCATATTAGAGATCTCATGGTGCAATGACTAAAATGTAAGGATTTCCCCAGTGAATGTTCTTAGCCCAAATATCTTTCTACCTGCCAGAAGCTGTGCACTTGATGTCTGCTGCCTTTCACTGCACAGGTAGCTGAATTTCAGTGGTGGGGTTTATGTGACCATGGGGCTACTTATGATAGTAAGGGTATGCCTATGTAAACAGGGGAATGGTCATAAAATCATAGGGTTAGAAGGGACTGTAATAGTCACCTAGTCTAACCCCCTGCCAAGATGCAGGATTTGTTGTGTCTAAACCATCAAAGACAGATGGCCATCCAGCCTTCTTTTTGAAAGCTCCTTTGCTGGAGGTTGTCAAAACTCCCTAGGCAGTCTGTTCCACTGTCCTACTATTTTTACCGTTAGGAAGCTTTTCCTGAGATTGAATCTAAATCTGCTATGCTGTAGTTTGAGCCCGTTGCCTCTTGTCCTGCTCTCTGTGGCAAAAGAGAAAAGTTTTCTCCCCTTTTTTTTTAATGGTGGACTTTCAAGTATTTGAAGACTCCTATCGTGTCCTCCCTTAATCTCTTTTCCAAACTAAGCATACCTAGTTTCTTCAGCCTTCGCTCATATGGCTTGGAATTCATCCCTTTGTCACTTGCCTCTGGATCCTTTCCAGCTTCTCTACATCCTTTCTATACCTTGGTGACCAAAATTGGGCACAGCACTCCAGCTGAGGCCTAACTAGCACTGAGTAGAGCAGTACTATCCCCTCCTATGACTTGCATGCTATGCCTCTGTTAATGCAACCTAAAATTGCATTTGCAGGGTTTGTTTGTTTTTTGCAACAGCATTGCATTGCTGACTCATGTTGAGGTTGATATTCCACTACTCCCAGATCCTTCTCAGCAGTGCTGCTGCCAAGCTAGTTATCCCCCATTCTGTAGTTGTTCATTTGGTTTTTCTTCCCTAAGTGTAGCACCTTACTTTTGTCTTTGTTTAAACTCATTTTGTTGTCTATAGCCCAGTTCTCTGATTTATCAAGATCCCTCTGAATCTTAACTCTATCACCAAAGTGTTGTGTCACCTGTAGATTTGATCAGTTTGCTCTCTCTTCCGACATCCAGGTCATTAACAAAGATGTTAAACAACAGTGGACCCAGAACAGATGCCTGTGGAACCCACCTTGAGGCTCCTCCCCTCCAATCTGACATCATTCCATTAATAGTTACTCTTTCTCTGTGCTTGTTGAACCAATTATGTATTCACTTAATGTTAGTTCCACTGAGCCCACATTTCTTCAGCATACTTATCAAATGTCATGTGGCACTGTGTCAAAAACCTTGCTGAAGTCTAGGTATATTATGTCTACACATCCTCCCTATCCATAAAACCAGTTACCTTGTCAAAGAAGGAAAGTAAGCTGGTTTGGCGTGATTTATTCTTAGTAATCCATGCTGACTGCTAGTAATTACGTCTTCGTCCTCCAGGTATCTGCAAATCGAATGTTTTATACATAGCTCTAGTAGCTTTCCAGGTTTCAAAGTCAAGCTGACTGGTCTATAACTCCCCAGCTCCTCCTTTTACCCCCTTTTAAAGATGGGCACTACATTCACCCTTCTCCAGTCTTCTGGGACCTCTCCCATGTCATCCATGAGTTTACAAGTATTATGGCCAGTGGCTCCAAGATTTCTTCAGCTAATTTCTTCAGTACCTTGGGTGAATAGCATCAGGCCCTGCCACCTAGAATTCATTCAAATTGGTCAGAAGATCTCTGATGCATTCTTTACTTATCCTGATCTGCATCCCTTCCTCTTTGTCTATGATAACTTTACTCATCATCTGCTCACATATTATTTTTTGTGATAAAACTGAAGCAAAGTAGGCAGTGAGCAGTTCCACCTTCTTATCTTCTGTTACCAGCTTACCTTCTCCATTGAGCAGTGGACCCATACAATCCCTTTCTTTTTTTGTCTGACACAGTTAAAGAACCCCTTCTTGTTGTTTCTAACATTCCTTGCTAACTGTAACTCATTCTTTCCCTGGCTTTCCTGATTTTTGTCCCTACTTGTGCTATTCCCATGTATACTTCCTGAGCCCTGGTCTACACTACAGGGTTAGGTCGAATTTAGCCACATTAGGTCGATTTTACACAAGCAACCCTGTTCCGTCGACTAAAGGGCTCTTAAAATCGACTTCTGTACTCCTCCCCGGCGAGAGGAGTAGCACTAAAATCGACCTTGCTGGGCTGAATTTGGGGTAGTGCGGAAGCATATCAACGTTATTGGCCTCCGGGAGCTATCCCAGAGTGTTCCAGTGTGACCGCTCTGGACAGCACTTTCAACTCCGATGCACTAGCCAGGTACACAGGAAAAGGCCCGGGAACTTTTTAATTTCATTTCCTGTTTGGTCAACGTGGCGAGCTCAGCAGCACAGGTGACATGCAGTCCTCCCAGAATTGCAAACGAGCTCCAGCGTGGAACAAACGGGAGACACTGGATCTGATTTCTGTATGGGGAGAAGAATCTGTGCACGCAGAACTCCGATCAAAAAGAAGATCTGTCCATCATGCCAAAATCACACAGGGCATGATGGACAGAGGCTACAACAGGGACACACAGCAATGCAGCGTGAAAGTCAAGATGCTCAGGCAAACCTACCAAAAGACAAAGGAGGCAAATGGTCGCTCTGGGTCAGAGCTCTATACATCCTGCTTCTATGATCAGCTGCATGGCATTCTGTGGGGGGGGGGACCTTACCACCACCCCACCACTGTCCGTGGACACCTGCAAGGGGGGAGTCTCATGCAACCAGGGCCGGCTCCAGACCCCAGCACGCCAAGCACGCGCTTGGGGCGGCATTTTGCCGGGAGGGCGGCAGGCGGCTCCGGCGGACCTTCCGCAGGCATGACTGCGGAGGGTTCGCTGGTCCCGCGGCTCCGGTGGACCTCCCGCAGAAATGCCTGCGGAGGGTCCGCTGGTCCCGCGGCTCTGGTGGCGCATCCGCAGGCATGCCTGCGGGAGGTCCACCGGAGCCGCGAGACCAGCGGACCCTCTGCAGGCACATCTGCAGGAGGTCCATCGGAGCCGCGGGACCGGAGACCGCCAGAGGGCGCTCCGCGGCGCGCCGCCCTGCTTGGGGCGGTGGAATTCCTAGAGCCGCCCCTGCATGCAACACAGAGGAGGATTTTGTGGATGAGGAAGAGGAGGAGGAGGAGATGCACAGTAGGCAAGCGGTGAATCTGTTCTCCCCGGCAGCCAGGACCTTTTCATCACCCTGGAGCCAATACTCTCCCAAGGTGGGATCCCCAACCCTGAAGGCGGAGAAGGCACCTCTGGTGAGTGCACATTTGTAACTACAGTATGGGGTTTAAAAGCAATAGTGTTTAATGTTTGATTTGCCCTGAAGACGTGGGATGCATTCGCGGCCAGTACAGCTACTTGAAAAGTCTGTTAATGTGTCTGAGAATGGAGCGGGAATCTTCCAGGGACATCTCCATGAAGCTTTCCTGGAGGTACTCTGAAAGCCATTGCAGAAGCTTTCTCGGGGAGGCTGCCTTATTTCATCCTCCACGGTAGAACACTTTACCACACCAAGCCAGTAGCAAGTAGACTGGAATCATTGCAGCACAAAGCATGGCAGCGGATGGTCCTGGGTTTTGATCGCATTCAAGCAACATTTGGTTTATATCTTTCTGTGTTAGCCTCAGGAGAGTGATATCATTCATGGTCACCTGGTTGAAACAGGGGAATTTTTGTAAGGGAACAGTAAAAGGACTCTGTTCATGCTGGGAGGACACGATAGGAGTCTTCAAATACTTGAAAGTCCACCAAAAGGGAAGACTAAGGGGGGGACATGATAGAGGTATATAAAATCATGAGTGATGTTGAGAAAGTGGATAAGGAAAAGTTATTTACTTATTATATACACAGATAGGGGGGTCCAAATGAAAATTAAATAGCAGGGGCAGGTTTTAATAAAAAAAGGAAGTTCTCTTTCTTCATGCACAGTCACTCAACTTGTGGAACTCCTTACCTGGGAGGAGGTGGGTGGACTATAACGATGTTTAAAAGGAAGGGGACTGGATAATGGTGGCTAGTGGCTAAGTCCATAAATGGCCATTAGGGAATGGTGGTCCCCCCCCCCCCCCTGTCTGTGTCAGGATGGGATGGAGATGGAGGAGAGAGAGAGAGAGATTCATTTGATCCTTCTGTCTTCTCTCTGGTCTGGCACACACCTGGCATTGATAGAGATCGACAGATAGATGGACATTCAAAAAAAAGGGAAGAAAACTTTTCTCTTTTGCCACAGAGGGCAGGACAAGAGGCAACGGGCTCAAACTACAGCATAACAGATTTAGCTTCAATCTCAGGAAAAGCTTCCTAACAGTAAAAATAGGACAATGGAACAGACTGCCTAGGGAGTTTTGACAACCTCCGGCAAAGGAGGGTCCAAACAGAAGGCTGGACGGCCATCAGTCTTTGATGGTTTAGACACCACAAATCCTGCATCTTGGCAGGGGGTCAGACTCTCCAATAGAAAAGATGCCCATGGCCTGCAGTAGGCTTGAGGTCAGGTATTTTCCCTTGGCTCCTCCAGCCCCATGGGTGGGGGAGGGTCAAAATGCCATTCCCAGACAGAACGGTGGGGGGCGCTGCCCCCCCCCCCGCGTGACGCAACAAAGGGAGGCACCGCCCCTTTCCGCCTCACGTGCGTGCCACGCCTCTCCCTCGCGCGGCTCCCACTCGCTCCGCCCTGCCGCGCGCTGGGAGTTTGAAGCCGGCCGGCGAGGCTGGCACAGCCCCGCGGTAGCGATGGGAAGAAGCAGGCGCCTCGCCCTGCTCCCTCGCTGCCTGCAGCCCGCGCTGCTGGGGCCGGAGGGCCGGAGCGCCGCGCAGCCGAGCAGCAGCGGCCGCCGCCGCTGAGCGCCCCCAGCCAGCCCAGGACGCCGCGCCTAGATGGGCTGCTCCTCCGCCGTGCACGCCGCGGCGCCGGGCCAGGCGCGCCCCGCTCTCTCGCTGCCGGCCGGCTCCAAGGCGCTGTGACAGCCCGCAGCCAGCCTCACCGCCGCCGCCGCCAGCCATGGGGGCTTCTGCGAGCAGCCGCGCCGCCGCCGCCGCCTTCCCCAGGCCGGCCGGGGAGACGCAGCCATCTCCAGCCTTCTCATTGTGAGTGCTGCGGGCTAGGGCACATGGCATGGGGAGGATGGATGGGGGGGTAGGGCACATGGGGAGAGATAAGGATAAATGGGGGCTAGAGCATATGGGATGGATTGGGGGGCTAGGGCACATGGGGGATAAGGATACAGGGGCTAGAGCATATGGCATAGAAAGGGGGGTAGGGCACATGAGGGATGAGGATGGATGGGGCGAGGGCACATGGCATGGAATGGGGGGGCTAGGGCACATGGGGAAGGGCAAGGGTTTTGATGGGTGGGGTGGGTGCTGATGAACGAGGGCGCTAGAGGATGGGGGCTGCTGAGGGGACTATGGCACATGGGGAAGAGTTTGGGGGGGATGGGGCTGCTGATGGGGATACCAGGGGGCGCTAGGGCATGGGGTTGGCTTTGTATGGGACTAAGTGGAGTAGGGGGCTGCCGATGGGGAGCCGGGGCTCGGATCGCTAGGACCTGGGCTGGGGCTGCTGATGGGGGGCTGGGATCGCTAGGGCCCGGGCTGGGGGTGAGTGAGGGGCTGGTGCACACGGGCTGTGCATGGCGGGTTGGGGGGCAGGGCACCGTGGCGCTGCTCGTGCAGGCTCAGGGACGGGCTGGGCATCGCTCGCGGAGGACCAGGCGCCCGCTGCCCGAGAGGCTGGGGGCGGGAGGGGGGCGATGTGGGCTGGGCCGCGGCCCCCTGCCGCAGCGCGCGGGCCCCTTTGTCCGGGCTGGCCCGGCTGCTGCGACTCGGCTCTGCGCGGTGCTCGCCCGCGGCGCAGCCGGTTGTTGTCGCTGCAGTGAGTCATGGCGCGATGCTGCCGCCGTTGCTGCGGCGAGACCCCGGGAACCCCCCGCCCCGAGCGGGCACCGCCCCCCGCTTCTCCCTCCATCGGCCCGGCTCCCACCCGCGGGCAGGTGTCCAGAGCCAGGGGGCGGCTTCAGCAGTCCCTCGGCCCCAGCCAAGAGGATTGAGATGGAGCTTCCTCTTGCATCCCCTGGACTCTGCCTCCTCTTCCCCATCTCCCTGGGCAGGATCCTAGCTGGTATCTCCCACTGCCCAGCAGGAGGCACCCCGGCAGTGGGGGTGGCGTGGGCGTGGGGGTCCCTCTAGGTGGAATAGCGAGAATCCTTCCTGACAGCGAGAGGTGTTAGGCCACAGGCCATGGAATTGTCTCCCCAACCCCAAGGGAAGGGGTGGCAGCCACAAGACTCATGACTTTAACAACTGAACTTCTAAGATATTAGACTAGATAGCGTAGGCAGGGGACAATCCTGCACGGGCAAGAAAAGAGTTGTTTAGAGCTCCGCCATCTCTGATAGATGTCATCCCCTTAACCCACAAATGTGGCAGTTACTGTACAACTAATTGCATCAGAAATAAACTCCCAACTGGGATTATGGGAAATTTAATAGAAGTCAGAATAATGAATCCCCCACCATTCCAGGAATCCTCCTCCCTATTTGCCAGCCTCATCTTGAAGATATTTAACAGGGCTGCATCTTGTGCTTGGCTCTTGCAGGGTTGATCAGTGCAAGGCTTTAGGAGGTGACTTGCAATAGCATGTATTATAAACCCAAGTGAGAGATTTGAATTTCTGATTTTAATCTGGATTCATAAGGAAGCAATTTTGCTGTCTAGACTTAAGAAATCTTCTGAGGTTGGCAGAGTGAGAGCTCCCTCCTTCTGAGCATTGCTGTTGCTATGGCACTGTGTATTCAGCACCTTACAGGGGAAATGTGAGTTTTTGCTGCAATCCTTGCGGTGAGAGAGAAGTGAAAGCTCACCACATCTAAATGCTCTTGGCTGTCTTATATTAACATTGAAATGTTCTGTAGCCTGAGCACAGAGTTCATTTGAATGTTTACCTCTACTGCAGGTAAGGCTTTAACACACAGACTGCCCCATTTCCCTTCCCAGGAGACACCAGTAAGTTCGTATGTCAGCATAATCCAGGTGGATGGTAAATAAATTATGTACTCAAGTGAACTGTATAGCTAAGGAATGTGTTTGTTCTCTGGATCAGGGTGGGTCTTGGCAAGTCACTGCTGGCCCTATGAGAATCCCTGGATAAAGAAAAATAAACTAAAGTCATAAAGGTGTTAAATGGAAAACCAAATGAATTACTTCTTCAGATATAAGAACACTAATTTTTACACCATGTTAAAGATTTTCAGAAAATAGGTCAGATTAGGTTCATAAATTGCCAAAATATGGTCTGTATCAGGGCCTCATTCTCAATCATAACAGATGATTGAGCCAAACACCACTGTATTCAACAGCAAAAACTACAGAGAACAAACTATGTTCCCCAGGCTCTGAAACTTACTGACAGTGTTTCCCTGGCTATCACTTGATAACTTAATTGATCTGACAGACTAAACGGTTAATGATCCATATCACCTTCTTGGAGGCTTGCATTCAAGAATAAATTCACTTACACTGATTCACATATAAAAATAAAATGCCTGTTCATAGTTGCACTGTTTGTACCAATAGTAAAAGTTGGTTAGTGGTTCTGAAGCTACAGCTGGCTATCTGATCAGTCAATAATTATGTTATGTAACCTTCTTGTGTTCATAACTTTACCTTGGGTCATTCGTTAAGTGTCATTTAACATGCAGCAGGCAGTGACTCTTTCAGATTGCTGAAAGCAGTGAGTTTTAAAGGAGCCTAATCTACCTTTACTTCAATTTTCACACTCTTTTGCTTGAATTCTCCCACTTGTTGCATTACTTCTCTTATCAAGGCAAGGAGGGGGACTTGAGGGTGCTGCTTGTTGTTGTTGGTTAGTGGTCTTGGGAGCCTGTTCCTATTGAGGTCAGCTAGAGTGTTGCCATTTATGGTGGGACAGGATCAGTGCCTGCTCTTCATAAAGTGCTACAGAAATGTGTAGTCCTCTGTACACTTAACATTTGTTTCATTTCTCCCATGTGTACTAGGGTAGGAACTGACCATCACAGCTTTTCCTATAGCTTGTTCATGTCACACATTGTTTCTTTAGGTGGGGACTGAATGAGGCCTTGCTACTATTTCAGCTTATTAGTATGGAACAATTTGGTTGCATATTCCTTAAATTTCATTATTCTATGCAGGCCTAAAAAAGGCTATTGGTAGGTTAGAGCAAAATTCACGTATTCCCTTAAAAAGATCAAACCTAATTAGAATATTTTCAACACTTCTACAAATGAGAACTCATTTGCCTTCCTTAAGAACCTCTCCATCATTAAACTCAAGTTAAAATAAATAACTTGCAGCATATTTTCTTCTGTCTTTTCTGTTTAAGACCCGGACTATCTTAGTTGCCTTGCTCCACTGTCTCTTGGGGGTGGAAGAGAGAATAGAAACAGACCTGGAGATTTTACTCTCCGGGATAGAAGGTATCCTGTCCTCTGCACAGGTGGCTTTTTACAGACCCATAATCTAAAGGAAAGCAGGTGTAGTTAGGAAAGCTAAAACCACTAGCAGCTGGGAAGAGGAAGAGTGTCCAAAATAATTGTCATACATAACTGAAGGGAAAACATGTATTTGGGGTGCGTCACCACTTCAATACAGGTGACAAAACTTATGCTTGATTTAAACAAAACTTTTCAGCACAAGTGAAAATGAATTATAGTGGATCATCCTTGCATAAATGAAACTGCTTAATGGCTTGCTTAACAAGTGAAAACTCACTTTACTTAGTGAACTAGACAATTGACTCTGCTTGTACACAATTTTCCCCATTACACGTTTACTAGTGTGATGTCCAGTTCAGTTGTGTGCCAGGTGGTGAGATTTTGCCATTTCCTTCCAGAGGCAATTCCACAGACTAACAGCTGTAGCATCAAAGTTCACTGCTAACTATAACTCGGTCCTTGCCTACGCGTCAGCTCTTGTTTCTACCAACTTACTGTCGTGCCCCACACTCAGATTTTTTTTGTCCGTGTGCTTTCCTAAGTTTACCAGTGCCTTGATCTTCCCTCAGGCCATGGCTACACTTGCAAATTTGCAGCACTGCAGCAGGGTGTGAAAGCACACCCTCTCCAGCGCTGCAAATTGCGGCGCTGCAAAGCGCCAGTGTGGTCACAGCCCCAGCGCTGGGAGCGCGGCTCCCAGCGCTGTACATTATTCCCCACAGGGAGGTGGAGTACGCACAGCGCTGGGAGAGCTCTCTCCCAGCGCTGGTGCTTTGACTACACGCAGCGCTTTGAAGTGCAAGTGTAGCCATAGCCTTAGTAACTTTGAGTGTGTATGTGACATTACAGAAATAAGATGACACGAGGAGGTTGTAGAATCTAAGGGTCCCAAGCCACTTTCCCAGCCAAAATTTCCATTGGCGCAACGAGCAGATTCACTTGGGCAAGGAGTGAATCAGGTCCTAAATTGGACAAACCATGACAGAGTTGTAGGAGGAATGAGTATAGCAATAGATATGGTATCTCTGACCTGGAGAGCTTTTTGAGGCCCAGTCTTGTAAAACACTTACTGTTGGGTTTAGTGTTTACTGCCATAAGTAGCCACAGTGGGATTGCTTGTTACGGCAAGTACTGTGCTCAGTTGGCAGAACTGGGCCCGAATTTGAGACAAAGAAAACACCTGGGGTAACAAACACCGCATGGAGTTGAAGAGGAAGGAAGATTGAGGTTGACAACAAGCATCAGGAAGCTCTGGTAGCTCAGATGAGTAATGGACGTGGCCATTTCAGTTCTACTGCTAGCTCTTAGGGTTTCTGACTGGCGAGCTTTATTACGTTGCCTGCGCTTTTTCAGAATCAGGCAAGAGAGCAGCAGTAGAAGGCCTACATAGGAATCAGTGCAACACTCCATAGTGGGAGAGGAAACCAGGAAAGAAGTGAGCTGAGCAGAGGGCATGGGAGGGAGGAAGTTGGTAGAGAAGGGCAGAATTGTACAGTGGAATGAAGGTGAGGGTGGCAAGTTTGACTTTCCTGTGGAAAGAAACAGGAGCTAGTGAAGGGAATCAAATAGGGGGTAGCATGGCCAGAGCTGATGGAAATGTTTTGATAGCCAGCCTGAGTCTCCCTCTTTCCCAATTTGTCCTAGTTAAAGCTCCCTTGTAGCATCCAAAATGTCTCTACTGCCTTGGTGTTTAAACCCTTAAAACATCTGAATGGACTGGAAACTCATGGAAGTGCATCTTTTGATGTGAGAGATGTTTTGGCACACTGCATTATGACTGAACAAGAACTGCTCTTCCAAATGTAAACCAGCTCTTTTTGTGGTGGAAAGAACTGGGGTGTCAACTCTTATTCACGCTGGATGCAGAGTGCTTTTCTCCACTGCTGATGGCAACTTCAGTGGGCATATTGGGCATTAAGAACAGTGCTGTAGCAACAACTTGAAATCCGATATACTGACTAGAGGTGTCTTTTCCCCTCATTTTTTCTCACACAATTCACTCTTTAGTATTTGAGTAACGAATCGGATTATGCTTCATGTTTCAGTTAATTATTCCTATGCTCCTGCGCATGGGCAGTGGATATAATAGGTGCTACTGCCGGACCCTCCAGTTGCAGGGTTTTGCGGGGGGAGTTGGTTTTGATTTATTATACCCCATGCAGGTTCCGGGGTGGCTGAGAAGACGGTATGTGCTATTCAGCGTCCTCTGGACTCCAGGGAGATTACTGGTGAACCCGAGAAGCTGAGTAGCACATACCGCTTCATCAGCTGGCTGAGACCTGCATGGGGCATATCAAACAGAGATGCTTTTCCCCAGGTGGCTTGGAGTCTGGGGAGAGGAGGTGCGGCATGGCTGCAGCTGGCCCAGGACGACTCCAGGCAGGTAGTGGGGTGGGGGGCCTGGGGCTCCCCCAGGGAGGGGCAGCCTGAGGGTTCCAGCCATGAGGGAGGCAGGGGTATGGGGCTCCTGCCGCAGGGAGGGGTGGAAGGGGCGGAGCTGAGGCTAGCCTCCCTGAACGGGGACTCTACCCGCTGCCCGTGCTCCTGCAGCTGTTGATACTAGAAGTATTAGCTTGGTCAGCTACTTCAGTCTGAGTTTTGACATTACTAAGCAAAGTCATGAGAATGAGGAATCTGTTATCAACACTGACTTAATTTTTAACTAATGTCCTTTTGTAGTTCCTGGTTGTCGCATTGTCGTCCCTTGAATCTTTCACAAGCTAAGCGACGCAAGCATTGTTAGCTTTGTGCGCTGGGGGCCGGGGTGGAGAACAAAACTGAATAACGTTTGGACACCCTGTACAGCCCTGGCTTCCAAACCATTACCTCAGGCTTTGTGACTGGTGGCCTGCACTCCCTCTGGTACACACCGACCGACCTCTAACTGGCTGGGCGTGTGGGCTATTCAGAGCTCTTATCTCCATGCTAGTCAGTGCATTTACAGGTGAATGGGAGACTAGGCAGTGTCTGATACAGCTGAGTTTTCAGTCTGGCAAATTGGTACAAGCGCTCAACATATCAGAATATCAGTGGCGGTATGCTTTCCCTGCTAATACTTACTAGCTCTATTTTAATTTATAGATTAAATGTGGATTAAAAAATGCTGTACGCAGGGGCTGCTTCCTTCTTCCCCTAGAAGTGTAATTGTCTATGCAAAGGCTTCAAGCTGAAAATAATTGTTACTAACATATCCCAATTATTTGTATTATAGTAATACCCAGAGACCTCAGTTGAGACCTGGGCCCCACTGTTCTGTAGCATAGGGGACAGTCCCCCCCACTAAAGATTAGGGCTTGTCCACACTTAAAATGCTGCAACGGTACTGCTCTAGCACTTCAGTGAAGACACTACCTATGCTGATGGGAGGGGTTCTGCTGTCGGGGTATCTGCTCTACCTCCCCCAGAGGAGGTAGCTAAGTTGCCAGGAGAATTCTGTTTGACCTAGCGCTGTACAGTGTAGACCAGGCCTTAGTCAAGATAAGAGTGGTAGGGGACACAGAGGTGAGGGGTCACTTTGGGCAAGGGATGGCAGAGCCAAGAAGAGACCCTGGACTCCAATCTAGTGTTTTATCCACTGTACCAGACTGAATGTGCCACGAGAGGAGCACTCATACGTTGGTAAAAAAATGAACTAGCTGGCACTACTAGGGATAGTATATAATTCCACAACTTCTCCCTCTTGATCTGGGGAAACAGGAGTGCTCCATTGCCCGACTTAAAGTTAAGCAAGTCCACTGTCACAGTAGAGCAATTGCTCTGCTCTAGTTAACATGAAGACCAGCTTTCTGTTTATATGCTAGTCAGTGCACTCTTCTAAGTGCTCTAAAATCTAGATGATTACCAAATTTCAAGGCAATCTGAGTGGTCTCATAGCAAACAGGGTTTTGTTAGTGATCCAAGTTTGGGGCTACTTGACCCAGGGGTTCCAAAGAAACAGCCCCTAAAAATAACCATTTTTTTTTTCTTTATTTTTGCTCACAGCTAGAAACCAAACCAAGGCTCAGATCATTGCACCAGGATCTCAGACACTTGACGGTTACCCCAACAGAGTGCAGGGCACCCACCAGCCCTGTGGGGGAAGTCAAATTAAAACATTATTTGAAAGCGTTTGCTTCTCTGGTTGGGCATGGGAACGTGTTCGTGAGCCTGTTGTCACTTCTAATAGCTTACGCTAAGCCTGTGCAGGCTGAGGAGTTAACAGGATGCTTAGCCTGCAGAGTTATACACCAGCTGGATCACTCAAGCCCAGCTGGCGTCTTGTCTGAATCTGTGTGCGCGTGTGCCAGGATCTGGGAGGTCGGAGCCCCTCGTACTGGCCAATATGAGCTGGTATGTGGGGGGCCTTGCCCTTCTGGGGGTGTCTGAGCCCCACTCCCTGCCACTTAACACCTCTGAGCCTGCAACCTTGAAGGCTGAAACCCAGCTTGGGCAGAAATCTGAGAATCAACTGGGACCTTTTGGGGAAAATCTGCCTCTCACCATCCCTTTTAACACCTACGTGTTGCAGACATTTCAGGGCATGACTTGTCCCCATTCCATCACAACAAAATGTACAGGAGGGAGAGGACCAGAGGGGAATCTCAAAGCAGCCATATGGGCCACTGGAAAGGGATGAAAACCAGGAAATAGGGAGTTAAGATGTAGGCCTACACACCCCTCACTGCTCTCCTTGAGCATTGTCCCATGTGCCCATCTCTCTCTCTCTCTCTCTCTCTCTCGTCACCAATGGACAGGTGCTACCTGCCCATGCCCTACATTCAAATACTGAGCCTACTCCCCCGTCAGAATACCATGCTTGCAGATTTAACAACCATTTCATCGCCTTTTACAGCACTTTCACACAGCTTGCACATGGGACACCATCTAACCCTATACCTCCCCTACCCATTATTAAATCCACGGGCTAGTCTCATATCCCACCTCACTAGGAGATTGCCTCACGTCACAGTCACAGCTCTTCCAAACCACCCCAGCTAATTCCTCTACCATTCAATACAACTACACTTAACACAGTGACTGCATCTGGAGTAGATGCCAGCTCTAGGGGGCTAGTGTTAAGGATGTAGGGGTGTTTACCTTAACTCATTTTCAGAAGTTTGAGTTCGTCTGAACTCGATGTTCTGGAACGACTTGCGCTGTCACCAAGTAACCTTAACTCTGCCTTTTAATAAAGTCTTTTGCCACTTAATAGTCTCTTCTGATCTAGTTGACAGGGTTCAGATGTTAATGGCTTTAGATTAGGGCTGTCAAGCGATTAAAAAAAATTAAGCGGGATTAAGCGTGCAATTAAAGAAATTAAGCTGTGATTAAACAATAATAAAATACAATTTAGAAATATTTTTGAAAGTTTTCTACATTTTCAAATATATTGATTTCAATTATAACACAGAATAAAAGTGTACAGTGCTCACTTTATATTTTTATTACAAATATTTGCACTATAAAAAACAAAAGAAACTACTTTTCAGTTTCCCCATTACAAGTACTGTAGTGCAATCGCCTTATAGTGAAAGTTGAACTTGCAAATGTAGAATTAGGTACAAAAAAACCTGCATTCAAAAACAAAACAACGCAAAACTTTAGAGCCTAAAAGTCCACTCAGTCCTATTTCTTGTTCAGCCAATCGCTCTGACCAACAAGTTTGTTTACATTTGCAGGAGATAATGCTGCCCGCTTCTTGTTCACAGTGTCACCTGACAGTGAGAACAGGTGTTCTCATGGCACTGTCATAGCCAGCATTGCAAGGTATTTATGTGCCAGATATGCTAAACATACGTATGCCCCTTCAGAAGGTTGATTTTCTCTTTTGGTGGTTCGGGTTCTGTAGTTTCAGCATCAGAGTGTTGCTCTTTTACGACTTCTGAAAGCATGCTCCACACCTCGTCCCATTCAGATTTTGCAAGGCACTTCAGAATCTTAAACCTTGGGTCGAGTGCTGTAGCTATCTTTAAAAATCTCACATTGGTACCTTCTTTGCATTTTGTCAAATCTGCAGCGATAGTGTTCTGAATATGAACATGTGCTGAGTCATCATCCGAGATTGCTTTTATATGAAATATATGGCAGAATGTCTCCTGCTCTGTTTTTTTTACCTGCATACAATTCTCCCCCAAGGAGTTCAGTCACAAGTTTAGTTAACTTTTTTTTTTAAACAAATGCCATCAGCATGGAAGCATGTCCTCTAGAATGGTGACATTGTAAATAGGAAGTTGACCGCGTTATCTTTCGTAAATGTAAACAAACTTGTTTGTCTTAGCGATTGGCTGAATGAGAAGTAGGACTGGGTGGACTGAGTGGACTTGTAGGCTCTAACGTTTTGTGTTTTTTGTTTTTGAATGCAGTTATATAACAAAAATAAATGTACATTTGTAAGTTGCACTTTCACAATAAAGAGATTGCTCTACAGTACTTGTAGGAGGTGAATTGAAAAATACTGTTTCTTGTTTACAAATATTTGCACTGTAAAAACGATAATCAAAAGTAATATAAAGTGAGCAGTGTACACTTTTATATTCTGTGTTTAATTGAAATCAATGTATTTGAAAATCTAGAAAAACATCCCAAAATATTTAATACATTTTAATTGGTAGTCTATTGTTTAACAGTGTAATTAGAACTGCGATTAATTTTGTCATGATTAATTTTTTTGAGTTAATCGCTTGAGTTAACTGCGATTAATCGACAGCCCTACTTTATATACATATTGTGAAACAAATTTTAAGTGTCCTGTTAGTCTCTTGTGCTCACACTAGTTGATCTCTCCTGGTTTTTGAGGTGGCTCTAGGCTGAAATAAGAATACAAAAGTTGCCTTTAATGTTGAAACACAAAATAAAGCTTTAGGTAACCCAAGGCTTGTATTGTCTCAGCCTTGGAGGCGGGGGATAGCTCAGTGGTTTGAGCATTGGCCTGCTAAACCCAGGGTTGTGAGTTCAATCCTTGAGGGGGCCGTTTAGGGAACGGGTAAAAATCTGTCTGGGAATTGGTCCTGCTTTGAGCAGGGGGTTGGACTAGATGACCTTCTGAGGTCCCTTCCAACCCTAATCTGATTCTAAAGGTCAGTTGAACATTGTATGTTAACACAGCATTTTCCCTGTGTAGGTATGACCTCAGGTGAAGTGTGGTACTCCACTTGTCCTGGACTACTTGTGCCATGTCTCCTAACGTTTCCACTGGCTAAAGTGGGATGGGTCTTGCCCTGAGGACCGGGAGGGGTTGGAGAGAGAGAGAGCCATCCCACCCTGCAGTGGGGCAGGCTGGCCGGGCTTGGCTCCAGAGGCTGCAACCTGACCCCAGCACATGGGGTGGCATTGCAACTTAAGGGTGGAGCGCCTGGGCCAAATCTCAGTGATGCTGTGACCAGTAGGAGCCAGGTTGGTCTCGCTCCCCACTTCAAGCATTGCAGCTCCATGGGCCAAGAGCCACTTGAACCAGGAATGAGGAGTTTGGGGTGGGGAGGTCAAAGCTGGACAGTCCCAGGACTGTTTAGAGGTATGTTCTGCTTTTGCCTCGTCTTTATTGTGGTATGACAATTACAGCCTCAAGTCAGCCTTAACTCTGAAATTCTTGTCTCTTATTGTTACTGCTTTAACACTTCTGCTTATTAAAAGGAATTAAAGCTATGGAAGAATCAAAATGGCATATGAGCTAAAAGCTCACTATACACTGCTATTGGGGGGGAAAAAAAATCAACTTGAGCATATTTATTGATGATGATCAAAATTTGTATTTGGCATCTGTGCAGTCTGACAACAACCGAAGAGATTCGATTCAAGTGGACTCAAACTCTTGTGCCTTTTTTAGCTGTCAGCAAATGGTGATCGGTTTCAGTATATTAAAGGGACACTGGACTAGAGGACCTTGCGGCCCCTTCTGATTCTGTGATGATTCAAAATTTCTGAAAATTGACTTCTTTAAAAATGATTTCTGATCTCTCCTGCTAAACTCTGTCTTGAGAACCTTCTAAAAAAATCCCCAAAAAACTTCTAAGGGTTTTTTCGTCGTCTCTGTTTCTACGGTACTTTCAGCAAAGGAGAAGCTCACTGAACAGCAGGGAGAGAGACAGAGAGTGAAACTAACTATATTGAAAAGCGCTGTCAAACACACAAAGTAAAACCAAAGAGATTCACTAATGTTACTGTAGGAGGCACAGCAACTTCAGATAAACGTTGACAGAGTCCCTCCTTAAAACGGGAATTGTAGCCTTAACTAAAGCAATACAAATCTTAGTGATAGAGATTTTATAAACCTGCTGTCCTGAGACTGAGCTGAAAATCTGGTAAACCTGAAGTGCCCCTTAACCCTTGGAAAAACTACAAGAAGCTTTTTTTAAAATAAAACACATCTGTTTGGAATATGATTGTGCTTTTGATGCCCCTCCTGACATGGATGCTTACAATCTTTAGGCTCAGTTCTGCAAAGCTGCCATTTTGGGACCACTCCCCATTGTTTGCAGTGGCAATCAAACAGGGGGAGAGGGGAGACCTTCTGTCATGCTGCTCGGTATGGAACATAGCTAAGAGTGCCAGTCTCTTGTCAGACTGCCAAAATACAGGGCATGTTCCCCAAACTGGTGGTACATTCTATCTTAAGATTTCACCAAGCCAATAACAAATGTGTGCTTCCAAAATACTGTACTGGTTATTATGAAGCCACAGACAGTCTTCTTCAGGCCCTCTAGCCTCTTATGTACTGTCCAGACAAACCAGACTTCTGTGATAAATGATTATTAAAACTAAGAATCACATATATTCGGTTCTTCCAGTTCCAAAGAGCCAGACCCACTCCCCAGATCAAAATATACTTCAGATCTTACCCAAAAAGCGTGCTGGTAGCCAGTAACTACACCTCTACCCCTACAGAATATGTCCCAATATAACACGAATTTGGATATAGCGCGGTAAAGCAGTGGGGAGCCCCGGGCCCTTTAAAGCGCCACCCGAGCCCCGCTGCTTTACCGCGTTATATCCGAATTCGTGTGGAGCCCCGGGCCCTTTAAATCACCGCCTGAGCCCTGTTGCCGGAGCTCCGTCTGTGATTTAAAGGGCCCAGGGCTCTGGCTGCTGTGGGGAACCCTGGGCCCTTTAAATCTCCACCCAAGCCCTGCTGGCAGTGATTTAAAGGGACCAGGGCTCCCCACAGCAGCTGGAGCACCAGGCCCTTTAAATCCATGCTGGGGCTCTGGCAGCTGGGCTCGGGTGGTGATTTAAAGGGCTAGAGTTCCGGTAGTGATTTAAAGGGCCTGGGGCTCCCCGCAGCGGCTGGAGCACTGGGCCCTTTAAATCACCACCGAGGAAGCTGGTCCAGTCCGGCCTGGTGTACGGGACCAAACCTGATATAACACGGTCTCACCTATAAGGCGGTGAGATTTTTTTGGCTCCCAAGGACTGCGTTATATCGGGGTAGATGTGTACAAGCTAAAGGAAGACCGTTATTAAGAGGTTAAAATGAATCCTATACGTTACAGTTGATTTCAGAATGTGTAAATCAGGATAATAACGGAGATGTTAAATCTGCTGGTTTGTAATAAGTCTCTCTGGTTCATCAAAAGATTGGAGTCCAAGTCCAAATGACAGCTTAGATGTTGCGTTTTCCATGGATCTTTCAGAGCATCCCAAGTAATTACTTGGGGCTCTCCATCCAGTGGCTCAGACTTTCCTTGGTAAAGTTCAGCAGACCAGAGATGGCAAGATCAAGCCCACAGTTTTCCTTTTATAGCTGAAACAGGCTGCCAGGCGTTTTGAGCACAGCATGTGTCCGGATTCCTCATTGTTGAGTGCACAAGGCCCACCCTTTGAAGTTAACATTCTATTTCCTGTGCATACGAAGATAATCCAGCTGCACCGATTTACAAAAGGCAGTTGCTGATCGTTCATAACAGGGATAGATAAGCTGAAGACAATGTAGGTAATATTCATTAGATTCATGCAGTATATACACATCTTTGATCTTAAGATTAGAGCTACAGGATATAGACAGAGGAAAACATATGTACAGCCTCTTCCTTGATCTCTTATGAACACAAATGAATGGGCCTAGCCCAGGGGTTCTCAAACTGGGGGTTGGGACCCCTCGGGGTCATGAGGTTATTACATGGGGGGTCGCGAGCTGTCAACCTCCACCCCAAACCCTGCTTTGCAGCCAACATTTTATAATGGTGTTGAATATATAAAAAAGTGTTCTTTAATATATAAGGGGGGTTGCTTGCTATGTGAAAGGGGTCCCCAGTACAAAACTTTGAGAATCACTGGCCTAGCCATTTTAACATCTCTTTGATGCCCACACACACATGTGAATTGTCCTGATTGAGGGTTTACCTGCAACTGTGTCAGTGTAGTGTAGATACTTGTACAGC